>NW_020664407.1:882641-1054325 GCF_002925995.2 Terrapene triunguis | reverse complement strand
ACACACACACACACACACACACACACACACACACACACACACACACAGTAAGGGAGCTGATTCTTCCTTCCCTTACTTATTCAGGAATAACCTTATTTAAGTCAATGTAAAACCAGTGTTAGATCAGAATCAGGGCAAAGGACTATCAAAACCTAGAATAAAAAAGCATCTTAGGCAATCAAAGCCAGCATTCGTTCCCCCAATGTGGAGTCCCTGACACAGATGTCCACTAAAGAATGTTTTAAGTACTGGCTAGAAAACTGTATCTGACCCAATAAGCCACCACCAGCAAAATATCTGCAAGAACAGCAGCTGGATAACCTGACCCAGCTGTTAGACAAAAGTACAACACAGAGCAACCCCAAAAGACTGCAGAAAGAACGAATGCCCAGGACTGGGCAAAGCAATGCAGCACGGTAACAAGACAGCCCTCTCAGAAGTTTCAGATGGATGGGAGATAAAAGTACAACCGTGAGCTGGGAAAAAGTGTTCAACAACTATATTCTACTTTCTTTTCACAGCGCATCCACCTTAAATAAAGCAATTGGCATGGAGAGTTCTGCAGCTACATTCATACGGCTGTTGTGCATGCCTGGGCATGGGCGCTGGAGCACCTGCAGGAAAAAAATAGTGGATGCTCAACATCCACCAGTCACAGCTGTTTGGCGGGGCCTCGCCGATCAGCTATTCGCCTGCTGGGGGAGGGGTTTGGGGGAGGGTGGAGAGCAGCGGGTGGGCAGGGACATTGGGGAGGGAGCGGAGGGGGGGGGGGAAGAGGCGGAGTGATGGCAGGGGGGGGCCTCGGGGTGGAGTGGGGGTGGCGCACCCCCGGGGAAAAATAAAAGTCAGTACCTATGTACCTAGGACAGAGATAATACAGACACGGATATTTATCTAGACTGCAACATTTATTCTGGGGAACAGGAAAGCAAGGAGGATAATCTCCCACACTGACAGAGTGAGCAAAAGACTACTATTGTAATGCTACCTACTCACCACAGCCTCTATCTTAAGCCCCTTCCTACACAGTGTAATTGCGGAGGTGAACTCCCACTGACATCGGAGAAATGGGATATTTATTCCCACCAAAGGACTGATGACCAAATCAATGGGAAGTGTGTGTGTGCGTGCTGCGTACAGGCTTAGTGCCTCTCAGGACCAGATTGTCCACCTCACCAAAAGCTCAGCTTGGAAGTGTTACTCAGCCTAGCCAAAGTTTCTTTCCCCACTCACGCTGCTCACTTCTTATAGGGCTGGAGTGTAACAAAAAACCAAACAAAGATACAGTATGAAACATTACAGACAACAGATAATTGCTCCTTCCACTCAGCTTCATGCTTTCAAACCACATACACCACAACCGCCGTATACATAACTAGTGTATGTCATATTATAAAATTTACAATTGACAAATAGTGCTCTTTGCTAGGAACAACATCATGGAAAATGGCAAAAGCCTTGTGTCATATACCATGCTGTCAACAGCAAATAATTCAATTACCATAGTAATATGGACATGGAATACAGCAACCAGTAATTCACTGAATAAAAGGCCTTATCCAAAGATGCGCTCTCATCAGTCCTTTCAAATGTAGAGAGCCCACGTCACATTGTGTCCTATGGCGTATTTTGAAAAGTGGCCACATTTTGGTTTATTTGAAGTGAACTTGATGCTGGTGAAAGACCCTGGACTGAGAGCTCTAGAAAATAAAGTTCTCTATTAAATCCATAGAACGTACTGCATGGGGAATGGGCTTGGAAGCTGCCATCGCACTGCCCTTCCAACATGGCTCAGCCCTCATCCAGGAGAAAGGTAGTCCTGTCTCCAAGGGTGTTCGTTCCACGGCAGCTCGGTTGAGGCTGACAAATAAAGTTGATGCTTGTGGTTGTAATTTTTTGTAGTGAGGCAGATACTTATCTACGAGGACAGAGGTTCTCAAACTAGGGGGGTGGGTCCCCCTTAGGGGGGACACGGAATGTATTGTGTGTGTGTGTGAGAAGCTTTAAGGGAAAAAAGAATTACTGCACACATTTTACCCACCGCAATGAATAAGTACGGTCATAGAACATGGCAGGGTCATAGAATATCAGAGTTAGAAGGGACCTCAGGAGGTCATCTAGTCCAACCCCCTGCTCAAAGCAGGACCAATCCCCAGACAGATTTTTGCCCCAGATCCCTAAATGGCCCCCTCAAGGATTGAACTCACAACCCTGGGTTTAGCAGGCCGATGCTCAAGTAGCAAAGCTGATTCCTCCAGACAAACAGGTCCTTAGATGGTGCTGTACATTTTCATGGCTTTCTGTTAAGATTGCATAGCATTATACAAAGTTGTTGCCATCCGTACGTTAATCTGTTTGCTATGAAACGGTGCGGACATTTAATTGTGAGCGCCAACCACAATCACAGTTTTGCTTTTATTACAACGGATCGTTGACTCTGTTTGAATCAATGCCTTACTGTTTTTAATATTTAGTAAGAGTTGTATGTTGATTTTTTTTTTATTGGTATATGTACTTGTGTGGCGGAAGGTAAGTTTGAGAACCACTGTACTAGGAGCTAGATTGAGATTATTAACAATTTATTTTACAGCCTTTAGTCAGATAATGACTTTTTCCTCACTACTAACCTGGGCTAGATTTGAACTGGTGATCCAGAGATGAGTGTTCTGTACCTCATTACCAATCTCTGAGCCTCCTAATTTCTCAATTTAGTTTTCTTTTAAATCAAGATCTTAATATAGAGCTAAATTTCAAATATAGTGTCATACATCAATAGGCTGGTTATTAGGAGACAGAAAGAAAGTATGTTATGGGTTCCAACAGCAAAACACATTTATGCCTAATATTGTGTCTAGTTAAGCTAATGGGAACTAACCAAAAATTCTGAAACTTTTTAGCTCCTCAATCATTAATAAACAAACTTCTATACAGTCATAAAGATGGGTCTGAACCACAGTCTAGTATGGGAACACACTGAAGTTGAGGAAGTTTGGATCTAGATTTTCCATGTCTATACAGCTGTAGCATTTAAGGAGTTAGATGTTGAAAGAAGAGAGAGAGATATTCTTGCATTATAATAAAAAAGCCACTTTACTAGAACACCATATGTATGCCCTAGAAGAGAAAGACACTCAGCTGCCAGACTGATTCACTGAAAGTCTGGCGGAGCAATACAACCATCTGGTGTCCACAACCATTAATGCTTTGACCCCAAAACACCTTCTTTCCCCATCTCCATAGATCATCATGGTTTATGGAAACTGTCAGATGAAACAGGAAGGAAGAAAGCTACATCATCATGGTGAAAAACCCATTCCATAATACACAAACAAAAGCCAAAGGAATTCTTGTAAATATATACCAAGCTGTGCAAGAAGCTAAAAGAACCCTCTTTCTCCTTGATGTAATGATGACCACCTGACCTATACTGTGTAGAACACTAACTTATCAACCCCGATGCCTCAACCCATCCACATATTCAAGCACCTCGCTCTGTAAAGAGCTCTCATCCTTCTTTGCTGAAAAATTAACTGAATTCCCATAATCCCCATGATAGCCTTGCATGAATGAAGTAGACCTGATGCAAAAAACAGGAACCATGCACTATGGAGTTTCACAGACTCATAGAAATGTAGGGTTGGAAAGGACTTCAAGAGGTCACCTAGTCCATCTCCCCAGACTGAGGCAGGATTAGATAAACCTAGCCCCTCACTCACAGGTGTCTGCCTCCTCATACCAAAGGAAAATATGAAAACTCTGAGGGATGATCAAGCCACTAACTGTGACACAGACCCTTGCCCATCATGGATGGCAAACGCCAGTGAAGAGCACTTACACTTGCTTCTGAATAAAATAACCAATCCTTCCATTGAAGGCAATCCACCAACCACCCTGAAGCAATACTCAGACCGGCTCTCAAGCAGCCAATGCTGGATTCTACAACCCACACCAGCTACCAGTCCATCTCCAATCTCCCTTTCCTAGGCAAGGTGTGACGCATGGCCAGAAAGGGTTAAGCATCCTGCAGGCTAAATGACACAAACTCAACCTGTAGAGACATGTTAGAACAGTATATAAATGGTAATTAGGGCCATTCCATGGTACATAGGCTAGAACTTTGAAATGCAAACCTATATTGTTAGAAATTAGAGGTGATACTAATTGTATGTGTGTACTCATATGTTAGCCATATAAATAGACAGTTCCTTGTCTGTCACTATAGCTATTGATTCAGAGATCAAAAGGGAATATTAACATTTAAATGAACTGTAAACACAGGATATCGCTGTGTTCATCTCTCTTTGAAATGTATAGCAAGTCACCTGAGAATGATGGAAAATGGGCAATTGTTTTATGTTAATCTGTGTAAATAATTACCAGCGATGCTTAGGAAATAGGTCCACTTCAAAGTCTCTATAATTGCCTACTGTTCGCCTAAAAACTCCGACCTGTCAAGAGAAGGCCTGGAATTGTACAAAAGACCCTTGGGTCCTGATCCTCTCATCTCAGACCTGCTTGAAGCTTTATGCAGGGGAAGCTTAAGTCATAAGGCTGAGATCCCAGTCCTAAACTGGAACACCCTGAACATGAAGATTGGACTATAACCTATGAACTAATTCTGAAAGAACTCTTTGCAACTACAATGCTCGCCATCTCTAATATGAATTCAATCTCAAGAACTGTACTCATGTCTGCATGTCTACTGATCCTTTAACCAATACTCTCTCTCTTTTCTTTTTTAATAACTTTTAGTTTATTTAATAAGAATCGGCTGTAAGAGTGTATTTGGGTAAGAGCTGGAATATTCATTAACCTGGGAGGTAATGTGTCTGATCCTTTGGGATTGGTAGAACTTTTTTATATGATGAATAAGATTTTAAGTAATCCTCATCATATTTGACTTGGGTGTCTTGGTGGAGGCCTAAGGCTGGGTTATTTTAAGGGAACTGTGTTGTTGGCTTCTGGGTAACCAGTGAGGTAGTATAGAAGCTGTTTTGTGCTGGCTTGGTAAATCTAAGTATTGGAATATCCACCAGCTTTGGGGATTGTCTGTCCCATTCTTTGCAGTTCACTCTAATTGAGTGACCTCAGTTGGCTCCCAGGAGACCCCGGTCACTGATTAAGTGGGGCTGATCAAACTCCAACAGCATTTGACTCATTCTGATGCAAAGAATCCATTGCATCTGGATTTACACTAGGATGTTGCTGAAATGAGATGGCCCCATTGGGTAACTTCAGGTCACTCTGAACTGGGCTGAGGAAGATCATCACTAGAAAACTCCAACATGAAGCACCTCCTGGGAAGGGGAGGGAAAGAAAGAAAGAAAGAAAGAAAGAAAGAAAGAAAGAAAGAAAGAAAGAAAGAAAGAAAATATTACCTAAAACCTCCAATTGCTCACCATCCAATTCTGGACCCAGTTCAACATCCTGGTCCTACTCTATAAATACTCACAATAGGATAGAATCTCAGTACCTTAGAGGCTGTCTTTCCATCAGTAATTCATACTACTGTAACCATGAGACACGTCAAAGCTGAGGTAGAAGCTGACACTTTCAGAAGCCAGCGGCAGAGAGTTTACAGTGAACAGCACTATGCTATGGAACTCACTTTCAGAGAGATAAGGATGTGTCCAAGTCTGCTATGCTCAGAACATGATGTGAGGCCCCATCTTTCCTTCAAGCCTTTTCACAGTGACAGGGATGAAGCATTACAGGCTGTGTGACAGTAAAATAGAAAGAAGATGAAGAGAACTTTCCAACAAAAATATACACATCACAATATCCACAGGAATAACAGTACCTTCGTGGCAAATAGAGGAGTGTTCTTTGGTTAAAGTATTTGGGACCCTTAATTTTGCACTAGAACTATATAACACAATGATTGGATGTTGGGTGAGAGGGAGAGAGAAAGGGGATGGGTGGAAAGACAGATCCACCGTTCAGTTGCAGACAAAACAGAACGAGAGATTGTATGTGCAGCTCACAGTTTCATTGAGCATCACTTTTCCCTAGGGCTGGTAAAAAACTATTTTGACTGAAAACTGGGTTTTCAACAAAACTAAATTTGTTATGAAAAGCGTCTGCATGCTAAAAAAAAAATGGATTTTTTTAATCAAAAACCTGAACATCTGAAATCTGAAAAATATTTGTTAAAAACAGAGGTATTCTGATTTGGATACAGTGCTACAATACCTCATGGAAGATGTGGTTCAGTTACCTCATGCTCTCATTCTTCTCTCTGGTCCAGGCCCTTTGGGTGGACTACAGCTCCCATGATGCACAGCCAGTCACTTCCATGGTACACCGTCTCCTCTCTCCAAGAGGGGAGACTGTGGTGCATCATGGCAGATATAGTCCATGGCAGGAAGCCCAGCCGTAGAATAAGAGCATGAACTACAACTCCCATGAGGCACATTGGCAGCATCCTGAATTCAAATACTTTGGGTTTTGGCCAAAACTTTTCTTTTTTAAATTTTCACAGAAAAATCAAAATTTTCCATGGAGGGGAGGAACGAAACCATTTTTTGACCAACTCTCCTTTTCTCACTTCCCAGTTCTGGTTTCCTGTCACATTTCCCTCAGGTTCCTAAATCCCAACTAGTTACGGATTGGATTGTTGCATATGCATGGAGGTCTATGACCCTCCTGGGAGCTTTGGCAGGCATTGTGCTGAGTGCTGGTAGCGCACAACCACTTCACTACTCTAAGAGAGGATGCAGTACCCACTCCTCTTTGTGTACAGCCAGTGCTGTTGGCTGGTACAGAGGTGGGGTAGGCTCACAACCCATCTGCAGAAGTTAGTGATGGCAGTTATACTAGCCCTGCAGAGTTCTTGCACTCCTTGAGCACACAGACACCATATTTACCTGTCCCCAGTTCAGGGAATGCAAGGGAGAGAAAGGGAGAAAGATGCCTTGTACCTTCTATCTCTACACACTTGTGCAGGGGACCAAACACAGTTTGATCCTGTGAAAATAGCAACGATTATCCTATCATTGGACATCAGGGCAGCTCAAAACTCTCCAACTGTTGGCAAATGAATTACCATCTACATGGACCCAAGAGTGACATGCTTTCTCAACAATCAGAACAAATCCTACAAGAGAGATGGAACTGGACTCTTCTAAATGCTGTATGAAGCATTTATAGTAAAAATGTGCAGTGGGATACTTTTTTAGTCTGTTTCATAAAAGATCAAAGAAAAAAAGGTATAAATATTTAGCAGGAGGTTGGATTTTTAGTCAACTACATGTTAATACTAAAGGCTACAAAAAGTATTACTAAAAATAATATTGCTGACAAGTTAAAAATGTATCTGATAAAGGACTAAAAAGGGAATTTATAAGACTGAAAACACTTCATCCTCCTCAGAAGCCAGACTGGATCAGTGTGACAGCAGGCGCTCAGGCATTTTCTATTAAACAAAACTCCATCACCTTGTTAACTCTGAAAACCAAATTCCAAGCTTGAAGAGAGTTCTGCCCAAAAGTGTCTTGTGGTAATAAAAAAAAAACAAAAGTTGGTCACTTCCAACAGTATAAAAACAACAGATCTCTTGTGACCAGAAATGGTATGGCCGGCTTGATCAAAAATAGACAGTGACTGTTACAGGCATCACAGATGCACATCTTTATGAAATAGGGACAGATAAGAAGGCAACTATGTTCAGATGCCACTGCAGAACAAAGTACTAAATGGCCAAACCATTCCTTTAAGACCATCAATAATGTGAACAGTAAATGGAGAGCAGTAGTACACACTAATACACAAAGGGTATTTCACACCAATCACAGCTTTGTTTGTGAATGACCTTAATGGGCTTTCCATTCTGGGGCCTTTGGGCACTTCTGCAATATAAATAATACCTAATCAGAAGAACTAGGTTTAATTAGACAAAACCTGTCAGGATCAGGCCCCATAGTGCGAACCAGTGCACAAGAATTTAGGGAGAGCTGTCTATCTTAGGTACTTATAGGACCCTCATCGCCAGAATATCTGAGAACTCACCACCTGTAATGGATTTATCTCATAACACCTCTGTGAAGTGCTATGTCTCCCCCATTTTTTCTTTTTAAATCACATATTAGGAGGAACTAAGGACACAGAAACTAACTGACTTGCACAAGGTCACACTGAAAGCAGGGACTTGAACCCAGGACTCCCAAGTCAAGGCTAGTGCCCTAACCACTGGACCATCCTTCCTCTCTGTCAGCTGTAAAGCATCTCATGAACAAAATGGATTGCTGTGTGGGCATAGTCCACCCATGAGCAATAGACAAGACAGCAAAAGGGACAAGGAAAGCGATATACTAATCAAACGTGTGATTTTTGCAAGTGCCATGCAAATACCATTCTTTAAAATTGACCATGGGGGCAAATAGGGGCTGGTGGTGGTGGAGATGAAGGACAAGATGAGCTAACATGAGCATGACAGTAGGGAGAGGAAGGAAGGGACTTGTGAAGTGAGGAAACACTTAGGATACATCTACACAGCAAAAAAACCCATGCCAGCGAGTCTCAGAGCCATGGTCAGTTGACTCGGACTCACACTGAGGGGCTAAATATAGCAGTGTTGACATTTGGGCTCAGGCTGGAGCCCTGGCTCCAAGACTCTCCCCCTTGCTAGGCGTCAGAGCAGGGCTCCAGCCCAAGACTGAGTGTCTACACTGCTATTTTTAGCCCTGCAGCGCAAGCCCCACAGGCCTGAGTCAGCTGACCCGGCGCTGAGACTCACCGCCACAGGTCTTTTTTTGCTGTGTAGACACACCCTTAGGCTAAAAAAAAATCCCTTTGCCTTTTTTGATATAGAAATTACAGAACATTCAAAAGAATCAAAATCTATGCAGCCAGGATATTTCCCCTGCTCCCCTCAGGGCATCTCACAGTGCTATAGGAAAGTCTATAAGATGTTCGTATTTATATTTTTTCCACCTGTCAACTTACTTTTTGGTTTCCAGTGAAACTGAGTGGAGATTTTCTAGCAAGACATGTAATTACGTGGTGTTTCCAGCTGACTTTATTTATTATTTACTTGGTTTTTTTTTTTTTTAAAGCTCTCCCTTTTCCCCATAAAAGAAAATATTTTTTCAAAACGGGCATTTTTTTATGGCGATTAATCTTGCTAACCAGAACTACAGAGATTCCTCTCCTTGATAATACTTTCCTTCCCTGAGGACAATTCCGTTCCACATAGCCAGTCACAAGAAACTGGACCTGACTATTTTTTTTGACAGTCGATGCCTCGGGAAGACGACTCAGAAACAGTCCACAAGTAAGGAAGACCCAGGGCCAGTAGGTTAGACCATTGCTAGTGCACAGCAAAACAGTGTCTAGCTGTTAAATATTCCTCCTGTTTATCCAGTTACATAACTCCATAGTTCCCAAGGGCAGATCTTCAGCTGGTGTAAACTGGCCTAACTCCTCTGAAGTGACTAGAGCTATGACAATTTATACCAGTTGAGGATCTGCTCAAAAATCTTGTGGGGTGCTTTAAGATTTAAATCACCCCAAAATTCCCACATCCATTGCTATTCTCAGTGATGCACCCCAGGTACTACAGCTGCATTCACTCCTAGTGGGCTACTTGATGTCCTCATAATAAAAGGAAGAAAATTGCGGATGGGGAAAACTGACTGGTGCCAGCTGCTACAAAGGAAGAAAAGAAAATGGATTAATGGGCAGCATGCAGGTGAGGCAGTCTAAGGCTGCTAATGCATGCAGTTTATCACTTGCTTCCACAACTAACATACCACTTACATATCAAAACTTCTGCTGTGTGTCTCATTAATTTTAGTACTAATTATCTGAATGAAAAGAAATTGTAAGGATTTTTTGTGCATGTCGGTATGACAATAATACATGGTATTGTAGTCTATAATGACTTTCATATATAGGTCTCAAAGCACTTGACAAAGGTCACTATCGTGATCTGCATTTTACATATAGAGAAATTGAGGCACAGAGAGTTAAAGTGACTTGGCCAATGTTACACTGTAGGTTATCATCCAAGCTTGCAACAGAACCCAGATCTTCCAAGTCTAAGTTCAGTACCCAATCCTCTCAGCCACACTGCCTTCGCCTGTCCCACTCTGTTGTGTTACAGCCACCTACTGTGTCTTTTCCATGTTTATATTGTAGCTCTGAGGAAGGGACTGGCTTTCATTTTATGTTTGTATATGCCTCACACATCAGAGAACGGGGCCTCTGTGCATTATTCTAATACAAATAATTAACCTCTGCATATGTGTAAATAATCACACAAGTGTATATATGCACACACACACGCTCATGCTTGCAAAGGCTATTTTGTATATTAACTCTAGCAATATTGCTTAGGTTAGCAAGGTTATACAGGTTATAATACAGGTTATAGGTTAACAAGACATGAGTTTTGTTTGTTTCACACCCAGTTTTCCGAAAATTCAGATGTTTATTGAGTAACCATCGGGGTGAATGGGTCTCATAAAAGGTACATAACAGAGAGTGCCACTTCATACATTTTCTCTTGCACTTTCATTAAATTTGAAGTTACAGAGTATAGAATAAACTATTTTTGATGGGGCCCTGTGTTGAAACAAAGTATCTTAGCGGGGTCATGCTTTGTCAATTGATTGATTTGAGGGAGGTACAGTATATTGTTCCACAGATTGGAGAATGGATAGAGGAAGACTGTTAAATATAGTCTGGGAAATGCATTTTCTCCATCTTTTTAAAAAAACCCTAAGCTCTTGATGTGTGATTGGTTAACTCCTAACAGAGAATTATGGAAAGAGCTTGACATTCATCATGTACTAGATGAAGCATCTTGCAGGTTATGATGTTTGGCCTCACATACCAGGATCTCTGAAAGTGAGATTTCCATGAAAAGTGATGTGCTACAAAATGAAGAATAAGATCCTCTTTCTGAGATTACAGGTACATAACTGAACAACACTAAACCAAATGTAACCCTCGTGTAAGCTAATTAAAGTCAATCGAGTTTGCCCTCTACTTTTTCCTCAATGTACAATTATATACTACACACTTACCACCAAACTGGAAAGATCAGTCTGAGGGGTTAAGGGTGCATTTGCATGTGCCTGTGGGGACTTGAGGGGAAGAGGAAATGTGAGGCTAATGACAGACTCATTAAGACAAAATGTACCTGACATTCCTTTAATTTAGAGATGGGCCATAATCAGAGAATGCTAAACTGGATCTGAACTTTCCCAAATTTGGGACATTTTTGGATTGGGGGGAGGAAGGGGTTGGTTTAGCTCACTTCAGAGATACAGGTCTTGATTTTGATTTTACCAGTGCAAACCCAGTGTAAATCATAAAAACTCCATATGAATGAATCAAAAGAGTGAAACTAGTGTGTGATCGGAATCAGGTTCAGAGGCCAGCAACAAAGTCCAGATCCAGATGCAAACTATCCAAAGTTCACAATCTGGGTTTTTCATTTGAGCCTACGTCTCTTTTCATTTACTCCCAAGATTGGTTGTGTTTGACGTAGTGGTTAGTTGCTGATAATCACATGCCAACAATTCACTACATTCACACCAGAACTAAAATACAGCAAATCTCATTGTTCAAAAAGTTTACAGACAGAAAAATCATACTACAAGTTTCAAACAAGATTTAGGAAAAACAACCTTATGACCCCAAAACATAGTTGGTGTAAATTGGTTTGTTTCCACTGAAGTCAATGGAGTTATGTCTATTTACACCAGTGGAGGAGCTGGTCGACTGTCTTCAAAACAAGAATGAGGACTCCCCCGATGGGAAAGTTTCTAAAATTAATTAGCAGAAGCAGCTAGTGAAATCCTATTTCTGTAAAACGATGATAAACATGCTTGGTTGGGAAATTAATAAATGTGTGTAATTGGGCATAGACAGGGGTGAGGAGTTAAAATAGCTATTGGTAGGCCTAAGCTGACAAAAATGAAATTCATAACAGGGCGGGGGGCTTGTGCTAGTTTCAACCTACTGCTTAAGCCCTATGTCAAGCCCTATGTTAAGGGGGGCTTAAGTGATGTGTACATGGGCCCTCTGCACCAGAGTAAATTTGATTCTGTGTGAGTGAAGATCTACAATTTGATCTGTAATGCAGATATATCTTTCCAGGATCTGCAACTGCAAGCTCTCTCTTTCAGTATTTAATTGAATATAGCAGCAATGCATAAGAAATGACTTCCATTAAAAATGAATCTCTTCCAGATCATTGCTTTTAATACTCCCGCATGTCTCGAAACATTGACCTCGGCTGACTGTTTGGTTTTCAGGTATTAAGTGGAGTGGCCAGGGAGAGAGAGAAAAAGAAAAACTTTCATAATAATAAGCTACACTGTTAATCAGTCATTTGCTGATAGAATGCAATGTCTGTGCTCTTTAATAAACAGGTAGATTGTGAATGTGAAATAATCAAAGTGAGGCTACTATGAAACTCTGCTATAAGATATTTTGAATAAGGATCTACAAAGCTGCTAACTGGATTCAGGAAGTTGTAGAGTCATCATCCTATAACACTGTGTTGCTTTGAATAGAATATGAAATCCATATTTCTAGAGACTGTGTTTTCCTTGTGATTAAAATGTAAAAGGAAATGAGCATGCATATATATATGGGTTTTCAAGAATAAAAATGAATAATTAAAAATTAACTCATTGCAATTATAAAGCATCCACAATAACATTATTTTGCCATTTATCTTTTAATTAAAGATGTCCCATGATTCAGATTTCATAGGCATGAAATTAGCATGGATTTTTAATGCTTGGAGAAAAAACACAGTAGATTCATTGCACTGATGTATCTGGTATGACACCATCTCGGTGTAAAATGAAGACGGGGAGAGGGATGCTGGGCACTACATATAAATCACTGATCTTTCACCTCTTAGGACAGTTTCACAATCAAATTGAGATGCTAAATGAGTTCAGCTTTTAATGTAAAAAGAGCCTAAATTACAAAAGCTCCACCATGTAAATAATTCATTCAGGAGCCACTGCTCAGGCAAAAGCTTGGGGCTGAATTAGTCTGAGGCCTCTATTATCTTTTACCTGGCAAAAGGAGGATTAGTGGGAGAAATGTCACATTTATATTTTAAAAAAACGTTTCAAAGATGACTTGCATCCTTTGGCACAAACCAACCATCTTAAAAAACGGAGAGCGATCGAGTGTCCCCCGTTATGATTTCTAGCTCCTGTATCAGGGCACCAAGTTTATCCAGAATAATCAATAACGCAGTGCTCGGCACATCCCAGGTGACTGTGCTGAATCGCCCTGCCATTGATCCACAGTCTAGCACACAGTGCCAAGTGTCCTCGAGGGAGGGGGCAGATCCCTCCAAGCAGTTATGCCTAGATTCTTAAGTCACCGCGCCAGTGCAGTCTGCATAGTCTCAAGTGTCAACTCAACTGTCAGTAGAGTACAGCAACTAAAGAGCAGATATACTGTATAAGGAGAAGTGAGTAACAGCAGCTCACTCATCCCTCCTAGTGTGAAGGAGGAAATGCACGGCTTCAGCTATTTTATAAAATGTCAGAAAAGGGTCAAATTAACCAACTGGGTGGGACAAAATGGGTATTTACTAATAAATACACTTCTTTATAGATTTTCTAGTAAAATGGAATTTGATGTCTTCCCTGCATATAGTGTAGTTCATATAAAAGGAGAGTTTCCTTTGCAGGTGTCCTTGTATGGTCATCAGTGGAAAAAGTTGATGTTTACTCTTCTAGTAGTACCTCAGATACCATAGCAATTGCAAGCCTATGACTGGTAGCAGCTGCAGTACTATTGTGGGTAAATGTTGACTTTTTAATGAAAACCACTGTAATTCTGCTTTTCTCATTAGCAGATCTACAGAATGCCTACTTGGTTGCTGTCTGTTTGACTTGCACCTGTTACTTCCTTATGCAATGCCAATGGAAATAAATCAAAGAACTCACACAAAGACTGCAGGAACTGGCCAAAGAAACCTTGGTCTCTGCTACTTGACAAAAGGCAACTACTTCACAGAAAACACAGCTGCATCTTTCTGGAAAAGGAAGAGCTCCCAATAACAAATGAAGAAATCTGAGAGGAATCGTATTATTCCATCCTTACTCTGATCGTGCATTTTTGGCTTTTCTCTGAGATTAATTTCAAGCAGACCTTAGATGCTGCTTTTAATGACGTATACATGCTTGTAAGGGGTCCTGGGAGATGCTCAGATACTACTGTGAGATGGGAGCCATGTAAGTACCTAGACAGAGACCACTACTTTACATCTATCTTCAATCCTGGCAACTCTTATTCATTGCTACACTCCATGTTCAAGGCTGGCAGCTCACACTGATTTCCATGCCACTGGAAGTGTAGTCCAACTATTAGAAAGTGTATTCTAGTCTACAATCATTTGTGATATGAAAACAATGTGTATTCCTAACAATAAAAGGATGCATTCATTACTTACACTGCGTAGCAAGAGGGATGGACACTGATCTACAGTAATAGGTCTTTTCTCTAATTTACATCTATTTCTTTTGAGACATGGTCAGACGGTTGTCTCTAACGTCTTCATAGTCCTAAAAATGCCCTTCATTTTGGTTTGCTCTCTGCTCCAATTGTTTCTTCTCCAATCTCTTCACATGCTTTTCATGTTTTTAAGGCTAGCTTTTAGTGTCTATTCCATCTTCTGGGTGAGTTCCCATATTTCTGATCCATATCTCATTTCTGGCAGGTCACAGATATCAGATTTTTTAAAAAGAGAAATCTTAGTCTTTATGATGCCATTCAGCCTGCCAAAGAACAAGGTTCAGCCTTGACTCTTCTCTAGACCTCATTGTCCTGTTTCGGAATATCACCTACAAATTGGCAAAGTTATAATGCAGTTGCTCGAAAAGCAGCGCATTGCAGACTCTAATCTGGAAGCTTTCGCTACTTCATTAGCACAAGATACTGTCCATATAGTCTTCCTTTATAGAAAAGAATTAAATAGAAATTATACCAATTAGGTTCTATAGCAGTTGAACAGGATTCTATAGCAGTTATACAGAAATTAACAGAGAATTCTCTCTTTTGTATAAGTGTTTTCAAATACAATCCTATCGAATTTCATAGCAAGTTAATAATTTTCTATTAAAAATTCTATAGGTCTTTTCCGGAGGTCCTATTTTTCTACAGGTAGTAACCCTTCTATTCCATTTGATGCAATACCACTCAAATTCTCATGGCCAGCAAATAAATGCATAACATACAACCACACAGTTTTAAAGAGAGAGGGAGCGAAGGACAGCTTTATGGCCTGGTAGGCCATGATGCTAGTCCCTGCTCAATGGCACTCTTATCTGGCTACAGTAGCTGTCAGAGAAAAAGAAGCATGGTCTAAAGGTTAAAGTACAGGCGAGGCTTAGCAGCTGGGGCTCTCTGGAGTGGAACTCCGGTAAATATTTTCAAACCCTAGAGACGAGCCGCAGTGTGCCCAGCGGGGCTGAAGTCCTGAGACCCCTCGATCCTGCAGCTGAATGGCGTGGCGTGGGGGCTCCAGGAAATAATATATGAGAATTTAAGCCCTGAGTACAGGCCTAGGATTTTGGAAGTCTGCTGCTGACAAAGACTGGTTGTATGATCTTGAACACGTAACTTTATCTTCCTGTGCCTCAGTGGGGATAAAGATACTTATTAACCAATTGCTGGTGCCCTAAGCATAAGTAACAGTATGAACCAAAGACTGTGAACAAGAGTAGGCCCGGTCTTGCCAAAATAGCAATGCACCAGGTATTAGCTAACACCAAATAAGCACATTCCTGACTGGAGAGGATGGTACAGGAACACAGAGATCTCTCAAGTAACTACATACATACATTCCTAAGAGATGGTACAAGAACACACTGACTCCTCGTAAAGATAAAGAGGGGATGACAGGATAATGGATAAGGATGTTTTGTTTGAACTAGCAGGTACAAGGTAAAAGGATGGTAACTAACAATATCTGGAGGGTCATACATAGCTTGTTTGTATCAATGAATAAACGGAGAAGTCATAGGAGGGGCATATTGGTACTTGCTGAGGGGACAGCATCCTGGTGTGCTGACTGAGCAGGTGCCATTGTTGCAGGCATACATGTGTTAGTGTACCTGTAGCTCCTACGGGGCACTAGTACCGTGCTTTGTTAACAACCACCCTGGTTGAGTGCCTTCGTCACTAAACCGAGCCTGTGGTCTTTCTTATGAATAACACTGAGATCTGCTGAATCGGTACACTGCACTCTCTACTCGTGCAGCTGACAACGGAGCTCCAAGAACAGCAGCACTGAGCAGCTGTAACAACTTAACAGCCTTAACAACTCTCCGCAGCACTAACACCACCCATCACAAAGATATTGAAAGCCTTAATAAACTAGTGCGTGTAAAGAGCTTTGAGAGCCTCAGATGGAATGAACTACAAGGTCTTTCAAACACTTAACGCATGTGCCTAACTTCATGCGTGTGAGCAGTCCTAAGGCAGCATTTTTGCAGGACAGGGTTTATTAAGTAATATTACTATTATATTGCACAGCCTTCCAAAGTTAATTTGGGTGGTATGGGGGTAACAGTGTATGCTGGAATAAAATTTCTATTGTAAAATTAAGAATAGTAAAATCTTGTCTATAAATGTTTTATAATATATTTATTGAAGTCATGTTATATACTTAGTCTTTCCTTAATAAAATATGTCAATAAAGAGAAAGCAATTTCCAGTCCATTATGGAACTTATGAGCAGGATAAGTGTGTAGTTTATTGAACCATAGAGAAGAGACTAGCAGTTGATCTGTCACCCTCTGTCAAACCTTAACAGGTAAGGATAGCTTGTCTACTTTGATCTATCACAGTTATGATGCTGAGAAGAGCAGTCAGTCCAATGACAATTATTATTATTTTAAACTACAACCTTTGATGTGACAACACCTATAAAGGTTATGGGCAAAAATGATAAAGTACTAATCAACTGTCCTGTACTAGTGATACAAACCAATAATGTCCAAAATGAAGTTAAAATGCTGCTCTGTGACTTTTGTGCAGGATATTCCACAAAGAGGTGGGGGATCTAGGATTTTTAATAGAAGACACTACAGCCTCTGCTTTGGCACTCATAAGGGCTATGAAGATTGTACTTCTAGGGCCCAATATGGAAACTTACTGAGAGCCATCTGATGTCAGTGGAAGTTGAGGAAATCAGCATTTCAAAGGACTGGGCTCATAAGAGTGAATTTTACCTTAGGATATGACATTTTCACATCTTTGCACCTGGCTTTAACTTCAGATTTAGAGCCAAATCTTGAAATTCTTACTCAGTCCTTATTCAGGCAAAGTCAGAGAGCTTTGACTGAGTGAGTACATCAGGGTTTGTCCCACTATGAACAACTTCAATATGTGTTATTGAAATACACCTGATGCAGCTTCTTTTTTAACTACATGGAAACAGATTAATTTTCTCCCAACCCACACAACCACAAAATCACCATTAGAAAGAATTCACTCTATGAATGAGACACCCGATACACTGACTATACCCTTACAGTATCATATTTTGTGGTGAACAATAGGTTTTTGCATCTCTTTATCCCTCGCTATCATCCCCTCTTGTAGTGTTTTGTTCACTCTCTTTAATATCTCTAAAAACTGGGATTAATACAAATTGCCTGATGATAAAATGGATGCACCAGTGTACCTCAGAACAGACATTCTGGAAGCAAAACTTTTGCCATTCCTCTTACAATCACAAGTTCACTGGCTAATGTGAGTGGAGGTTTGTGGATGATTTGGCAGTTCGTTTAGTTGAAAGCATGGGAGACTGATTCATCAGAGACCCTTTTACAAATGTGTTTCTTGTTAGTAATGCAGAAACCACCAACACACCACACACCTTTACAAACAATAGGACTAGATTGGGTCCCTGGGACATAGCTCTTCCTAAAAGGCAGAAGGGTGACATGATGCTGCCTCCTTGAGCATAATTCCTTCTTTGCTGCCCCTGTTGTTGGCCTATGCCACTATGCTACCCCTGGTGTGCTAGATGAGCTGTGGCAAGATTTTGCCCATTCCTCTCCCTCCTTGAAGGTGTGTATGTGTGTGTGTGTGTGTGGGTGACTGACAGGCTATGTCTACGCTGCACTGTTAATCTGGGTGATTTACACCTGGGGTAGGCTAACCTGGGTGCTAGCGTTCCCGCAGCAAAGCTGATAATAAAAATAATAATAATATCCAAGTTATTGTGTCTTCGTTGATTCTGCACTTCCCCGTGTGGGTCTGGGGACATATCCCTTGGTTCTTTGTGCTGAGACACCTGAGGATTCGTTCCCAGTCAATTGTGGGAGAACTTGTCTGTCCTTTGGGGCGCACTGTAGGAAGGGTATTATGGGACTATCGGCACTTGAGTGATTTACTCTGTGTCCTCCCTGCAAAGTGGGTGAGCTCCAACCTGAGTTAAAGCAGAGCCTGGACTCTAAGCCATCCCCTTCCAGCTGGATCAGCTAGTCGAGGCTTAAAGCACCTCCAAACCTGAGTTGGAAGTTCTTCTCTGGGGTCGGCACAGGAGTTAAAGATAAAATCTGGATAAGAGCCCAAAGTCACTGTGCAGTGTAGACATACCCTGAGTGAGTTAGCAGCACCTCCTAGAGTGTGTCTTCATTGCAACGTTAACCCAGGCTCTTACCTGGTTTTAGCCACACCCTCCTACCATCCACACACAAAAACCTTTGACCCAGTAGCAGAGGTGCTTTGACACCAGGCTACATTACCCAGCTGGGGGTGTAGCTTTGTAGCCCAAGCTCTGCTTTAACTTGGGCTGGAACCTGCCCACTTTGTGGTGCAGATGAAGGCTGTAACCCAGGTTACTAAACTTGGATGTTGATAGTCCTCCAATGCCTTCCCACAATTCCTGCAGGGTAGTATATTCCTGCCCTTCTCCCTTCTTTTGCAACAGAAATCACCTACAAGTTTATACACGCCCATTCAGCATTTAAACCCCATTCCACGAGGCCTGCTACATTTCTACACAGCACTTGAACACAGATGCCCACCAATGTGCTCCTAGCTGACCACAGACTCATAGCATAGAACAGCACAGCTTAGTGCCGTGCTAAGAACCATGTAATGTGTCCCAGAAGTCCTAGCACCTAACCTAGGTTAGTGCAGCACCAGTGTGGATATAGCTACATGTGTGTGACTTAAGCGTGGCTTAGAAGTGTGGAGGTTCACACTTGGCTTGGTTAACTTACGTTCCCAGGCCCTGGAGCCTGGACCGAAGCACAGATATACTGCAGCAAAGATACACTCTTACCTCTGCATTTCCAGGCCCCAATCCTCACAATCTATCCCAATAATGTATAAATAAGGGAGGGAAATAAACACCTTTCTCAGGTCTTCCACCAGCCAGTGTTTACACTATACTTTTACTTTCCTTTAAATTACTGGCCAGTGTACAAAGTGTGACAAAGTTCCTCCTCTATCTTGGTGGGTCCTGCGCTTATTGGCGGATTTTCTTGCCTCAGAGATTCACCATGTGGGTTGGGGAACAGCCCAGAGACCTTCCCCTCTGGAGGAACCCACAGTCCAGGTCAATTGGGAGGTTTGGGGGGAACCTGGGCCCACCCTCTACTCCGGGTTCCAGCCCAAGGCCCTGTGGACTGCAGCTGTCTATAGTGCCTCCTGTAACAGCTGCATGACAGCTACAACTCCCTGGCCTACTTCCCCATGGCCTCCTCCAAACACCTTCCTTATTCTCACCACAGGATCTTCCTCCTGGTGTCTGATAACGCTTGTGCTCCTCAGTCCTCCAGCAGCACACCCTCTCACTCTCAGCTCTTGCGCCTCTTGCTCCCAGCTCCTCACACTCGCGCACTACAAACTGAAGTGAGCTCCTTTTAAAACCCAGGTGCCCTGATTAGCCTGCCTTAATTGATTCTAGCAGCTTCTTCTTAATTGGCTCCAAGTGTTCTAATTAGCCTGCCTGCCTTAACTGGTTCTAGCAGGTTCCTGATTACTCTAGTGCAGCCCCTGCTCTGGTCACTCAGGAAACAGAAAACTACTCATCCAGTGACCAGTATATTTGCCCTCTACCAGACTCCTGTACCTCACTGGTCTGGGTCTGTCACAAAAGACTAAACCATTGCATCACAAAGGTGGAAGTGTAATCATGAGGGTTACTGAACCAGAGTATCTCCAGCATATCACAATTACAGAGACACCTGTTCTAAATAACTTTGAATTAAAATACCGAGAGAATATGCAGGGCTCAGTGGCTCTAAACAATTTTTTATTTTCTGTCTTGTGCGTGTGAACAACAGATGCACATTGGATTGTGTGTGAAAGAGCCCTGATTAGACCTCTTAAAGGGCTTTTGTTGTAAACACACATCTTGTAAGGCAAAACACTGGTTACTTACCTTGTACAGTAGCTGAAGACCAGAAGATTTTTCATTAGTAGTGTCTTTTGGTCTGCGCTTGTGCCCTTCTCCTCCTAATTCTCTGAAACAAGGGCATAAGGGGCAGTGTGGACCAACTGCCTCTCCAGTTCCTTCTCTACTGCAAATAAATTTAGGATAAGGATCTCAAGCAGAGGAGAAGGGGTGGGTAATGGAATACACGTAGGGCCATACATCTCAAAGTTAGCTACTGTACACGGTAAGTAACCCATCCTTCTTCTTTGAGTGACGGTCCCTATGTGTATTCCACTCAAGGTGACTCACAAGCAGTATTCACTGAGGAGGAGGGTGCAAGGAGCCCAGTTGTACCACAGACTGAAGGTCTGCTCTGCTGCAGAAGGTGTCAGCTGTAGAAGCCTGTACAGTACTAGGGCGTAATGTCTTGCAAAGGCGTGCACAGAGCCCCATGTTGTTGCTCTACAGCTCTCCAGAAGAGGAACATTTCAAAGTGAAGCTATCAAGGCAGCCTGAGCTCTAGTCAAGTGAACTCTCAGACTCTGTGAGGCAACGTTATCTGTCAATTCATAGCAAAGCAGATGCAGCCCGAAATCCACCTAGAACGTTCCTATGAGGTGCCTGCTTCTCCTCTCATATGTTCAGTGAAGAGAACAAATTGTTTAGTGGATTTCTTGAAGAGTTGTGTCCTCTGTAAGTAGAAAGCCAAGGCTCATCAGACATCCGGAGAGTGGATGGTCCTCCTTGTGGGGATGGGGCTTCAGACAGAAGACAGGTAAGTGGATGACTTGGTTCAGACGGAATTCTGAGATCACCTTCGGACTGAATTTAGGATATAACCTTAGAGAAATTTTATCCCCATGGAAGACAGTATATGACTACTCATCTGGCTGAGGTGATTGCAACTAGAAAGGCAATGTTCATAGAAAGATAAGTGAAAGAACATGAGAGCAAAGGCTTAAATGGGGAATTTGCTGAGGTCCCACATCAGGATTAGTTTCAGCAATGGAGGAAAGATTCTGACAAGGCCCTTCAGAAAGCTTATTGTAATTGGATGGGCAAAGATAGTATAGTTGCTGTCTGGAGGGAGGGGATGAAAAGTGCTAATAGCTCCCAAGTCCACTCATAAGAAGCTGGGGACAACCCTGACATTTTCAGAGAGACAAGGTTGTCCAGAACACTTGGCATCTCAGTTTTAAACAAGGTTGTAAATCATTTGATATTCTGTTTTATTGGGTACATTTATCCCAAGGTGCAAATGTACATCTGTTATATGATACCGAGTTGTTAAACAGTGTTAAAGAAAAGTATATGCTTCACTAGACGCATAATCACATCAATAGTTTGCTATGTTAGCATCCCCTTTATTTACAGAGCATTGCTAATATTTTTTTGTTGCAAAAATAATTTCTTTGCACATTGATCGCTCCTGTTAGACAACAAGAGCAAAATCACTTTGGCTGTGAAAATGATCAGTTTTCCCTTACGTGAGTAAGGGAACAAGGATGTGTCCTTAAATGTTCACAGTATTGAGGGAACAGATTAGAAGGGGTGGTTTCCCTGTAGGCCACTATATAAATCACTCTAGAAGATCATGGGGAAAGTTCAGACATGCTGTAAGTAGGGGCATATCTACTGATTTTACCAGAGGGGAAAAGGTGCAAACTCCATTGGCTTTTCACATGGAGAGATTTCTGTGAGTAAGGGAGATGTGGGTTGCCTGAAGTGGTCAAAATTATGGGCCAAATCCTTCCTTCTGTACACAGACCAAGTAATAGGGCTGTGTACAAGGAGGATATGCTTATGGGTGGTGGTAGGGGGGAGGGAGATGATCCTATCCTATCCTGTAGAGCAGCAGTGATGGGTGTTGTCTCTGCCTCTCTCCTCATGGAGGGGCGAGGAATGATTGAAAGACCCACACAGTTGTGGAGAAGGAGCAGGGCTGGTGGAGCCACAATTGAGCCTGCCCTCACCCCTCTTTTCCTTATCAGCCCCTCTAGAATAATCTTCTGGCATAAAAAAGGGGGGGGCAGGCCGGCCCTGAGCAGGTTCCCAGCACACTTGTCCCTCCACCAATGCAGTGGAATAGTATAATAGTTCTGCTGCAGGCACTGTGCTTTGTGATCACAGATGAAGGGGTCAGGTTTGCCCAGATAAGAAGTACAGCATATCAAAGGATTAATAAGGGCTTTTCAAAAAGATGTATAAAGATTCTCTCCAAAATTTCCATTTAAATAAATTGGCATTCTTTTTTAAAAATGGGAGCCCATTTACACTATGTTCAGGCCCAAAACATCTGACCTGCACTTTCAGACACTAAATTACTTGAGTTACACCTGATACCAACAAAATGCACCTGGGCTATCTGGGGGTATCCATAGGTCTTATCAAGCATTCCAGCCGAAGTAGGCTGTTTAATGAAGCATAGAAGGAAAACATGTTTTAGAGGCAATACAAGACTGAGCTCACGTTTAAAGCAGGAATTTGCCCATCCCGATTCAGCAAAGCAGCAGATTTTCATTTCATGGAGCAGAGAAGAGGGAATTGTTTGTCAGATGTATCTCCAGAAAAATTTGCTTATGGGAGAGTGTATGTTTGTGTGTGGAGGAGTTCTTGACCATTTTTGGGAGAAGGGTGTCCCCTGAAGGTTTCAGACATCTGTTCCAATGGGCTACCCTGGAGATTTTTTATTTTTGGTTTGCCATATGAGAAGTCTGTGCAGCTAGGCTTGCACAGGTTTTCTTTCCACTAGGACTACTATCTCTGTTGGAAAAAGGCAGATACTGAACGCACTGTATCATTCTAATTTCACTGAATACATGGGTTTAATCTACAGCAGGATGACACAGAGGCAGACATTTCAGACAGCTCCTCCACTTTCCTATCTAAGTGACCTTTTTTGAAGGCATAAATAAAACTGAGAAATTGAAGGCCCAATCCTTCAAAGTGGTCCTTCACTCTCAGCTCCTATCTGTCAGCACCTTGCAGAATTAGGCATGAAATTATATGACTCAAACAAAAAACCTATTGGGGCAAAACCAAAAACTGAGAAAGGAAAGATGCACTGTGAGTGTGTGTCCAACACTTGTGAGCATTTCCTTCTACATGTGCTCTATCTCAAGGTTATTTTATTATATTTTACAATGTCCCCCTTACTTATTTAGCAGCACAACAGAATAAACAGTCTATAAAATCCACATTAATTGCTGGTAGCCATATGTACTGTAAACAGACCACCCTCCTGCTGTTTTGAATTCTATACCCTTTAGATGTACAATAGAGATCACAATTTATCCTGGAGAGGGAACTAAGTTAATATTGAAGAATTACAATTAAACCAAGACAGGAATACTCCACACTTTTCTTCTGAAAAAAAGAATAAACAAAATCTACGTTCATGAAGGTCTGAATACTTATTTTTAACAGTTTTTCACATTAAAAATACGTACAAAGTTAGGATTTCCAGCAAGCAGTCAGACACCTTATTCGTGATTCAAATTTTCTGACTAATTTGACGTAAGCCCACTTGGCATTATGTAGGCCTACACCAGGACTCAGTAATCAACCAAGATAATGATTTGATGGTGGAGGAGAAAGGTAAAAACTATTTTAATTAATAGTATTTGAAAGCTTACAGTCTGAATAATTTCTATGATGTACACTTTTGTCAGACACTCAGAAACAGAAATTGCATTGCGATTATTTCTTGGGAGGATGTGCACACAAAAAATGCTTTGGGAGGATACTGAAATTTATTTCCACTATGGACACTTTCCTCAATAAGAACCTCAGTTTGCTGATCACCTTCAGCTCTTTTTGAGGTCAGTGGGAGTTGAGGGCACTCTTCAACTCACAGGATCATACCCCTTCCTTTAGTTTGGAAAATTGCTGTGAAAACTGACCTATCCAGGACCTTAGTTTACTTCTTTCCCTCTACTATAATGATTGATGATAATAAAAAACCCTAATGATGTTTTATTTGCCAATCAAAAAAATAATTCACTATGGGCCAGCAGAATTTTGCAAAGTTGCAGTACATTTTTAGTGACTCCAATTAGAAATTAGAAATGATATTTTCAATTGGCCTGTTGATTTGCTGTCATTCCAAGCAAAACAGGAGAAAATCCCCTCTAAAGGAAAATGGGTAAGACTACAAGTTGTATTTAAAATGAATAATTTCTATAACTAATTAGGCACAAATGTCTTTCTAATGAGGTTAGTGTTTATGAAAAAGAAATCTAACCACAATCAGATGAAAATCACTAGAGGATTTTTTTATTTTATTTTGGTAATTTTGGTTCCATTTTGTCTTGGGGGGGGGAACGTGAGGAGGAGAGAAAAATCTTTCCTCTTGAATCCTTTTGTGAGCATTGAAAAGTGCAGTATAATAGAACATCAAAAAAAGAACAACTTCAAAATGCCAGTGCTATTTTCAGAAGCCTCTTGATGCTAGATGAAGAAGAAATGATGGTTTATCAGTGCTCCAGAGGGACCAAGGGGAAACCCCCAACAGGAAACTTAACTTTCATCTACAAAGAAAGCTAACTGGAAACTTTATCTATGTAATTAAATGAGGTAAACTAGTCTGTGATCTGAAGGAGATAAAGGTGTTACTGAAGACTTTTAAAACACCTCTATTTTTATTGTACTTGAGTCCGTGTGCTCTGTGCCTGTATGCAGTCCCTTCAGGAAGAGAAAGCTCTGGTGTGTCATGCCCTTGATGGTATTCTGTTTCTATAAGGAAATGACAAGGATTCCTTTCAGTAAACTATCAAAAAATGAAGGCCCAGATTTTCCCCTGTGTAACACAAATGCCCCTAGGTGGGTCATCAGCAGTGGGGATTGAAGCTGGGATCTATAGATCTTAATGTATGAGTGTCTACAGACTGAGGTAAAAAGACCACCACGTTTTAGCCAAGGCTGTATGTAGCAGGTGCATCAATCTCTGGTTGGCTTTAGACACCACCAGGGGGAAACATAGCACCACACCACGTGGGCATGGCTTAAACTTGTGATGTGGCCCCCTTTGTATCACACAGCCAGGGGATACTGTACCTAAATCCTGTGTAGCCAGTCACAAAAAGATCACCCCAATGGAGGAGGTGGGATTATCCAGCAGCACAGAGATGGTACTCTGGGTTTTATGATGCCAGGACAGGGGTGTGGCTGGGGAAGGAGGAGGCATAGCCAGGGTCCCTTATGTCCTGGCAATCCCTGGCTGCAATTACAGCTCCCTTGGGACTATCAGCAGATGAACACACACAGTGCTCTGAGGCTGCTCTAACTTGCGCCAGGAGACATGCCCAGCACTCAGCTAGCCCGGGATTTCTAGAAGAAAGCAAAGGTGGCTTACAGCCACTTTGGCATGTAAACACGCCATACCCTTCCTCCTGAGATGCACTGTGCTATGGCCTAACAGTGCAGAAGATCTGGTCCAAAATGGTAAACAATTGAGTTTCACATGTATCGGTTAGGCCATGTGTTATATGGCTACTATCTACCCATTCTGTCTTAAAAAAGTATCTTAAACCCACAGTGTAGGTGGATACATTGAATGGGTGTCACGTGGCTACTTTGAAACTACACCTCTACCCCGATATAACGCTGTCCTCGGGAGCCAAAAAATCTTACCGTGTTATAGGTGAAACCGTGTTATATCGAATTTGCTTTGATCCACCGGAGCGCGCAGCCCCGCCCCCCCTGGAGCACTGCTTTACCGCGTTATATCCGAATTCGTGTTATATCGGGTCAGAGGTGTATATGCCCAAATATCTAAAATGTAACATGTCACCAGAACAGTTTATTAAACCTACATTTTATTATACACCTGCCAACTGTATACAGGGTCCTGTGCATTTTGTGATTGCAGAATTTGCCGCTTGCTGCAGAATTGTGCTCCAGAACCTCAGTATTCATTTTATAGATGTTAAGCTTCTGCAAAGCTTGAAACAATGGCTCTGGAAGGTTAAATTGCCCCAGTCATCTCACTCAGAGCCTCATGGACTTTGTGATTGTGCAGCCATGGAATCTGGCATTTTTCCAAGATATTACAAAATTCAACATTTTTGCTGCAGAATTCGTATTTGTATGTGTGCTTGAGAGTAGACAGATGAAAATGAAGGTTATTTCATGCTAATAAAAATGCTAATTGAAGTATATTCATAATTTTATATATATATAAATGCTATGCCATATTGTGAGAAGGTATTGCAGGTTGTAGATGAAAGCAACTGAAGGCCAAATTTTGCCTTTAACTTCAATGGCAGATGCACATGTATCTGGTGCCAGTATTCAGCCTATACAACATATACCATTGTTTGCTGCCAATCAATGAATATCATAAGGCTCTTATTCCAAGATTAGAACAGCATGGCAGCTGAGAGTCTATGCTTCCTTCAATTTGTATTACAATCTGCACCCTACTGTGTTTTCACAGAGGCTTTTCTTTTTCATTAATCTTTGGCTCTATATTTTGTACTTATATAGTAGAACATACCAGTGTAATTTTCCACTCATGTAACTTCTATTCATCAAACAGCTTTTAATTCTACATAAAAATAACCTTTTCTTAAATTATCCAAGCCCAATTAATCCCTTGTGCAATGCCAATGAGTACTGTAGAGTTACACCAGAGATGATCTTGGCTCTCTGGGTTTAATTTCAGTCAAGAAGAACTGTATGCTGCTTTGATCTTAAGGTTAATCATCTGCAAATCAGTTAAAAATTAATATTTCATTATTCCAAAGAAAGAAACTCTGATAGTATATGTGAAATATTGGAATTATATGTGATTTACTGATTTAATGTAGGACTATAAGAACATAGGAACTAGCAAAATGGATAAGACCAATGATCCATCTAGTCCAGTGGTCCCCAACCTTTTTGTGGCCAATAGCACATTCATGTTTTCAGAAGAGTGTGGCAGGCACCAACAATTTTTCAAGGCTTATTTTGTATTTGTACATTAAATAATACAAAAACATCATATTTAATATTACATAATATATGAATCCAGAGAAAAGAGAGAAGCCAGAGAGAAGCCGCAAGGACAGAGAACACTGGCGCCCGCAGCCCCGGAGTACTCTGTCCCCAGCAGGCACGGGGCCCCGGCTTCTCTCCCCTGCTGGGCACTAGGTGGGCCCCGCGCCTGCCGGGAACAGAGAACACCGTGCCCACTGCCTGAGTTCTCTGTTCCCGTCAGGCGCAGGGCCGCGGCTTCTCTCCCCTGCTAGGCACTAGGTGGGCGCACATAAATACCCCGGCGGGCGCCATGGCGCCCACGGGCACCGCGTTGGGGACCACTGATCTAGTCCAATATTCTGTCTCAGACAGTGACCGGTACCAGTTCATTCAGGGGAAGGTACACAAAACCCCATAAAGGACAAGTATACAATATCTTGCCTCTGGAGGAAGTTTCTTCCTAATTCCTGTCCGTTAGTGACTGGATTTGTGTCCTGAAGCACAAAGTCTGATATTTATTCAAACATAAATTTAATCTTAAAAATCCATGGAGATCTTTGGCTCAATATCATCTTGGGTAGGTAATTATTTATGCCATCTGTAAAAAAAAATCCTTTTATCAATTTTAAATGTGTTTCCTTTTAATTGCATTGAGTGTCCCCCTTATATTTGAGAACCAGTGAGTAGCAGCATGCAACCACCCTTCTCTATGCTATTCATTATTTTTACTTTCCTCTGTCATTTCACCTCTTATTTGTCTCTTCCCTAAACTACATAGTCCTGATCTTTTAATAATCTCCTCACTTGCCTCATGTTTCCATACCTCCGATCATTTTTATTCCCTTTCTCTGGACTTTTTCAGCTAAATGTTTTTCAGGACACAGTGACCAGAAATGAACACACTTCTCAAAGTGTGGACGCACCATCAATTTATATAATGGCTTTTTAATATTTCCAGTATTATGGTTTATTCTTTCTTTAATGCATCTTAAACCCTTGTTTGCTTTTAGGACAATTCCCACTGAGAGAAAGGATTGAGCTAGTAGATAGGGCACTCGGGTGGGACTCAGGAAATCTGGAGTTTACTTCCCACTGAGCCACAAATGGGGTGTTTCCAGGGTTTTTATTCCTAAATTTAATATATTTAGAATGCATCAGTGCATATGATTACCTCAGAATATTCCTACAGATGTGTATTATTTCCACTTAGGTCACATCCATCTACATATTTTATGGCTACTATTTCCAACCAGTTTACTTGGTTCTGAAATGAGATTCACATGCATGTAGTTTCCAACATTTTTCTACCTTTTTAAAAAATAGGTACAATATTTGTTACCCTTCTTGCTTCTGGTACAGTAGCTAAATTTAAGGAGAGATTGAATTATTTTATTACCAGCCCAGTCACCTCATTCTCAAATTCCTTCAAGATTGTGTCCTGGTGATTTGCTGCAATTTAAATATTTGTTCTAGCACCAATTTCCTTCACACCTCTGTTTCTGATAGGGTTTCATCTTTATTGTCTACCTCAGAGCTACTGTTTACAAGTCTGTTCCTATTGTCCCCTGTGGACAAGACTGATACAAAGAAATCATTTAGTTTCTCTACAATATCCATATCATCCTTAATTGCTCCTTTTATTTTTTGGTAATCTAGAATAATTTAGCAGGCTTCCTATTTCTGATATTCTTAAAGAAATTATCTGCTTTTATGTCTTCAATAATTTGTCCTTCAAATTCCCTCTTAACTCTCAAAATGTCCATCTCACATTTTGACTGCCATATAGTTTATGTTATAGATAGACATCATGGAGGAAATCTTGTCCCCATTCAAATCACTAGCAGAATTCCTATTGACTTAAATGGGGCTATGATTTTATCCCATGATTTAAAGAAAATGTTAAACATCATCTCATTTCTGTTTATCAAAATGTAGGTAGGATATTTAGTTCAAGCTTGAAAGTTTCGTGTTGTATGAATCGTTTTAAAGACGTGACATGGGGAAAGACTTTCCCCACAAGCCTTTATTTTCTGACAAACAACAAAACTTTCCCAACTGCAGTGTTGTTGTAGCCCAGGATAAGGTTCCAATATGAGAGAATGAGGTAGGTGAGGTAATATTTTTCATTGGACTAACTTCTGTTAGTGGAAAGTACAAGCTGGGGCTTGACGTGAAGAAGAGCTCTGTGTAGCTCAACAGCTTTTACCATCCGCCAAGAGAAGCTAGTCCAATTAAAGATATCTCACCCATCTTGTCTCTCTCAAAAACCTTCTGAACGTTTTACAGCTAAGGAAACAGGCTCAGAAAGATTAATGGCCTGATTTTCAAAGGTGCTCAGTATTCCCAGCTCCCACTGACTCCAACAGAAGTCTTGGGTGCTAGGCACACCTGAAACCTGAGCCATAAGTGACTTGTCCAGGGCCCCACACTAGAGCTGAGATTAGAAATCAAGAGTTCCTAATCTGACTTTCACCATTTGGGCTCATTCCAAAAATGGAATCTCCAACAGCACTGTGTTCCCTGCATTGCATTGTTGTCACTCTGCTGTTGGTGAATTTTCTGCCATAGGGGCCTGCAGCTTGTGTTCTGTCAGCAGAACCCTTGCAGTGAATCGGATCTATACATCTACATGTAGATACTGATCTATAAAACCATGCTTTTGTGGTGATACATAAATGTGAATAGTCAAATATGTGTATCAATAAATATTATTATAGAGTGGTTATAGCAAATCTTGCTTTCTGATTGGTCAGAAGTAATGACAATAGACAAGTAACGGACACCACAGGTCCAAACTACTGGGTATTACTGTTCCCTCTCTGTGATCTCGGGTGACAGTATTTATCCCGTCAGCCTCAATTAACTTACCTATGAAAGAGGGCTAACGAGATTTACCTGCCTGGTGTGGATTGACTATAGTTTGTATTGCAAAGCACTTGGATGATGTGAAGAGTTATATAAGTGGCGGTGTTTTATTATTAGGTTTTTTTAATTGAAGTACATCACACAGGGCTTAAATTCAGGCAGAGCTGTCCAGAGTTGAGTCTGGTAAATATTTTAAAGCCCTGAGCCACAGCGCCTCCCCCGGGGGGATGAGGCTGAAGCCCATGGGTGGAGAAGCAATGTGGGGGAGGGCACCTACGTATCTTCTCCCTTGTTAGCCCTCCCCTGATGCTTCCTTCTTGCAGAGGAATGTTGGTTGGTGCGGGGGGAGAGGGGGCAGCAGTGACGCCAGCCAGGTCTTCTCTGCTAGCAGGTCAATTCCTCCCTATGGCGTAACGGGAGGGCTTTCTAGGCCTCTGTGCAGCGGTGACAAGCCCAGGTGAGTGAGTGAATTACTCCCGGGGGACTTCTGCGCTTGGCTCAGCTGCTAGTCCTGACTAAGCTGCAGGGGGTGGCCCCCGTGCATCCAGACCCCCACACACATCCAGAAGCCCCCGCTGAGCCTCACCCCAGGCACCTGGAATTTCTCTGCACCTGAACCCCCACCCTGCTGATCCTCTCCCCCTTCATCTGGAGCCCTCTCACACCCAGACCCCCTGCAAGTCCCACACCCCACATCCAGACCCCCCACCGATCCTCACCCCCCCAAATATAGAAGTTGAACTATGACTATGCTGAAGCCCCTCCTCCTGGCACCTTCTGCAGGGCTGAAGCTCTTCCCCCACTGGCACCCTTTCCCCCCATGGGGCTAAAGCCCGGAGCCCTGCTGCCCCTCAGGGCAGAAGCCCCTAACCCCACCACCCCGCCGCAGGGCAGAAGCCCTGTAGGCAGAGAAGGGGTGGTGTGTGGGGAGCTCCAGAAAATATTTCAAGAGAATTTAAGCTCTGACATCACATAATGCACCTCTGCAAATTATGCCAGTATTGACTAATCAAAATACAGGATTTTCTATGATGTTTTAATTTTTAATATTTTCCCTAATCAATAAAAGTCGAGTAAATAATTTTTTTATTTAGCAGCGGTGTCCAACATAGAGTCTTTGACCCTCCTCTTCTTCTGCCTCCCTTCCTCATGTCCTAGAATCATAGAATCATAGAATATCAGGGTTGGAAGGGACCTCAGGAGGTCATTTAGTCCAACCCCCTGCTCAAAGCAGGACCAATTCCCAACTAAATCATCCCAGCCAGGGCTTTGTCAAGCCGGGCCTTAAAAACCTCCAAGGAAGGAGATTCCACCACCTCCCTAGGTAACGCATTCCAGTGCTTCACCATCTTCCTAGTGAAATAGTGTTTCCTAATATCCAACCTAGACCTCCCCCACTGCAACTTGAGACCATTGCTCCTTGTTCTGTCATCTGCCACCACTGAGAACAGCCGAGCTCCATCCTCTTTGGAACCCCCCTTCAGGTAGTTGAAAGCAGCTATCAAATCCCCCCTCATTCTTCTCTTCTGGAGACTAAACAATCCCAGTTCCCTCAGCCTCTCCTCATAAGTCATGTGCTCCAAACCCCTCATCATTTTTGTTGCCCTCCGCTGGACTCTTTCCAATTTTTCCACATCCTTCTTGTAGTGTGGGGCCCAAAACTGGACACAGTACTCCAGATGAGGCCTCACCAATGTCGAATAAAGGGGAACGATCACGTTCCTTGATCTGCTGGCAATGCCCCTACTTATACAGCCCAAAATGCCGTTAGCCTTCTTGGCAACAAGAGCACTGTTGACTCATATCCAGCTTCCCGTCCACTGTGACTCCTAGGTCCTTTTCTGCAGAACTGCTACCTAGCCATTCGGTCCCTAGTCTGTAGCTGTGCATGGGATTCTTCCGTCCTAAGTGCAGGACTCTGCACTTGTCTTCGCACAACTCAACCCCTCTCTCTTGCACTGCTATGCTTCCCCTGTTCTTTTATGCTGCACTCTCACCTCTTTACCTCCTACATCATAGCTTAATGTTCCGACCACTGGCCTCTTCCACTAGCCAACCCAGACGGTGTGCCATTTGGTCACAACTGTTTAGATGTACTATCAGCTGATCACACACACACACAAGAAAAACCCTCTCCCATAGCACTGCTCTACAGCCAAAATGCTTCTGAAATAAATGTAGTCAAACTTTACTAATTCTGGGTCACTGAGAACGAAAATGATGCTTAAAATTGTTGATTGGCTCTAGTTTTCAAGATATGCTATTGGGTCAGTATATATGACCCTTGACTTGGGAATGGCGGAGGATAAGTGAGTTATAAAGGGAAGGGATCTCAATTTAAACCAGAAATGACTAAAATACATCTTTGACTGGATCTATGAATAAATCTATGACTGGGTTTGGACAGTACTTGCTTTTTAGGCAAAACAATGAATGATGCAATCTGAAGCTGGTATTGCGTCATACATGATATGAATTGCATCATGTTATTCCTAGAAGTCATGGATGATGCAATCATAACGAAGCTTACATCACTCTGCTGAACAAATTGCCCTATATCAGCTCTAGAAATCATACAGTGTCGTGCTCTCTTATTTGTCAGTGTTTGATTTTGCAAAGGGACACATTTCTGTTTAGCCAAAGTGAGCAGAGATGCCTCGTACTTGTGTGAACAGTGCAGATAACTTCTGCTATGTTTGTGGTGAAGTGACTTTTGCATCACAAAAGCGCAGTATAACCACTATGGTTAAGAAAGCCTATCACCTTTATTTTGGCTGCAAAATTGGAGATCAGGACAAGAGGTGGGCCCCACACATATGCTGCAACACTTATGCAACAAATCTTCGCCAGTGATTGAACAGGAAAAGGAAATCTATGCCTTTTGCAGTGCCAGTGATTTGGAGAGAGCCAACAGATCATACCAGCAATTGTTACTTCTGCATGGTGCCTCCAGTTGGGAAAGGTGTGTCAAAGAAGAAAAAGTGGACTGTGCATTATCCAAACATTCCATCAGCTATACGCCCAGTACCCCACGGAGAAGGACTGCCGGTTCCTGATGCACCAGAATCATTCTCACTTGAGTCAGACGAGGAAGAGGAAGAGGATGAAACTTCTGGTCCTGAACCATCAATGTCACAGGACCCACATTTTCTCCCATCCTCCTCCTCTGAACCACACCTCATAACACAAGGTGAACTGAATGACCTTGCCAGGGATTTGGAACTACCCAAGAGTAAGGCAGAGCTGTTGGGCTCCAGACTACAGCAGTGGAAGCTCCTGGCAGGTGATGTTAGGGTTTCCATGTTCCGTGACCGTTAAAAGGATCCTGTCCCATTCTTCTTCATGAAGGTGATCTTGTAGCCTGCAACAACATCAATGGTGTGATGGCAGCCCTCAACATCGTTCACGATCCAGATGAGTGGAGACTGTTCATTGATTCATTGAAGACGAGTCTTAAAGCTGTTTTACTGCATAATGGCAATGTTTTGCCATCAATTCCAGTTGGTCATGCAGTCCATATGAAGGAAACCTATGACAACATGAAACAACTTTTGAGGTGCATAAACTATGACCAACATCGGTGGCAGCTTTGTGGCGATTTGAAGGTTGTTGCTCTCTTGCTTGGTCTGCAGACTGGATACACAAAGTACTGCTGTTTTCTCTGCGAATGGGATAGTCGTGCAAGAGATTCCCACTACATCAAGAAAGATTGGCCACTCCGACAGTCATTGGAGCCTGGGAGGAAAAGTGTTCAGCATCCACCACTTGTTGAATCAAGGAAGATTTTGTTACCACCCTTACACATCAAGCTGGGTCTGATGAAGAACTTTGTCAAGGCCATTGACAAAACATAAGCAGCTTTCAAGTACCTCCATGGAAAATTTCCAAGGTTAAGTGAAGCTAAGATAAAGGAAGGTGTCTTTGTTGGTCCTCAGATTCGTGAACTTCTTCGAGATGATGCATTTGACCATGCACTGCGTGGCAAGGAAAAGACGGCATGGAAAGCCTTCCAGTTAGTGGCAATAAATTTTCTCGGAAACAACAAGGCAGACAACTACAGGTTGGTGGTGGAAAACCTCCTCAAGGCATACAAAAGGCTTGGTTGCAACATGTCACTAAAGATACATTTTTTGCACTCTCATCTAGATTTTTTTCCACCCAACTGTGGAGCAGTGAGCGACGAGCACAGCGAGCGATTTCACCTGGACATTGCAACAATGGAGAAACGCTATCAGGGCAAATGGAGCCCATCAATGCTTGCAGACTATTGCTGGACAGTGACAAGAGATGCTCCATTTCATGAATACAAGAGACAAGCCAAGAAGCGCCGAGTAGACACTGAATAGGACTAAACTATGTACAAAATAGTTTTTTGCCTTTTGTTTCATAATAAATTTTATTTATATAACCCTTTTGCTGATTTTGAAAGTGTTACATAAACAGGACAGGTGAAATATTATCGTGTAAAGCAACCATAACCACATGAAAAGACCTAGGTTTACAATTTATGGTTAAAACTCTACTATCTACACAATATACATAGATATAAAATGTAAAAACTTAAATATCTTAGAAACAGTAGCCAATCAGTTGTTTTAATTGTCATATTTGAATTCAGCACATCAAAATACATAATAAATAGCACATTTTATCTCTGAAGCAGACGACTTCTCAAAAATTGTAGACCAGTGTAGTCTGTGTCCCAAGTCTGCAGTGAATAAGGGCGAGGGACTGAAAATTCTTCTCATTTGTTCCCCTATATGAACAAAAATAATTTTTCATAACCACCACCAGGGAGCGAGGCATTACTTGGCAAAGGAACTTCCACTAAGAGCACTTGCTGGAAATGTTTATACATTGCTCAGTGTATTGACAGTATAGCACTGTCTTCAGTGACTGTGCCAGTTGAAAAGGACAGGGGTAAAGATCTCATAAGGATATCCGGATGTGGTCTCTGTCAGATAACCATTTGGAAAATACCAGGCACCTGGCATAACCTGATCTATTTCAACAGAAAAAAAAAAATCCTTTCCAAAATGTTTTTCAAGATCCAGGGATAAATTATCCCTGGCAGGAGTGATTTAGTGATATTAGAGAAGGGGTGAATGCTACCAGATAGACAGAAATTACTCCAAATCTTCAATACAGTGGCTGAATGTTAACCAGGTGGTCCTGCAAGCTCCATCATTGGACCTGTTTCAAGCAACTCACCTGAGCAGAGCCACTGGGGGGGGGGGAGGTGAAGAGAAGAACACTGCTTCTAAAAGGACATAACCAAACTCATGCAGACAAACATTATACCACCCTACAACATCATCATCTTCTTCTCTGTATATAATTTACTAACAACTTGGTAGCATGCTGTGATGGCCACATCACTGTGGGGTGACACCCCACTTCTGCACAGCTCAAGAATTCCAGAGCAGAGAAGACGTCTTGGCTAGTTCTCTCACATAGAATTCCTGTGTTGTGCAGATTATTATCCGGACTGTGGTAGCACTCAAAGACTCCAATCAGGATCTGGTCTTCATTGTGCTAGGCACTGTACAAACACACACTTTGCCTCTACAATATACAGCTTAAATTCTGACACGATGCACCAACAATAGAGAGAGACCACAGGGAAGACAGGGGTTGTAGTAAAAGAAATGTGATTACTCAGGTAAGTTATGTGCACACCTTAATAATACAGAAGGTTCTAGAGTGCTAATGGACTCTTCTTCCTTTATTTTAAATACAAACTATGGGCCAGATCCTCAACTGATATAAATCAGTACATCTCCATTGACTTCAGTGAAGGATCTGCCCCTAAAACTCTTTTTGGGCAATTTATCATGTTTCCTCCCGCTCCCCATGACCCTTTTCGTTCCATGTGATAAGAGTAAGGGAAGTGGCTACTGGATGTGAGAGTTGGAGAGATTCAATGGAGGGATGAGGAGGTCTGGGACAAAACATCAGGGAAGGTATAAGGAACAGAGAGGAAAGATGGGGAGAGAGTAAGGACTATGGGCGCATGCACAGATACAGGGAAGGGTGAGGAGGAGGGAAAATCAGGCAGATGAGTGGATGTGGTATGGAGAGCTAGGGAAATGGTAACAATGAAAAGACATTAAATGAACCAGGTGGCAGCAAATCAGTGGATGATGGACTTTGCAATCCTACAGTTTGTGGTGAAGGACTAAGCTGGAGCATTGCAGCCTGTGAGGACTGCTGGGGAAAGGCACAGGGAGTAGCTGCCGGACATTATATAATTAAAAATCTTTATTTGTTTAGTACTTTAGTTTTGTGACATTAAAGCTCTGAAAAGTGTCAGACTGCCCAGCCTGGAAACTGAGGGTGGGGACAGTGCTCAATGTTGGCCTAACTCTGCTCCCATCAAAGTCACCTGAAAACTCCCAGAGTTAGACCAATGCTGAGCACTTTTGAAAATCACAGTAAATTCCTGTGTTTGTTAATAGAAGAGGTACCACAAGGGCAGTGCTAATGCAAGTGTCTCCCTACACTGCACTGCCAGTATGACTCAACCCTAAGTTTGAGGAACTCTCTTTGTGTGTAATAATCAGTTTTGACAGACAACCGTTGGTGGCCTGCTGATACTCAACACAGGGGCCAAGCGTGACGGTGGATTTTGAAATGTGGATTCTTGTCCGCTAGGTATTGGACAGAGGCCACCAAATCACTTCATACACAGCAGGCCAGCAAACAGCCATCTGAGTGAAAATTCAGGAGGCATTTGAAAGGAGTTTGCTAGCTTCCTGCCAGTCCTCATTTGTTCACCTCCCCAAATCTGCAATAATTCGACATGGTAGCACTAGCAGCCTGTACAGAGACATCAGTGGACCTTTCCTGGCCAGGATTTCTTTTTCACTAACCTAGCGAGATTTTTAATATTGTATTTAGTGATTGGCAGCAACTTTTTACCTGCTGTTCCACTTCCTCTCAAGTGCTGCCAGCCTATCTCCTCATCAGTGCAGCTCGAACAGTCGATTTCATTGCACAAAGCAAATTGCTTTAGTGGTCACGACAATGTTCATACTTTTAGGATTTTAGACAATTACAATTCCTGCTGTAGGACAGCTCTGGTTGCAGTAGGCTTGTTTTCCTTCAGGGCTACCAAAATGTTGGCTCTCACCGCTAAGTAAAATATAAAGACATTTAAATTAAACTATAAAAACAGCACCAGATAAGAACTTTAAATCCTTAATGTACCTTCCTTCCAATCATGGTTTACATTCCCTTGAATGTGAGTTCTGACAGCTATGAGTTGGTACAGATTCCACAACAAAGGTTGTCCTTTTGAGGGAAGAGTGAGCTAGAAGAAAAAGAGAAGCATCTAGCTGTGCAACAGGAAAATGGCAGCTGCCAAAGAAAAAGCATCTGGTGTGGTAGCCTCTAGCACCTTTCATAGCAGGAATCAATAGGGCAATTGTATTTTGCTAGTTCAAATAACAACTGAAATGCAAAGAAATGTACAGTATTAGAGACAGGGGAAATAATTAAAAGACGCAAAAGCTGTAGGCTTCCAAAGCCTTAGCAATCTCGGTTTTATATTTTCTTGAAAGGAAAGAGAACTGAATTATTCTGCTCAAACCTCAGTGATTATACAGCGGGGGCTGTTTAAAAAATCTACACGTAAAATACAAAGGCATTTGACTTTATCACAGTATTCCCGTATTCCCTTGACTTAGCATAGGAAAGGCTATGTCAAATATCACAGCTCAGTAAATGTTGATTTTTTTTAAATAGTGCCAGCTATAAATCCTTGATATTAATGATGTTCTCTTAAGGAAGGCTCTTGAGGAGAACTATGGAGGTCAGTTTTCAAACCACATTTTATAATATACATGTGTAAATTTTACAATTTGCAAAGCATTTGGGGGCTGTACAGTCCACGCTGCACTTGGAAACTTAATTCTAAAAAGGCTGATGATCCTGTGGCTGTATTTTAAGAGGTGCTCAACACCTGCAGCTTCCATTGACATCAATGGTTTTAATGAGAGATGCTAGTGCTTAGCACCTCTGAAAATCAGGAGGCTAATGACTAGCACAGAGTTCCATTATGCAGTAGTGCCCAGCTCACAAGTGACCTCTGAACTCTTGCATCTTATTCTAGTTGGGACTAAAAATGCCCCAGAGTTTGTACAATTAGCTCTGTCAGAGATGGCAGGATATGCCAAAGTTCAGTACTCCCTACAAACTGATTATGGACTGAGATTTCAGATTCATGGGAGAATGTTTGTTTATCATGCACAAAGGTGTTATAAGGTGAGGCGCATGATCAAAGCCGCTACTGTTATAAGGGAATTTCATTCTGGGAAAGGTATCTTCAAATGACAAGACATCTGGTAGTCATTGTCTTGGGCAATGGAGAGTCAAAGGTCTCCCTAGTGTCTGCCTTTGATGGATCAAGGAAAATCCCATGTTTGGACAAAAACTTTGCCTCCATCAAAAAAACAGAGGGGAAGGTTCCCACCTTGCTAGATATTTTTTTGTCTTTTGCCTCTGATCATACTTTGTCTCTGTATCATATCCTTGTAATTTTAAAATGGTTTAGAGTACTAAAAATTTTCACTTAAATTAACATCAGTCAGTCTTCTGTGGATTTCTGTTTCTTTGAATTACACACATTTATGGAGCATTATGGATTTTATGATGCCATGTGTAATGCATTATGTTCTCAGATTTTTGTGCATGTTTAAATTCTGAAGAGGAAAATTAATGTATTAATGTGCCTGTAGTGTACAAGGCAGCTACTTGGAAAATCTCCAGTGGTGGTTTCAGTTATAGTCACCGAATCAGTTTTTAAATTATGAATGGGGGGGAAAATGGGGAGAGGAAATAAGAATTACATGAAAATGATCTCATAGGTATAACTGAAGTGGAAACGTTATTCCCAACACGAATTTTACCTTGCAATTTTGTGTGTTTATTTCAAAATGTAAATTGTCATCTCCAAATCAATATGCAGGGAGAGCCATCATGCGTGGATCTGTTTCTTCCACTGTGGAATGCCTAGAGCACCATCGTTCTGTTCCCTGGACACTTTTCTATAAATATATTACAAAACACTTCCAGTCACTTACAGTTTACATATGCCAGCGCAGTTAAAGTGAAGTGTGTAGGTTCAATATTTAACAAAGGCTTAACCCTAGATTTAACTCAATAGAGAGGAGGAGGCCAGGTTCTAGAGGAAATTATTGGATATGGGGAAATATGGGAGATTCAAGGAATGTAAATGAATGCATTTTTTCAGAGAGAATGTTAAGCATCATTGGCTAAGTAGAAGTGATGAGATTTCAGGAAATCCTTGTAGTATTGTAAAAATGTCTACCAGGCAAAACATTAATATTGCAGGTATGTATTACAGCTGAATAAAACATGGTGTTTTCATTCATAGGGAGTTGTGTACAGCTTGTTCCCATTCACATGGGTTCACACCTTTTGGGTTTTGTGCAAAGAAACCCAAAAAAGCTCAAAGCGAATCTCAGCCAAAATCAAAACATTGAGTTTTTACCTGCTGTTCCCAATCCACACACTAATGTAAATCTGCCCAAGAGCTCTCAAAATTTAGCTTATGTTTACAAAAAGGTTTATGAACGTTGGTGATTCTTCCTGCAAAATTGGCCCAAGTTTTGGGATTGTAATGAAACCCCAAACCTGGTGAATTGCATTTGATTTCAGATTTAGTTTCAGACAACTACAGCATATATGACTGTACTATACCATCCACTGCTGTCTAGTTTCTAAGCTAAATAACTTGTCAATGAGTGAACACATTTAAGATGTTGGGTAAAATTTTGAAAAGTAATTTAGGCACTATTGAAAATTGTAGCCATTTTCTATCTTTTAATTTCACCAGTGTAAATCAGGGGTCAGTAGAGTAATGCCAGAATAGAATAATATCAGTATAGAGTAATACCAGTAATACCAAAACTGCCAGAGCAGAAGCAGACCCTATTATTCTTTCCCAATGAAACCTGATTGTGCTCCATGTTGTGCGCAGAGGAAGATGTGCAGGTACCAATGTTACATTAAACTGAGGGATAACCTATAAGGAACCAAAACTCGAATGCTTTGCTAAACCGATAAAACAGCTGTGATGACATTGCCTCATTAGGGATTTCTGAACATTACCACATTATTTCTTAGTTGGCATCTCTCTGCTTTGCATGAGTTTGAAACGTGGGTATTTTCCAAAGCTAAAATGACTGTCACTCTTGAAGAAAGAATGGCTTCTTCAAAATGATTGTTGCTGTTGGCAGAAGAATTTGAAGCTATGTGATAAACAATGTATGGTTTGTGAATGATCCTCTCATTGTGATAGCTGACATGAAATAGGTCATTATGTGTCTAGCTGATAAATGTAACAGATACTAGATTTTGCTTGAATTATAAAGAAGACCTTAGCACAAATACCACTCGAATGTATTTTTCAGAAGTCCCTTATCTTCCAAAAGAAAGGAAGTCCATGTTTAGAGCCCTAGATAAGAATTCAATATCAGGCATGAAAAATCAGAGTTCTATCTATTTTTATTACAATAATGTTGGAGAGCAGTAGAGAGTAAAAATCTACTGTGTGTTGAGACTGATGACTAAGTGCTGGCCTTGAGAATTATAGATGCTGTATGTGTGGTGCACTTTAGTTTTCCTGCAGCTCTAAAAAGTTGCAGTGTTCATCCTGCAGGTGCCTGTTGTTCCATTTTTAAAAACTTAACTGAAAAGGGTACTTAAGGAGAGCAGGCATATACTGTATTCAAAGGCAAAATCAATTTTGATATTGTAGAAAAGGCCAGGCCTTGCTGATATTTTTGTTATTTATGACAGACGTAGGTGAAATTTCCTCAGGGATAATCAAACATACAGCTTCTGCATTAATAAACAAGAAAAATATCGAATCTGGTAGAACTTTGTCAGCTCCATCCTAATTGTTATGGACTCTGATGTACAGTGATATTGTAGGTCGTACTTTTTCCTACAAGTCAGTGTGCTCCCCCTTCAGGCACAGAGGTGAGGGTCACTAGGCATATATCAAGCGTACGAAAGAACATTGCACTAGGCCAAGCCTCCTGTGACTATACACCCATGTAAGGTGTTCTCTCCATTTGACTGACTGACAACTGTGTTTGGAATCAGGGCAGATGCCTTGATAATTCTCCATCCTTTTGTTTGAGGAGATACAGCTTTCAGGACTCAAAGATGGTGGCTCAGGTATTTCCCTGACAGAATCATTTTGCCATCAGCATTTGTTTTGATTAAACATCATATTTCTGATCAGTTCAGTAAAGGGAAGAAAGTAAGGTTCCTACTGTTAATATAACAGCATTTTTCATTACAATAAAACAACTATCTAGAGAAAGCAGTATCCATATCATGGTGGACAAGAGCTATTTTAACTTTCGACAGGGAAGAGAACCTGTTGTAGCACAACAAAGAAGTATCCTGGCGTATAAGAATAAAGATTAAGGGTTGACAGTAGGCTTTCTATGCCCTTTCTTCAGATTCTTAGCATACAACGTACGTAATTTTTTCTATGTGATTTTCAGATACAGATTGCAGGTTATAAGGCCTTACCCGCTTTTGCTGTTATCCTGTCAGGTATCATTAGATAAGCAGGGCAGGGCTGAGTGAGTACGTGGATGGGAGATCTACAAGGAGCACCTACAGTAGGTGCTATAGGAAGTGCTGATAGGGAACCAGCAGATGACGCTCTTCCCTCGAGTCAGCACAGACCTATTTCCCCAGCTTTGTACTGCCATCATTTAGACAAGATCTAATACTGAGCTCCTGACCACTTATGGCTGGCCACTGAACATACCATGGGATTTGCAGAAGGGTTGTGAACTCTGGTGTGCCGATCAAATTCCAAGGGCCCTGTGCTCACTTCTATGAGCAGAAGGGAGCCAAAAACCTATGGCTCCATCTGGGGGAAGGAAGCAGGGTGTACCACTTCTGTGGCACACTCTCATTCCTTCAAGTCTCTGCACTATGGGTGGAGGGGGGAGCTGCTCTGATAGATCTCTTCTCCCCCTTATCAACTGGGCAAAACATTTTGAGCTACTGTAGCCAGAGACTGCACTGCAGTAGTTTGTGTACCATCCTCCTCTGCCCCTTAAGGGAGCATCTAGGGACAGCAGGAGTAGAGGGAATCCCTGGCAGCATGTTTCTCACAGAGAGTGTTCTGGCCAGGGTGGCGGTGAATACATCTGGTGGAGACAATGGGTTTCTGCAAGAATGCCCCTGATATCTGCAGAGAATTTGGGGGAAATGTTGCAGCAGGGGATCAAACTCCTTACTTCTACTGGGAGGCAAATCCCACCCTCCTAGATGTGAAAGACAAGAAGAAACTACCAGTGTAAACTTGTTGAGTTTCTACTCTTATATTCTGCCCACATACATTATCCCTGCAGATTCAGCTGGCTTTTGTCATACCTCTTTGCTTCCTTTCCTGTGCTGTTTTGTGGTGTTGCTGGATGCCATTATACAATTCTTGTGTTTCAGCTCAGAGGCTACTATGATCCAGAGGTGGATGAAGCGATCTGATCCCCATATATTGTTTGTATATCAATTTTTAAAGTAGGTAAGACTCTTTGTGATCCTTCAGATGTAAGGAGCTATAAAAATGTCAACTCTTATTATTATAGTCCAGAATTTGATGGAAACACTGCTCAAAAAGTACAATAGGGAAAAAAACAACCACCAATGAATAGGATTTGTACACGTACACCACCGACTCCAGTGCGCACAAACCCGGATTGTCTTACTCTTATGTACTGTCTGTAATTAGCAGTGTCAGGCAAATAGCCAAGCAAACTTTTAAGCATATGGACTGAACTGCCTTGTTTAGAAAAGCAAGTGAGAGAGAGCAATATGCTTCTGAATTCTGTTTTCTTGCCCTTTCGTTCTCAAAAGCCCCATGCTGCCACACTGGAGTCTAAAATTAAAAACTCACTGCATTGGGTTACAGGAGCACTGCTTCCCATCTCTCCAGTGGAGGGAGAGTTTAAACATCACATCCTGAGGGCACAAGAGCACACTAAAATGGTCATTCTCTCTGGATTCCCCTCTCCCCTTTTCCCAAACAGATCTATTTTTCTGGCCTTTTTGGATAGTTACATTAAAAGAGGTTAAATGGACGCAGGCTTTATACATGCCTCCCATACTTCCCCCCAGAGGAAGCCAATAAAAAGAAGTAGTGCCAAGCCCTCCTAGTCTGCAGGAGAATGGAAAATATGAAGCAGCAGCAGGAGTGAGACAGTCCTACACTAATGTGAATCCCTGCCAACCCAATACTTACTACCTCTGCATATCTTCCATTCCTGATCTGAATGGGGATGCTGGCATCAAATTGCATCTTCCAATTAACAGTAAGGACTATGCACTCTGTTCCCACAATGGATTTATGTAATACTAGGGCTTGCCTATACGGGTATTTATCTTAGAATAGCCTTCCATTAACTACTCTGGATTAAATCCATGTATGGAGCTCTTATTCCAGAATAAGAATAGTGCCTTATTCCAAATAAACTGGATTAAAATAATTTGGAATATGGCACTCTTATTCTGGAATAAGAGCATCCACACATGGTATTAATCTGGAATAGTTAATCTGCTCTAAATTCAAATCCTATTTTAATATGGATTAATTTTCATTAAATTTCTATTTTCATTTAATTAATTTCATGTGTAGACAAGCCCTTAAGATGATGTCAGTGTGAAATGTTAAGGGAAAGCTATAATGATGTGTTATAATACCTAAAATAATGAATTCATCTAGACAGACATATATTATGCTTGGGTTGACGGTGATCACTAATATATTTTAAAAGAAGTTAAACTCCACATACACTAGATGCTCAGTGGTGTTTAAAATCATTATGTAACATCATTTATGAAACTCCTTTTAAAATTATTCTGAACAAGGTAAGAGTTTGTGAATTGGTTGGGATGTGATGTGTATGTACTGAATTCACTTATGTATTCTGTTTCTGCTGCCAAGAAATTTCTGTCTCTTTGTTATTCTCTTCCTTGCCCAGTACATGTTCTCCTCAAATATATGAGTTATTGCCAGTTTGGCTTTCATGACTGTTTTTTGTTTTTGCCTTTTTTGGGTGGGGGAGGGGTAAAGAGATTGGCCCAAGCCACAAACTTCAAATCCATACTTTCCCAAGGGATTTGTGGGGGGGTTTAGGTTTAAGTTCAGACCATTAAATAGATAAAGACAATCTGTAAATTTTGGATCTGGACCCGAAATTTACCAGAGTGTGAGAGAACTTGGATTTGAAGATTTAGTTCAGGCAGATCCTTGGGAGTTTGGGTTTTTTTAAATTTAAAATGTTGTGAGCATGTTTATTTTGTGAAGGAAAACACACACAAAAGCCCCAAACAATTACATTCCATGAAACCAAGTTCAGTTGCTTGCCAATCATATACTGGTACAACCATGCATTTTGAACGGGTGTCTGGGTATGTGCCTTTCCTCTGCTGAGAAACACGTAAGTTAGGGCTTGTCTTCATTACCGGGGAGATCAATGCTGCTGCAATGAATGCAGCAGGTGTTGATTTAGCAGGTCTAGTGAAGACCCACTAAATCGATGACAGAGTGGCTCTCTGGTCGACCCCGGTACTCCAGCTCCCCGAGAAGAGTAAGGGAAGTCGATGCAGCAAAGTGAAGACACCGGGGTAAGTCAACTTAAGTTATGTTGACTCCAGCTACGTTATTCACATAGCTGGAGTACCATGACTTGGGTCGACTTACCCCAGTAGTGAAGAAAAGCCTTAGAATGGGGCATAGGCTTCTTCCACGCTAGGGTTAAGATCCTCTTTGCTTGAAGAGCTTGTGGCATAAAGGATACAATTGCTTTGGTAACATTTGACACGTCCATCCACAACCTGCAGTGTTTTTAATGTGCTCAAAATCACTTTTTCACTTAAAAAAGCAACAGCAAGAACAAATGGCTTCAGTGAACTGAAAACATCTCTAGGCAGGCCCCTCTGACTTCCTCCTGAAATAAACCTGTCCTGTAGCACAGTCGTAGATATGAAAGGTGCTGTCAGGTGACTTGTCACTGACAAAAAATGAAAACAGCAGTGAATGCTTTTTTGCATTCTCTTGATGTTAATCCACTGACCTCAACTGATTTGAGGGTTGCTTTAAAGTTCATTGTAGAAACAAAAGACACATTTAGTTGCAGGAATCTGCTGCGTCCCAGAAGCTAATAGCAATACTTGACCACTTATGCATGCTTTATATCTTCAACGTGCTGTGCAAACATTAACTAATTAATTAATCCTCTCCAGGCCTGTGAGGGACATCAGTAATATTGTATTGAGACAGACGGTTCAATATTAAAATGTGGCTCTATTCTGAAAAGTGACTAGAATGGTAACATGGGTCTTTCTGTTTATATATTAAAGATTTCAGAATAAAGTGTTCTCGGTTTACAAATAAAAAGATGTTAATTTTTCCTAACTGCCAGCCCTGCAAACTCAGCGTACTCTTTGAGAGCGAAGATGGGCTCTTATTTCTCTTTTTGCAATCATCATTACTAGTAATAAAAGTTATGCAGGTTACTTACATTCGTGCAGCCACGTTGTCTTCAGATTATGCTCTCAACATGACCTGTGCAATCCCTTTGACTCAATGGGAGTTGCTGGGTGCTTAGCATTTTTGAAAGTCAGGACACTTATACGAGACTTAGGGTTCTCATTTTAGAGGCTCAGGTTTGAAAATCTGGGCCAACAGTTTTATGTAAACAAAGATCTTGGGTCAGGCACGTAAGGGGTGAGCATGTTACCTTTTAACTCACAATGTTTTATTCACACCTTAAGGGCAAATAATGTTGAAGTGCAGTTCTGCTCCAAACAGTGACTGTAAAATTACATCGTAAGATCTGTGTTTTATTGTGATTCATTGGTTTCTCTTCTTACAAATAAAAAGATTTTTCTAATTGACAGTGCCACAAACTCTTCCTTGGATCTGAAAGACATCTGTGTTCTTTCCTGTTCATACATCAATCCTAGTAATCCTGCAACTGGAGTTTACTTAATAATACTGATAAAGATGCATGAGTCAGAACAGAATGCAACTCACTTTCCCATTTCTGTGTTGGCTCTGCAGTGCTAATTGGAATAAAAACTATCCCTAAATCAGCGATTTCACTTTGAATGCATAGTATGAGGCCACCCATTGAGTGCCATTTTTAGAAAGTCACTTTCCTAATCTAACTACACTTTGTTAGTCCAGCTAGTAGGGGCAACTGCAGAAATAGCCAAAGCAGGAACCTTCAGACATTCAGAGAACTTTCTATAGTTTTGCCTCGTCTTTCTCAGCCCTTTGCTACAGCTCTCCAACTCCCTCTTCACCTCAGCTTCAATCCACACCTGCCCTTCTTACCGTCTTTTAATCTGCTCTGTCCCTCTCCTCCTCATTCCCTTCAATGTCCTCTCTCCCGTCACTTTCTTTCTTTCTATTTAGCTGGTCCCATCTGTAAACTCTCTGGGGTAGATACTGTCTTCCTACAGGGGTATATACTAGCACATTTTGAGTGTCATTGTGATATAAATAATAAATCCCAAGTCCTAAATAAATAAATAAAATAACAACAACAAAAACACAGAATTGGAAAATATAAAACATATGAGAAGTGTTTTTAAAAAGAGAAATGTTTTCAGTTTTCTAGATATCAACTGCTTCTTAAGTCTATTAAACCCACATATCTTCTGATACTGTGACTTCAAACAGTAGTTATAAATTCCATCTCAGACACTACATTTGGTTTCCAGATGTTGGCTCATTGTTTGATAGGTAATGAAAAGAGTGGGTTTAATCAGTGAAAGCTACATCATCCTGCATTACTTGAGCTAGGCACATGCTGCTAACTCATGACAGGTTATTGACAGAAAACAGCTGTGACAGATTTGTTTCCCCAGCAGATATGGGTACAAGGTGATGATATCAAGCAGTCCCTAACACAGAGTAGCGAGCAAAACAAGAGAAGTAAAACAGAAAAAAATAAAACAACCCCAAAGTTCGGAAGTGCCAATGAGATCTGCACCAATTCTTCTTTTACGGATTTTTTATTTGATTTTTATTTATCCAAATGTTCTGGGTACAGATTTACTCAGCATTCATTAGGGTTTCATTTTCTTTTACATGAGTGCAGTAGGTCTCATGATAAATTGAATAGTTTATCAAATTCCGGCATAGCTTCTTTAAGAACTGCTGTACCCTGTTCTGAAATGCTAGTTTGTAATTTCTGCCAATGACACTACTTAATGAATCACCATCACTAGCCCTATGTATCCTCTGATAACTGTACTAGGGAAGTGGCTGTCCATGTTTCCATATGGTGACTTCATTTTCCATACTGAGATCCCCCTCCCACATAATTGGGATCCCACTCCCATTTAGTACCCTGACTCTTGTTCATGAGTCCCACGCTGAGGACATCTGTGTTGAAAGGATTACTTTTCCCTCTCTTTCTCCAGAAGGACAAACAGACAGACACACACAGGAGAGACAAGTCAAAACCAATTGGTTTAGATCTAGTGTCAATTTTCTGCAAAATAACTTTAATTCTGTTGCAAACTGGATCTAAAGAAGTCTCCTTATGGTTATATTCAAAACAACAAAACACTCCCATTTTCTAAATAAAAAGCGAACCATGCAATTTAACATTTTACCAAATCAAAGCACAACAATGAAGGAATAGGCCAGGGGTAGGCAACCTATGGCTCGTGTGCCGAAGGCAGCACGTGAGCTGATTTTCAATGGCACTCACACTGTCTGGTTCCTGGCCACCAGTCCGGGGGGGCTCTGCATTTTAATTTAATTTTAAATGAAGCTTCTTAAACATTTTTAAAACCTTATTTACTTTACATACAACAATAGTTTAGTTATATATTATAGACTTATAGAAAGAGACCTTCTAAAAACGTTCAAATGTATAACTGGCACGCGAAACCTTAAATTAGAGTGAATAAATGAAGACTCGGCACACCACTTCTGAAAGGTTGCTGACCCCTGGAATAGTCTCTTGCCTGTGTTTTGAAAGCATCAGAATGAAGAAGTTCAATAACTCATGTCTGGAACAGGGTAAAAGTCTTAATTCACCAAGCTAGACAGCTGAAGGGAGCATACACACAAAAACAGCAAGCCAAAATCCTTATGTTTTTAACCCTTTTTAAGGATTTCCTGTAGAATGTGTTCACAAAGGGTGAATTTTAATCAGCTGTGGAAGGCGGGTACAGGGCTCTCTGCACTACTTATGGCCCCCATAGAGGCTGAAGTGTTTGTCTATGGGCTGACCCCCTACATGCTGTGGAAAAGGTCTCAATGTTCGTTCTAGATAGACTGTTGAAAAGGCCACACAGGGGGTGGACTGGGAACAGGCCAAGAAATGAGTCTCAAATCCACAATTACATGGATCCAGTAGCTCAGGCAATGCAGGTATCTGGTGTGGGCTGCTGAACAGCAATTCTGCACCTGGCTTGGAGTGAAGGGTGCACCTCCCCTCCCCACTTGCTGCACACCACCCTGAAAGAGGCTGAATACTTAAGCTCTGCAGGTGAAGTAGGACAAAGGACACAGACTATATCAAAAAGGAATAAAATCTGCAATGTGCACAACCACAAAGTCTCATTTTGTCTCTTCAAGTGGGTTAAAGTTCGGGGGAAAAGGGCAACAGATTAATTTATGCATTAACTCTAATGCTTCTTTGCTGCAATGCAGACATAACAGTTTTCTCTACTACAGTCTGTTCTAGTTAGAACTTCCTCAGCTTGAATTCACTAAAGCTCAGCCACGTAGTGTTCCAATATAGGAATAGCAAAAATGTACCACATCTTAATAATGTCTTTGCTAAATGTCACAAAACTTGCCACCCATCAAGGAACAGAGGTAATGCGTTATTGTGCCTCTAGATGTGCAGGCTTAAATTAGACTTCCAATTCCCCTGCTCAAAATAGTATAACGTACATTATATATATAAAAAAAAAGGTAAATGTGTTGGAACTGAGAGTAAGTTAGAGCTGCCAAGAGACAGATCTATTTGCACGGTCAATTTTCCTGAGGTATTCCTTTAGTGTTTATTGTATTACTCAATAAAGATGAGTAACAAGCATAACAGCACCTCAACTGCTTGATGCAAATGACCCATTAAAAATATGAAGCATCTTGTTAATAAAATGCAGTCATCAGAATGCACTGTGAATTCCCACTAACCTGTGTACATTTAAGGTTAGTACATCTCTAATAATCATCAGCAATCCTTCGTTTTCTTAAATGGCTATTATTATACCACTTCCCTCAAAAACTTTCCTCTCACAGATATTGTGGTTGCTAAAAGAAAGCAGGAGCAGTAGCAGCCAGATTATTCCAGGTTCTTACATGGGCATGTGGAGGGGAGGGGCACAAGCAGCACATTGCCCTGTCAGCTGCAACAGCCTTCACCTTGAGGGCCTGGGAGGCAGGAAGGGTAATGGTGTTATGAACAGCAGTAGGGCACGGGGGAAGTGCAGAGGGTTTAGAAAGACAAATAAGGAGCTCAAATTTAGCCACGCTCTGGGTGAATTGCTGGTGAGACATTCGGGAAGAAAGGTCAAAGAAACTGAAGCCCATTCTGCTCTTTCCTCTCTTAGTGACTTTTCTAGGACCGGTTTGTAGCTTTAGCAAGAGGAAGAATATCTCAGATTTGCACGATGGCTAGCAGGGATCAGGTGAGCACTATTACATGCTTACTTCTACACTCTGGGACTATGGACTTGATCCAAAGCCCACTGAAGTCAATGGAAAGACTCTCATTGACTTCAGTGGGTTTTAAGCCAGGCCGTGTGTGAACAGGGATGACTGATCATACTGTGTTTTTGTGATTTTGCTATGTGGACAAATGTCCACTAAGGACTGGGATGTGACCACAACACCCATTTGCATTTGAGTTCTAAACGAGATTTCAAACTGCAGAGAGGGCAGGACATTCAACCGTTGTGCCACTTACCCACTTTGACTGACATTCTAGCAGAGTTAGGAGAGTTTACAGTTGAAGAAGGGGTCAGGGGAATGGATCCTAACACATAGCATATGTGGTATTTAATTAATAACACAGATGCCTACAGTTCCATGACCTTCCCTAGTCCTTTTGTAACCACATTCCAACAAGCAATGGCTCCAAAGAGCAGCTCATTAAGGCAGCTTTACTGTGTACATGGAAGAAAATTAAATTGGAAGTTACCTTGGACTAATTAAAGCCCAGTAGCTGAATGGAGTAAATGAAAATGGACACATTTGTTTTAGTGACTGTGCCCAGCAAAGTTGTGTGTATACTGGCAACATGTGGATCTGAGACTCTCCACTGGTATAGCCCCATCAGTAGTAGCAACAGTGCTAAAAATGCCCATGCTCAGTATACTTGCTGGGTTCCACCATTGCTACCACTGCCAAAGCTACACTGGTGATGAATTACATTTCCATTTTTTCTAGTATAGACATGGCCAGTGTGTTAACCAAGCCAAAAAGACAGAAAATGGTACTGATTGATTCCTCTGCCCGATCTAAAATCAGGTCTTTGCAGTACTGATCTGTGGCCTTACTAAATAAAGTAAAAAACACTGTTGTGCCAACCAAAGTGCTACCCAGAGACAAGCAGCGGGCAAGATCTCACGCATTAGAACAGTCATATACATCGAGTTTTGTCCTGGGGGCCAAATTCCACTCATGGGCACCAGTGAGGGATAGAGCAGTAGCAGTGGCCAAGCACCTTGCCCTGCATTGAGTCTCCTCATTTTCTCCTTTCACTCTACCGAATTCAAACACTGGTGGAAAAGAGATAATTTGCAGGGGTATAAAGCTATTGAATAAAGCTATTGAAAGGGGGCCCATGTGTATTCTCTCCTATTCGCTAAAAAAATACATGCCATTTGGCGCATTATGGATTGTACTAAAGCAATTTTTTGTGTCGATGCAATCTGGTGAATTCCCGAGGCAAAATATTTGCTTTTTAAAAAGCGCATATTTTATATCTATATCACACACATACATAGCACCCCTCTCACATACATGGTCGTATCCGTGTGATAAACTGCACTTTAGCCCCTTTCACTACATCACTTGCACTCAATCCAATAATCCATCTCCACCAGGACTATTTCTAACATTCCAAATCTTCATTAACAAGGGAAGATCTTAAGCAGCTTTCAAAACAGCCATCATTATTTTTTTTACAACAAACAAACAAATAAACCTCAAAACACTAGCACCTACCATAAGTCTTTCCCTCTTTGCCCCGAAACAGTCTCTTCTTTCCCACTGGTCTCTGGTCCAAGAGGAGCAATATTGTTTAAGTCTCATTAGAAAAAAGGTACATAAAATCACATGGACTAGTGTCAGGTTAAATTATTAGACCTTAGAAAGTCAGTAATCATCCTTATCCAGTGGTTTAAGGCACTTGTTCTCCTGGTAGATCTTTGAGATATTGCACCTTAAATCTCCAATGTTATTATGGAGCAGACAGCTACATAATAATTAACTCACCTGTGTTGTGATGCCTACAAAATACTCAGTAATGGCTACGTGGCTGGCATGCTGTGACCATGGCTCATTACCTCACCACAGTCACCATATTGTTACCTTATGCTCCTGTCTGTTATATTCATTTGTAGCGATCTACTTAAACTATGAGTTCTTTGGGACATCTTCTTGTTATGTATATGTACATAACAGTGCTTAGCACAATGGGGCCCTGACCCTTGTTTAGGGCTTCTAGACGTTATCACCAGGGCTGGCTCCAGCTTTTTTGCCACCCCAAGCGGCGAAGAAAAAAAAAAGAAAGAAAGAAAAAAAGAAAAACCTGATTAAGCTGCTGCCGAAGAGGAAGAGACGGAGTGAAGGGCCCGCCGAAATACCGCCGAAGACCCGGACATGCCGCCCCAATAACGGACGGACTGCCGCCCCTGGCACCTGCTTTCTTCGCTGGTGCCTGGAGCCGGCCCTGGTTATCATGACACATATAGTGAATTATAATCCATAGTTAAGTTGAGTGTTTTGGATAATGGAGGGTTTTAATCCTCTTGCAGGGGATGAAAACAAGTGTGTATCAACCCCAAAATTACACCATTTACTTTTAAGGAACAAACGTACAGCCACATTCTCTGCTGGCGTAAACTGATGCTGTTGTACTGATATCAGTGGAGCTGACCAGTTTACTGTAGCGTCTTACTAATGATGAATATAACAATAGGTTTAAGTTTACTGACTTAAATTTGGCATCACTGGGTATTTAGAGGCTTGTCAAACTGGCAGGAAAGCTTCCTATAAGCATGTTTATTCGCATGAGTTGTTGACTTCAGTAGGACTGCTCATATGCATAGAGTTAAACACATACTTAAGTGTCTACAATATCACGTCCTGAAATAAGCATTTTAGGACAAGAAGGGGCAGCAACATTAAACCCTACCAGCAGGGGCCGCCGACGGGGGAGGCAAAAGGGGCAATGACGTTAAAGCACTGCCACAGCGCTTTAACATCATTGCCCCTTCCCCCCTGGGCTGCTGACAGGAGCGGGCAAAAGGGGCAGCTGCCCCGGGGCCAGCAATTTAAAAGGCCCCGGGGCTCCTGGCTGCCGCCCCTGACCCTTTTAAATCACTGACGGGGGCCAGGCAGCACGGATGGGCTGGCTGGGGGAGGCTGACCCCTCCAGCCCCGCCCCTTCTTCCAGAGACCCCACCCTTTCTGGGGGCCGGAGCTGGCCCTCATACTGGTAAGAATTTAATATTACTTTCACCTCTGCCCCCGCCCCATAATTCTCTTTTATTTTTTGGAGGGACGGAGTGAAAAGGCCAAAGGGGCTAGGAAACCCATCACTTTTGGGGCCCTCTTTATACACTGAAAAAAAGCAAAAATGAGCTCAAACTTTTGCAGGTTATCTTTACTGCTGCTTTGAAAGAATATGTGTGTGCTTGTTAGGGAGTCCCTTACAACTGTTTCCAGCAAGATCTATTCACCACGAGACTACGTTGCAATTAAAGGAAAATACTGAATTGTAATGTGACAGGCCGCACTTTGGGTTGCACCATTGCCTGCCCATGCATACTCACACAAGGATCACAGTGCACACGTACACCATGTCTTTTATCTGACTTAATTTAAGGAGTACAGTAGAAAAATGAAAAGTAAGGAATTTTTTTTAAAGAATAACTATGACTACTACCTTGCTTTAATAAAGCATTAATCTATTGGTAGGATACTTTTTTTTATTCAGGTCAAACGTGAATAATATAAACCAGTTTCACTGAAGTACTTTTTATACCAAGGCAAAGAGCAGAGCAGGTCACATGGGTCAAACTACAAGAATTTTAAAAGTTTCCCTACAGAAAGCCAAGACATGAAAAAAATCAAAAAGGAATAAAATTTTCAGTAAGGAGATCAGCTTTCCATTTTAACTTGTTTCATTATTAGGGATCAAACAGCTAAGTGACCAAGTATTTGTCATAAGTATCATGTTGTGGGCTAAACATTTTTCCTATGACTACACCTTCCCCAAATTTTACTAAGCCATGTGACCAATACAGGATTAGCTCTTTCCCCTCACAACTAGCTGTGAAGGTAATGTGAGCTGCTAATAACAGTGCATTCTGACCAGTATCATCATCTACTTCTAACAGTGCTAAAGTACAACCTACTGTAACACGATATTCATTTATAAATTAGATTACACAGTGTTCATGTTGCAGAAGATTGGGGTTCTCAAACTTTATTTTGCTGGGACCCCCTATGAAAATATTTCAGGCTGTGATGACCCTCTCCAAAAAAGTGAAGACCCCCGCCCCATAGCATGTCACCCTTACTTCTGGTAGCAGCGCTGCCTTCAGAGCTGGGCGCTGGCCATCAGCCACAGCTCTCGCAGCCCCCCTACAATAGTCTTGCGACCCCCATTTGGGTCAGGACCCCCAGTTTGAGAAACTCTGCTGGGGGCAAGAGAGATACAGCGAATCAGTGCAGCTGCCCTTGCAGACTCTTGGGGGTGGGGAGGAAACAGGGGGCATGCCATGTGCACACATACGTAACTGTCTGTAGGAGTTAATTTGACCTATTATCTTTCACTAACGAACCCTAAATGTATCCTAGCATCCAATTGTCCACAATTCCTCCAAAAGAGGGAATCTGGAATAGAATCTAGATGGGATAGGACAGATTCATCATAAACTTTGGTACTGAGTAAATTTAAGATTAACACAAATTGAAATTTAATTGGTAGGGTATACAACTTCGTACACTCTTTTCACATGCAATCTTCTGATTATTCTAACTTCCCCCCCTAAAAATGCCTACACTAGACTTTCTAATATGGCACAATGTAATCAGTTCTGCAAAATGTAGGTCAATGCAAAAAATACAGTCAACATGCATACAGAGTGTTTGAAACAGAAAATGGCATGGAATAAACTAACCTACTTCACAACATACATGATGAAAACTATATTCAAAAACCTATAAAAATCATTTCCTTACCTAGTAACGCTTTGTTTATCAATCTTTTGGTCTAAAATCTTAAAAAGTGTTTATTTTCTGGAAACCTACTGTGTTCTTCCATAGTGAATTATTTTAGCTTATTTCAGTACAGGCTATTTTGCAAATGCAAAGGATAAATGAATCCCCAAAGCACTGCAAAACTTCCGCAGTAAAAATGTAAATGGATTATCCCTACATTAATATCTCACTAAACAGCAACACTTTAGAAGCAATCATTCATCTGTTGCTCACAACATAAAAGCCACATGATATTTTCTCCATAAATCATCTGGCTGTTATAAGATTAATCTAGGAAGGGGCTGGGTCTATGCAGGGTTTTCCTACGAGGAAATAAAATATTTAGATAATCTTGCAAGTGGGTTTTCAGATGCCACATTTTCTCTGCCACATACTAAGGCACTAATTTTCAAAAAGCTACAGTTGATGGTCAGGGTGAAAAATATGCGTATGTACACCCACATTTGCTCATGTCATTATCCACTTACATGTGCACAAACTGATTTGCATACACAAACTTGGGTGCACACAGATCTTTGTCTCCACTATGAAATTTTGGTCCCATTTCTGTCCCACCACTTGCAATCCTTGATAATTTTTTCCATATGTTAATCATAATGCTGGGTAAAGCACTGAGGCATCAGGCTGCCTAGAGAGAAGTCACAGCAGTTTTATTAATTACATCAGCACGCAGCCCAGTCTGTGTGTGTGCTCAGGGTTTTGGAAATATCAGCATCATTACTCCTATGCTACCATCACAGGTCTGGATCCTCATTTGTGATTGAGTTCTCAGCACAGCTCAGTAGAAGGGCATGAGGACAAAAGCAGATCTGAGCCACTTCTTATTTCCCCAATCCTGGGCTGGCCATGTAATGGTCTGGTGCCCTAAGTTAGAGCAGTCTGCACGTTGCTCTAATGTACACCTGCTGCCATTAGGTCTAAGTGGCAATTACAGCAGCCAAGAAGCCCAAGCTATGATCCCTTTCTCCTGGTTACACCCCAAACTCTGGCTGCAGGAAATGGGGTGTATCACAGGAGTCATTAGGGTGGCTCTATGCTACCAGAGGATCCCACTACACTGGGGTCATCTTCCCAGACCTTTACAATGACAGCAAGTTTAAAAGTGGTCCTAATGCAGCGGATAATCTGGTTGATGATACCTATCCTTACTGGAGCAGCTAAATTACCTCTTAGGTTTCCAATCTCTCCAGTCAAGATTGGAGTTTATGGCCAGAAAAGTGACCGAGTTCAAATAGCATCTACTTATTCAACGTAACTGCCAGTCATATCTGTTTACTTGTCCAAGAAAGCCACATTTTATACCTGTTAACACTGCAGAACCCTATGAAAAATTACAGTTATGCAAAAGTGAGTTGGCTTTTACTCCTTCATACATCATTCACAAAATTGTCTGCTAAATTCTGATTACAAAATATTAATATTAATGTTAATTGATATTAATAGATCACAGGTTGACTGCAGTGTTGGGAGTTAGAAATACACTCTTCTTTTGATATGTAAACTGAGCAAATTTAATATGCAAATAACTGAAAGAGAACTCTACAATGTCATTTTTAGAGTCTCTTTTCTAAGTTTAATTGGACAACTACAGCAATTCTCCTTATACTGTATGATCTTTCATAAGAAGTTTGAACATAGAAACCACAAAAGCTTCTAGGGAGAAATCATGTCTGGAAGTTTCTTCTCCTTGGGAACTCCTCCATTTTAGGAGCAGATCCCCTCTGACCTTAAAGTCTATGAGATCTGATCGTCAAATTGCTGTACCCATTTACTGGATTAGATTATGTCGATACTGTCTGATTGACCCTGCTCCCAAACCCAGCCATTTTACCACCAGATTCTAATGCTCTTAAAGGCTGAATAGAAAGAGGGCTACCTCTACTCTGCCTGATGCAACATGGCTCTGTTTAAGATGCCTTAAGGGAGTAGCAACTTAAACAAAGCCTGCTGTTCAAGTCATGACTTATTGTACAAAAAAAGAAAGGAGAAAAAGAATTAGCAATTGTTAGATTAGCAAAATAGAAAAAGAATAAATGTATAATAATAATTATCCCAGGTGATATTTAGCTGACACTCTCTACAAATTAAATAAAAGAAAAGTTTGCATCTGAATCAAGAATGCATCAGTTGTGTAGTGGTGGATTAATCAGTTTGCAATATACAGTACTGTGCCATCCTTGAACAATGGGCAAATTACCTGAAACACTGCTGTGGTTTTGAGAGATTCTGTTCCGTTCTGAGATGCACCACTGAAATTACCCCATTCATATTTCAGCATTTTGGACTAGAGTTCTGCAGTTTTCAATAAAATGTCCATGCAATTACATGTGGGAAAATCCCCTCCAGGTCTGTGTGGCTGCACTGGTGAGGGAAGAGGATGGTGGGAAGGAAGATGCTCCCCTCCAGTATAACTACAGCAGCATCGAGGCCCAGCTATTGCGTTCATTTGATAGCCACAAGAGGACAATGATATGCTAGCTATGGAGTGTGGCCAGCTGCACAAGGTGTATGCTGTTGTGTGTTACTTATTAGGAGTGTTCCTTCTAAAGTTGCAGCAGTGCGTACCTCACCACACATTATTCTCACCCAGCCTAGTAATTCCACCCTGTGCTATCATCATGGCTCTGCTAAGCACAGCACTGGCAGCACACTTCTCCCCACTCGTCCCAGCATAGATCCAGCAAATAAAGGCAGGGTTTAGGCCTAAATTGGATCTCAAGAGAACTAAGATGCAGCAATATACTTTAGAATTCTAACATTAGCGACATGTCAGGCAGTTTGGATACAATTGAAAAAAAAAATAACCCAGAGCTGAGCCTCTACCCTGAGCTCTTACAGAACCTTCCCCAAGAATCTGAGAAAGTTCAGCTTGGACCAGGAATATCATATAACAGTGAGAAAAGCTATTCCCATGGACTTACTAGAACAAGCAGACAAAGAAAGTACCAGAAATCTCTTAAGGCTTTTCCATAAGGAGAAGATAAGAACTCAACTCCCCTGGCTCCTAGGCCTGTGAGCTCTAACTAGGGACTACCCCACAGGTACTGGACCTATTAACAGATCTCCCACTCTTCATCCTTCCTGATAAACCCATCTCAAAGGTGTACGTGGCTGTCATGCTAAGGGAGCTGGAGGCCCGTATGTGTTAAACAGAGTCTTTGAGGAGGGTAAAAGGCAATGGAATTGCTAGGAAGGAGAGAGCCAAAAGACTGTGGGCATATGTCTAAAAAGAAGGAAATGAGAGCCCAGATTGCAGCTGTGGGTCATTTTAAAGATTTGGGTTGTGTAACATGGCTTGCCCCTCAAGGGCTACCATCCTGGGGTGAGCCAACACTGATTATTAAGGAGGCACACCTGAACAGAGATCACATGGTTCCCCTATAAAGACCAGGAACTGGAGGAGTGGGATGAAGGACCGTTCAGTGAGATCAGAGCCTGCTAGGAGTGAATAGCCTCCAGCAGAGAGTTCTGGGCCTTGGGATTGAGACTACAGGCAGGAAAGGCCTCGGCGAAGCCCTAATAAGAGGGTAAATACATGAACTTGAAGAGACTTGAAACAAAGCAGACTCCAGGGGTGTAAGATGGAAAAGACTCCAGCCAGGCAGAGCCTGGCAGTGGTCTGCCAAAGCAGGAAAAGCCTCAGGCAGGAAAAGACCTAGGAGTGGGAAGAGAAACTTTAGTTTGTTTCGACTTTTGTTGGACTTACGATTTGCACTTTTATTCTGCGTTTATTTTAAGTTAATAAACCCAGACCCTAAGGAGGGGTATTTTTGACCAGAAAAAGCCTATGGGTGAAGTTTGCAGAGTAGTCCAAGTGGGTAAACTAAGGCAAGGGGCACTAGAGGGTCAATCTTGAGGTCACTAGAGGGTGCCACTCTATGACAGTTTGGAAAAAAATCAATTCACCCATTTTTACTTAAATGTCTTTAATTCTTGCAAGGGAAACATGGAATCCTGAATTGAGGTCTGAAGCAGATAAGTAGATGAGGTTCTTAGAACTAGGATTGGAGATGGGTTCAAACCACAAAATTTGAGTATGATTTGGGACACCAACATTCACAAAATTCTGATCCAAACTTCAAACAACCCAACATTAATGGGTGTTTGGATCAGGCCCATCTTTAGAATTGACAATTTTTTAGGTTATGTTTTCCACATGCAAACAGCAAAACAAATACGGTGAGTTTGATTCTCTTTTCTTACTTTTACACAAGTGTATGTCCATTGACTTCAACGCAGATACTCCGATTTACAACAATAAATGAGAGGAGAATCAAGCCCTGTCAATCTACATGAATGTTATATCATATATCATATTAGAGAGGGAGAGTGAGCACAGTGTGCGTTACTCATTCTTTAAGAGCCATCACAACAGAACCCCCTTACAATTATAGGTGCAGTACAAAGAAAGAAGAGCCTGTCTCCTCTTACATTTACATCACTACAGCCACAGTTATCTTAAAATGTAGTTATAGATGAGTGTGTGCACACACACTTACACAAATACATATATACACAAATGCATGCAAATAAGTGGGTGTAGAGTGGGTACACAAACACACACATGGTTTATTTATATTTATATTTAATGCTTCTCAATACACTATTAGCAGCAGAGAGCTTCCTTTAAAGATAAGCAACATTGTTTTTCTCTTAGCACGGACTACTTTGTCATCTTACAGTTAAACAGATGTGTTCTGTCCATTAGAGGCAGATCAGGGTTTTGTTTTTTCACGTGGATTTTCTATATTTTGGTGTTACAAGTTAGACAATATTTGACCTAGGGCAAATGTGTCAATATTAACTGGAGGAAACCACAGCAGTCCCAGAAGAAGTGATGTTACAATGTCAGTGTCCAAAGACACAATCATCTAGGCCAGCTGGGATATATAATTTTTAATAGGATCTTTGGGTTAATAAGATCTTCCCTTGTTAATGAAGAATAAAGGCAGGGGCTAAATCACATTAAGTGCTTCTAAAGAATTTAACAGACAATTTAGCAAAATGAGATTTTCACAATCAGAAATATAGCTCCAATCAGAAAATTTTTACATGCTCTACTATAAAACTATACATAAATCATCTAATGCATGGAAATAAGGCTTATACTGTAGAGTATGTTCTACCAAAGATGACTTTGTAAGTGTCATTATATTACTTACTATAAGTAGGGGTTCCCCCAAGATCTCTTCCACTTGGTTCCCCAAGAATTCAGTCTAAATCTAATCTTGTCACCCAGGTTCCTTTATCTGGCACGTAGCAAAGCTATGTTGAGTTGACCAGATTCAAGTGTCGGGGGAGGATATAGGGCATACCACACATCCACAGTTACACAGCAAACCTCTTCTTTTAAGAACATTTACACATTACCTTGCATTTGCTATACATTGCATTTAACATTTTCGGATTGGTTTGGTCACTTTGTAGGAACCAACCCCTGCATAGCATGCTCAGTCCATGCACTGTCCACGTAGAATTTACTCTTTACCTCATCTTATGTTCCAGGCTTATTTTATCCATTGTTATCTTGTCCATTGTAACTGGTTCCCTGGGTGTTCCCCCTTATTTTAGCTAGTACACACATTCTTGTTTCCAGCCTGCTGATCCATTTACTTCCTAATCCTCCCAAGAAATGAGTCCTCACCCATGTCCGGTTACTCATGTCAAGCCAGGCCTACACTATATTCCCTAGAATCATTGTATTAAAAGTATTAACACGGATCCCTGAGATTAGGACAAAATACTGGAGGGTGGAACTACTCAAATGAGTAATGTTACCCACATATATAACTTCATCACAATTGGACACATAGACCCCAATCCTGCAATAATTTATACATGTGTTGAACTTTAAACTAGTAAGTAATCCTGGGGACTACTCCTGTGATTAAAATGAAGAGTGTGCATAACTCTGTGCAGAGTCAGAAGCAGAGTGTGCATTTATACAGGGTGGGCTTAATTTTCTCTGTTATAGCAGTCTATAGAGGGAGTAACTCCACTGAAGTTGCACAGTTTTCCATTTGAGCTTTGATCCCTCCATATTTTGTTGTGAATGAAGATAGGTGATCAGAAAGGAAATTTATGTAAAAACACAGATTCAAAAAAGTACATCAACAATGAACTAATATTGGGGGGAAACTGAATATCCTGAAGACAGATGCCACCGAAAAAGCCCGTAGGTATACAAAACAGATGTTTTATGAAAAAGGAAATAAATGTGATAAGCTCTTGGCTCAAAAACTTAAAGGGATCCAAGAGCAACATATTATTCCACCAATTAAAGACAATCAGCAAAAGATAGTTACACACCCTAATGAAATATGTGCTACCTTTGCTGCTGCTTATAAAAAGCTCCGTTTCTCAGATATTCCAAATTCTGAAGTTATTCAAAAATATCTGGAAGTAGCAGGCTTACCGAAGGATCAACAAAATTGATAAAGAAATGTTAGGTAAAGAAATAACAGAAGAAGTCGTCTTAGAGACAATAGCAAGTACGAAAAGTGGTAAAGCTCCAGGAACTGATGGCTTTCCAGCTGAATTTTACAAAGTATTTAAGGAGATATTAATGGGTCCCTTGAGTGTACCTTCAATGGCATTCTGTTAGGGTAGGAACTTCCACAAGCTATGATAGACGCTATTATTGTTGTTCTCCCTAAAGTTGGAAAAGACAGTACTTTTATACAGCTCTTATAGGCCCCTATCACTGTTGAATCATGACAAAGATGTTAGTAAACAATACTAGCGAGCTGATTTGGTGCACACTCTCAGTTCACATACAACCAGATCAAACTGGATTCATTAAGGACACACAAATGTCAGACACTATTCGAAGAGTACTTGGAATCATCCATAATGCCTTATAAAAAAAAAAAAAGGTAAATTTCTTCTATCATCACTTTACTTAGAGAAAACTTCTGATAAACTAGAGTAGAACTTTCTTCTTCAAATCCCGTCCCACATGGACATTGGCCCCCAGTTCCTTAAATGGATCCCAGCTCTTTATACCAGCCCAAAATGAGCTGTGCAACTTAATAGGGTTGAATCTCCCATGTTTGAATTACACAGAGGGATGAAGGAGGCATTTCCATTGTGTCCTTTGCTTTTTTCATTGGCCATGGAGCCTTTTGCACAGAAGATAAGGAACAGTGACTGTCATGGGAATAAAACTTGCAAGAACACATAAGAACATAGCTTTCTATGCAGAGAATGTAATATTATTTTTATCTAAACCAAATATTGTCCTAAAATTTGAATCTAAAGAAATTCATGACTTCGAGAAAGCATCTGGATTTAAAGCAATGTTTGCCAAATCTGAAATGCTAACTATAAATTAGCTAGACTCTGAAATATCATTCCTATAGAAGACAGGTGGGTACAAATGAGTAACAAATTCTATAAAATATTTGGAAATTCAAATCTCAAACAACGTAGAAGAGCTCTGTGATTTAAATATCAAACCACTATTTCATCAAATGAAAAAAAAATCTGGAATGCTAAGACAAGTTTGCAATTTCCTGGTTGGGAAGAACAGTCACAGTCAAAATGAATATTTGGCCGAGGAAATCTTTCTTGTTTCAAAATCTCCTTGTAATTATCCCAAATAAAATCCTTGCAGGAATACAGAAGATGTTAGAATTTATATGGAATAAGAAAAGAGCAATAGTGAGTGCATATACTTTGTACAGACCCATTTAACAGGGTGATCTAGCTGTTCCAAATATTTGATGATACTAACAAGCCAGCTAGCTCAAAGCACTAGTGAATTGGGAGCCAAACACTGGGTATTTATTGAACAAGAAAATTGTGGCAGCGAAAATATTGATAGGCTATCTTGGATTCATTAAAAAAAAATCACATTCTTCAGAAATTTATACACATGCTTTAACAAAGCCTACCCTACGGGTCTGGGATAAAACTAGAGATAACGTAAGTTCCCTTCCCTTGCCAATGACACCCTTTGCAAATAATCAAAATCTTAACCCAAACTGTGAACCAGAGAGCTTTAAGACTGGGAAAGCCATCATATACATATGGTTGGACAGCTATTCAGCAAAGAAACTTTTCTAACTTATTTAGAGATCAAAACTAACTTTAACTGGCCCACTCTCCCATGGTACCAGTACTTTCAAGTTAGGCATTATATTTCTCAACTTTCTAGAACAGCTAACTTCAATAGAATGGCTTCTGGTCAATTAGGAAACAAAAAAATTATGGCTAATTTATATCAATCTTTGCAAACAATTTTCCTAACAAAATAATGTCATTATATGTAGGGTGGCCAACTTTTTAATTTGTGAAAATTGGACACTGAGTGCCGGAACCTCCCTCGCCCTCTGCCCCGCCTCTTCCTCCTGAGGCCCCGCACCTGATCCACTTCTTCTCTTGAGGTCCCGCCCACCGCCCCCCCCCATTGCTCACTGCTCTCCTCCACCTCACTCCCCCACCAGCTGCGAAGGGCTCTAGGGGTGGAAGGGTGACTGGGGAAGGATGTTTGAGGGAGAGTTGCTCTCCAAGGGTGCAAATGGGGTGACTGGGACAGGATGGGGGAAGGAGAGCCGTGCTCCGGGGGTGAAGTGGTGACTGGGGCAGGACGGGGGGGGGGCAGCACCCCCAGGGCTGGGCACAAATGTAGGGTTTTTTTTGGTTACATAACTGCACTCAAAAACAAAACATTGTAAAACTTTAGAGCCTACAAGTCCACACAATCCTACTACTTGTTCAGCCAATCGCTAAGACAAACAAGTTTGTTTACATTTATGGGAGATAATGCTGCCTTCTTCTTATTTACAATGTCACCAGAAAGTGAGAACAGGTGTTTGCATGGCACTTTTGTAGCCGGCATTGCAAGGTATTTATGTGCCAGATATGCTAAACATTCGTATGCTCCTTCATGCTTTGGCCACCATTCCAGTTGCACTTTCACAATAAAGAGATTGCACTACAGTACTTGTATGAGATGAATTGAAAAATACTATTTTTTTAAATCTTTTTTACAGTGCAAATATTTGTAATGAAAATAATAATATAATGTGAGCACTGTACACTTTGTATTCTGTTTTGTAATTGAAATCAATATATTTGAAAATGTAGAAAAACATCCAAAATATTTATAATAAACTTAAACTGGTATTTTATTATTGTTTAATAGTGAAATTAAAACTGTGATTAATTGCAATTATTTTTTTTAAATCTTGTGATTAATCACAATTAATTTTTTTTAAAAGTTTGACAGCCCTAGTTATTTTATCTCTGTATTTCTCACTAGTGCAAATGCTGCTGGAATACTGTGTTCAGTTCTGGCACCCACAATTAAAAAGGATGTTGACAAATTGGAGAGGGTTCAGAGAAGAGACACAACAATAATTAAAGAATTAGAAAACATACCTTACAGCGATAGACTCAAAGAGCTCAACCTATTTATCTTAACAAAGAGAGGATTAAGGGGTGACTTGATCATAGTCTATAAGTCCCTACATGGGGAACAAATATTTAATAATGGGGCTCTTCAATCTAGCAGAGAAAGGTATAACACGATCCAATGGCTGAAAGTTGAAGCTAGATGCATTCACACTGGAAATAAGGCATATATTGTTAATAGTGAGGGTAATTAACCATTGGATTTACCAAAGGTCATTGTGGAGTCTCCATCATTGGCAATTTTTAAATCAAGACCTGATGTATTCCTAAAATATATGCTTTAGGACAGGGGTCCCCAATGTGGTGCCTGCGGGTGCCATGACGCCCACTGGGGCATTCATGTGCGCCCGCCTATTGGCTGCTGGACAAGCAGCCGCTGAAATGCCGCCGAGAAGCGGCAACGTCAAGAAGCACTACCGCCGAAATGACGCAGAATTTTGGCGGCATTTCAGCAGCGACACCTCTTGATGACGCTGCTTCATGGCGGCATTTCGGCGGCGATGCCTCTTGACATTGCTGCTTCATGGCGGCATTTCGGCGGCTGCTTGGCCAGCAGCCACGGTCCTCGGCGGCTAGTCATCCGGCGCCCGCCCCACGGAAAAGGTTGGGGACCACTGCTTTAGGAATTATTTTGGGGAATATCTATGACCTGTGTTATACAGCAGGTCAGACTAGATGGTAACAATGATCCTTTCTGGCCTTGGAATTTATCAGTCTATGAATTCATACTGGAATCTCTTGTGCGATTTTAATTGCACGCCTCCTGAAATGCAGTTGGTTCTTTAATTCCACATGGAAGTTTTAACTTGGCAACTTCAAATATTCATGACTTTAAAACTAAGGAATTAAGGTGCTACCACTTAACTCATTGGAGTAAACTTAAGGATGTGATTAAGCATTTGCAGGATCAGCGTCTTCATTTCTGCAGTCACAACATGCATTCTTAACTAAGGGATCAAATCTTATCAGTTTACTTAAAACACTTTCCCCATAGGTCCCACTCATAAATTTTGTACACTGAGATCTTGAAGATGGCTGAAGAACTGGTGACTCAGCATTTTCTAAGTTTCAATCAATTTTCTTTGAATTTGGCTTGATTTAAAGTCTCGATACGACTTTCAAAGCAAGGGAAGTCAGAAGTTTTTGTGTCTGATTCTATACCACCTTGCACCTTATGCAGTCATTTACACCTATGCAAAGTGAGTGCAAAACATTACCAAAATCGAAGTGGTTGCATTTTAGCATTCACTTTACACAGGTGTTAATACCTACACAAATGAATAGCGGTGGAGAATCAAGCCCACCAGCTTCAGCCATTTTTGTGTTGTTCACACACAAATTTTATGATCAGAACATAACAGGAGTCTTTTAAGTTTACAATATAGTGTGATTTTCAAAGGCCCAGAAACAGTTGCTGAAACAGATCTTGCTCAAACTTTCAAAATAACTCTTAGGCTGAGACCAAGCACGGGAAACTTCTGCCCTAGTCATAGGTGTAACCTGTTCAAACTATAACGACCCTGTGATTAAAGGAAATCAAAGAGCACACATTTAAAGAAGAAGGTTCAGTGACATAAGCCATGGTGGAAGACTGCAGGTGCCCAACCACCTATGTTTTTTGTTTTTTTTATAGGAGGGGTGTTCTTAAATATTTTTTCTTTTGTAACTTGAGATCATGGTATAGAAGACACTGAAAACTACTGCACTAGCTCAATGGATCTCTCCCCAAAGAAAGGAACATTTAATGGCTGAATCCTCAGAGATAGGCCACCCATCCCGGTGAGACTGCAGCACAGATAGTCTTCGGCAGAACTTGCCCCCAAGGAAGACTTTAGTTCCCATCATACATAATCTGATTTTGATAGATCCAGTAGCAGCACTGCACTGGATTAACACTAGACTGACTCATCATGTCAATACAGAACTACTAAAGCTATTTAAGTGGCAGTGGGGGGGAAGGAACGATGGATTTTTTTCTGAAATTTTAAATAGGTAGAACCAAATCCCCCATTAAAAAAAAAATCACACTTGGCAAAGTTATTTTGCCCTTGAAAGGAAACTATACAATTTATTTTTTATGTCGCACCCTTCATGCAGTTTCCAGTGAAAGTCCATTGCAGATAAAGTTAAAAAGAGGAGTGTTTTAATAAAAGATATGGAGACTGTAAATGAGTCAATGGTTCAGAGGGAAGAAGGAAGGTAAAAGATTTTCAGATAGCTGCAGCAGCCTAAGTGAAGGAACAACACCTTCAAGCTATGAAAAGGAGGCCAAGTCTAGAAGAAAAGTGTGAGCAAGTAATGCAGTGAGGGGATGTGGGGCAAGAATATGGGGTGAAACAAGTACATATTGAATTCTGAACCGGATTTGATATGTTTAAGACTGAGTTGTGGTTTTATTAAAAAAGTTACCATTTAAACTATGGTGATATACCATGAACATTTTGTTTCTACCGGCTATTAGATTCAATGTATATAGATTCAGTTTTTGTGCATTCAATTCAGTGTACATATATATCATATCATATATACACAGATCTATTTAGAGCTGATCGTATATACATATGTATCTCATAAGACAAAATGCATCAGATAAACTTGAATGTATTATATGAATATTGGCATGTACCTTTTTAAAAAAAAAAAGTTTTATACCAGTTCTCTGTTCCTTTAATCTTGTATGCTTCATCATTTGGGCCCTCCATCCCACCTAATGGACTTCAGTGAGGCTTAGGGTGACCAGATGTCCCAATTTTATAGGGACAGTCCCAATTTTTGGGTCTTTTTCTTATATAGGCTCCTATTACCTCCCACCTCCTGGTCCCGATTTTTCACATTTTCTGTCTGGTCGTCCTAGTGAGGCTCTACACAGGTGCCACAGGATTTCTTGCAAGATCAGGGATTTAATCTATACTAGCCTTAACCCATTAATCAGACATTCTAGTAAAGCAGTTATAGATATATTTTCTATAAGCTGCACCCTGTAGAGGGCAATATGATGTCTCCCTCACGCATACTAATGTAACACACTGTTACAATTGATCATACAGAGATACTTGACTTCTGAGGTATTAAGAAAAGAGGCAGGTCCAAAACTATAAAGACAGAATTATGCAAACCATTATTTTGTAAATCTAAAGGGTATTAATTAGGATTTTTTTTTTATTACAGAGAAGCAGCAATGGCCCAGTGAACCAACCAAGTGAGCTGGGAATACCCTAGTTCTGCCACTAACTTGCTTTCTCTGGCCTCCTGAAACAAACTTACTGTTCTCATTGACCACACTGTGTAAATAGTGATAATGATACTTACCTCTCTCAGTTGGGTGTTGTAAGTATTAATTAATGTACATACAATGTTTTGGAAATGTAAAGTATTAGATGAGTGCTAAGCATCATTATCACTGGGAAGGTAAGTATATTATTTTAAATTAACTCAGCATTTTACATACAGTACATTGGTCAACACTCAAAAGTTTGTTTGCTTTTTTTGGGGGGGGGGTGAAACAGATTTTTCCCTCTCCCCACTCCCACCTCACTAACAAGTAAGTTGTAAGTAATTTTAAAAGAAATCTAACAGGTTTCCTGGGGTGGGGTGGTGATATTCCAGAGAGAAAACTCTTGCACCATAAGAAAGATCCCCCATAAAACAGTTTCTGCACATAGAGACCTTGAAAAAGAAAAGGAAGCAGAAGAACAGTAAAGGCAATGACACTTCTGATATATTTTAAAATGTGCTTAAAATGACTTTGAATGGTGACACTGTCCAATAAACAAGGATCCCTTTAAAAAAAACAACAACCCTCAGCTGTTAGTGAAAGCCTGTAACAACTGAGAAATAATTTTTGTATTTACATCAGTCATTTTTTCCCAATTGTTAAAAAGTTTGAATTTACTTGTCCCTAAATTTTTTTGCTCTGATGGGTACTTAGCTGATTTATCACATCAAACAAATAGAGTCATTAGTGTACTCAAAAGAAAACAAAAATCAATCTTGCCATCTGGTCATAATTTAGTGATTGAGGATTTAATTGTTAAGGAGTCATTCTTCATTTTTTACATTTATATAGTTTGCTAGCATAAATGGAAGAAAATTAAAGCACTGTAATGTAGGGCCAAATTGTCTGCAGGGGTAAATTGGTACAGTTCTACTGAAGTCTAGAGAACTGCGTCAATTTACACCAGTAGAGAATTTGGCCCATAACGTGTCAAGCACTAGAGTTTTGTTTGAGGATTTCATGATACTCAGAAAGAATACAGCTGTGAATCTAGCAAGAAGCAATTAGGATTACAGTTTCAAGTGTTGTCTAAAGGTTCACTCCTGTTAATTCTGTTTAAGTCAATCAGATTCATATGGATCAAGAAATCCACAATGCTTTGAAAGCTTTCCTAGCAATCATTTCTTTTGTCTATGATGAAAACAGGCTCTGGCTACTGTCTTCTTTTAGTACAGGAAAAGCAGGCACTTACAGAACCATTGCCATGCTCTGGCAAAGTGTTTTATTCATATCCCATTAAACTATTATGCACTTTTTTCGTTTCCATTTAGCATCCTTGCTGTTTGGAAAGGTGTTTCACTAAACAGATACCATTCACGCTTCAACTCATCTTATTCTTCCATTTACGAGCCTAATTCATTCAGTAATGCCACAACCCCAGTGTTTCTGATATCACAATTCAGAAACACCGCTGAAGTTTCTTTAATCTCACAAATTCTAAGCCAGTGGTGTAATGGAATGACTCAGGCAGGAGAAACAGGTTGATTGCAATGGGAAAAGCTTCTGTTTCTGTGCATACAAATATCAGCATTAAGGGCAAGGAAATATATAAGAATTACAAGATTAATGAGACATTAAGAGATGATTCGAGCAGTTTTTCTAGAAGTGCCCTGTACATAGCAATTGAAACTGCATCACCCATACACATAAATATGAGCAACCTCTCCTACCTTTTTAAAAGCTGAAAACAGCAATCATTGATTTGGTACAAAGCACTTCCTGGGATTAATAACCAACTGAAAATCCAAGCTAGTTATTCAGGGCCCAATCTGCCAAATTTTACTCAGGTAAGTAGTTCCACTGATTTAAAGGATTGCAATATGTGGCCTTACTCGGGGAAGGTTTTGTGCAAAGGCAGTTGTTATATGACAGTGGAATGAGGTTTTGTGAACGTGCATATTTCTAAGGCTTACTTAAATGTGACAATGATCGTTTAATTCTACAGTTATTATTGCTAATCATTTATATTGGGCCATAAATAGTAGGTGACTTGAAAACAGATAACAGGTCCCTGCCCTGAAAGGTTTACAACCGAAAGGCGCGAAAGACAACAGAAATAAGAAGACAGACAATTTACAGAGAACACGAAGTGTCCATTAGAGCCAAACACATCTTGGAAAAGGGATTTTATTTGAGTGTGTGGAGACAAAGGAAGATGTAGGAATCTTGGGGTATGTCTACACTACAGCCACTTCAGAATCACAACTGCAGCTACGTTGCTGTAGTGTAGACCTTTCCTATATTGATGGAAAGGTTTTTTGGGGGGCTGTCAAGCGATTAAAAAAATTAATCGCATGATTAATCATGCTGTTAACAATAATAGAATACAATTTATTTAAATATTTTTGGATGTTTTCTACATTTTTAAATATATTGATTTCAGTTACAAGACAGAATACAAAGTGTACATTGCTCACTATGTTTATTTTTTATTATAAATATTTGCACTGTAAAAAACAAAAGAAACAGTATATTTCAATTTGCCTAATACAAGTACTGTAGTGCAATCTCTTTATCATGAAAGTTGAACTTACAAATGTAGATTTATGTACAAAAAATAACTGCATTCAAAAATAAAACAATATAAAACTGTAGAGCCTACAAGTCCACTCAGTCCTACTTCTTGTTCAGCCAGTCACTCAGACAAACAAGTTTACAGGAGATAATGCTGCCCACTTCTTATTTACAATGTCACCTGAAAGTGAGAACAGGCGTTTGCATGGCACTGTTGTAATCGACATCACAAGATATTTACATGCCAGATGCGCTAAAGATTTATATGTCCCTTCATGCTTCAACCACTATTCCAGAGGACATGCATACATGTTGATGACAGGTTCTGCTCTATAACGATCCAAAGTAGTGCGGACTGATGCATGTTCATTTTCATCATCTGAGTCAGATGCTACCAGCAGAAGGTTGATTTTCTTTTTTTGTGGTACAGGTTCTGTAGTTTCCACATTAGAGTGCTGTTGCTCTTTTAAGACTTCTGAAAGAATGCTCCACACCTCATCCCTCTCAGATTTTGAAAGGCACTTCAGTTTCTTAAACCTTGGGTCTAGTGCTGTAACTATCTTTAGAAATTTCAAATTGGTACTGTGACGGGTTGGATCACAGAACCCTTGGGGCTGCCAACTGATGTGCCAAGACTACTTCTGCCCCTGCTTTCCTGCCCTGGCAGCTTAGGACTTCAGTGCCCTGCCTGGTTTAAGCCAGACCTGCTAGCCTGCTGCAAACCCAGACCCAGGGTCTGAACCACATCCCCTAACAGCTGTAGGCTTAACTGAAAGCAACTTACAGAAATGTTCCTGTCTTTAATACTCAGATGTCCAACTCCCAATGGGGTCCAAACCCCAAATCCGTTTTACCCTGTATAAAGCTTATACAGGGTAAACTCATAAATTGTTCGCCCTCTGTAACACTAATAGAGAGATATGCACAGCTGTTTGCCCTCCCCCAGGTATTAATACATATTCTGAGTTAATTAATAAGTAAAAGATGATTTTATTAAATACAGAAAGTAGGATTTAAGTGGTTCCAAGTAGTGGCAGACAGAACAAAGTGAATTACCAAGTAAAATAAAATAGAACACGCAAGTCTATGTCTAAGAAACTGAATACAAATAAAACCTCACCAGTTCCAGTAAGCTTCCTTTTAGAGACTAGTCTCCTGCTAGTCTGGGTCCAGCAATCACTCACACCCCCTGTAGTTACTGTCTTTTGTTCCAGTTTCTTTCAGGTATCTTTAGCCAGCTGAAGACAAAATGGAGGGGTCTCCCAGGGGTTTAAATAGATTTTCTCTTGCGAGTGGAGACCCCCTCTTCACTCATATGCAAAGTCCAGGTCCAAGATGGAGTTTTGGAGTCACATGGGCAAGCCACATATCCATGCATGACTCAGTTTTTACCAACCAAGCCACATTCCTGGGAAGGCGCAGATGTGGATTGGCATCTTCAAGTTCATTGTTGACTTAAGTGGTTTTTGATTGGGCACTTAATTTGCACTTTTGTCAAGAAGCTGACCAAATGCTCTACTAGGCTAGTTAAAATCAAGCCAGTACACAGCCAATATTCATAACTTCGAATACAAAAATGATACATGCATACCAATAGGATGAATACATTCAGTAGATCGTAACCTTTACATAGATATTTTACATGGTATATGTAGCCTAAAACATATTCCAGTTGTGTCACATATACATTCATAAGCATATTCCATGAAGCCTTATGGGGAGCACCGTCACAAGTACCTTCTTTGCATTTTGTCAAATCTACAGTGAAAGTGTTCTTAAAATGAACAACATATGCTGGGTCATCATCCGAAACTGCTATAATATGAAATATATGTCAGAATGCAGGTAAAACAGAGCAGGAGACATACAATTCTCCCCCAAGGAGTTCAGTCACAAATTTAATTAATGCGGGGGTTCTCAAACTGTGGGGCAGGACCCCAAAATGGGTCGAGACACGATTTTAATGGGGTCGCCAGGGCTAGCGTTAGACTTGCTGTGGTACAGGGCCAAAGCTGAAGCCTGAGCCCCACCACTCGCGGCCAAAACCAAAGCCCGAGAGCTTCAGTCCTGGGCTGCGGGACTCAGGCTTCGGCTTCAGCCCTGGGCAGTGGGATTCAGGTTACAGGCCCCCTGCGGGGAACTGAAGCCCTTTGGGCTTTGATTCCCCCCACCCCCGCAGAAAGGGAGGTGGGGCTTGAGCTTTGCCCTCCCCCCCTCCCCCCGTCTGAGGTGGTGGCGCTCAGGTGGGTTCAGGCTTTGGTCCCCCCTCCTGGGGTTGTGTAACAATTTTTGTGATCAAAAGGGTGTCACAGTGCAATGAAGTTTGAGAACTAAATTAACTGAATTAACACATTATTTTTTAACGAGCGTCTTCAGCATGGAAGCATGTCCTCTGGAATGGTGGCCAAAGCATGAAGGGGCATACGAATGTTTAGCATATCCGGCATGTAAATACCTTGCAATGCCAGCTACAAAAGTGCCATGCGAATGCCTGTTCTCACTTTCAGGTGACACTGTAAATAAGAAGCAGGCAGCATTATCTCCTGTAAACTTGTTTGTCTTAGCTATTGGCTGAACAAGAAGTAGGACTGAGTGGACCTGTAGGTTCTAAAGTTTTATCTATCATTGTGGATAGTTCTCTGAAAACATCCACTCAGTGTGCAGCGGCAGTCAAAAAAGCAAACAGAATGCTGGGAATAATTAAGAAAGGGATAGATAATAGGACAGAAAATATCATGTTGCCTCTATATAAATCCATGGTACGCTCACATCTTGAATACTGTGTGCAGATGTGGTCGCCCCATCTCAAAAAAGATATGTTGGAATTGGAAAAGGTTCAGAAAAGGGCAATAAAAATGTCTAGGGGTATGGAATAGCTTCCGTATGAGGAGAGATTAATAAGACTCGGACTTTTCAGCTTGGAAAAGAGATGGCTAAGGGGAAATATGATTGAGGCCTATAAAATCATGACTGGTGTAGAGAAAGTAGATAAGGAAGTATTATTTACTACTTCTCATAACACAAAAACTAGGGATCACCAAATGAAATTAATAGGCAGCAGGTTTAAAACAAATAAAAGGAAGTATTTCTTCACACAACGCACAGTCAACCTGTGGAATTCCTTGCCAGAGGATGTTGTGAAGGCCAAGACCATAACAGGGTTCACAAAAGAACTAGATAAATTCATCGAGGATAGGTCCATCAATGGCTATTAGCCAGGATGGGCAGGAATGGTGTCCCTAGCCCCTGTTTGCCAGAATCTGGGAATGAGCGACAGGGGATGGATCACTTGATGATTACCTGTTCTGTTCATTCCCTCTGGGGCACTTGGCACTGGCCACTGTCAGAAGACAGGATACTGGGCTAGATGGACCTTTGGTCTGACCCAGTAGGGCCGTTCTTATGTATACATTGTTTTGTTTTTGAGTGCAGTTATGTAACAAAAAAAAATCTATATTTGTAAATTGCACTTTCACAATAAAGAGATTATACTTGCATGAGGTGAGCTGAAAAATAATATTTCTTTTGTTTATCATTTTTACAGTGCCAATATTTGTAATCACAAATAATAATATAAAATGAGCACTGTGCACTTTGTATTCTGTGTTGTAACTGAAATCGATATATTTGAACATGTAGAAAAACATCCAAAATATTGAATAAATTTCAATTGGTATTCTATTGTTTAAGAGTGCGATTAAAACTGTGATTAATCGTGATTAATTTTTTTAATCACGATTTTTTTTAGTTAATTGCGTGAGTTAGCTGCGATTAATCAACAGCCCTAGTTTTTTCCATTGATGTAGGTAATCCATCTCTCTGAGAGGTGGTAGCTAGGTCGATGGAAGAATCCTTCCATTGACCCTGCCAGGTCTACACTGGAAGTTAAGTCGATCTAACTACACGGCTTAGGGTGCAAAATTTTTCACAGTCCTGAGCGATGTAACCAGGTTGTCCTACATTTTAGGTGCAGACCAGGCCTTGGCATATACAATTTGAAGAGTTTAACAAAAGGTTCAAAGGTACTATTATCTTCTGAATACTAAACATTACTGAAATAATCTTGAATTCTTTAGGAAAACAAATTATAGAATAGTTTTAGGCATGAAGCAATCCAGTTTTACAGAATTTCACCAGGGTTCTACAGAACTTACACCAAAACCTTCCATAATTTAATACAAAGTGATATGTTTTCTATACAGTTTTAAGTCATACTATAGAACAAATATATCCCTGCTATAGAATTCTAGTTTGGCTCAAAAATTCTACAAAAAGGTTATCATTCTCTAGGCAATTTTACAGGACTTTTCCGTAAGTGTTTCTGTAAATTGTATTTTCTCTCTGCCCCATGTCTGCATGATTTCCACTTACACAAGTCTGGCCAGTTTCAAAATATATAAGCCAAATTTTCTTAAGCACTGAGTGGATCTCTATGGCTTCCTGTTTAATACTGGAAGGTGTTAATGGCTGCCATTAGTCATAGACCTGGTTAAAGTCTATGGGTGTATTAAGCACCTTTCATTCAGGTTAAATAGAAGGAGCAATTAAATGCCCTTTTCTGTAGCAATAGCTGAAAAAATAGAAGCTACTACCCAAGGCACTGACTAGCATGGGTAGGCCTAAACAGAAGCTAAAAGCCATGTTGGCAGAGGGGTTTCCCTGGAGACTGACTGCAAATGCAAGATCTGGGGGATCGATCAGTTGTAGCTGTGTTTGTGAGAGGAAGAAAACCAAAACAAAACCAGCTAACAGCATGGCCCTGATTGGGAGTAGAGACAAGATCTTTGCGGCACAAGACTCACCGGAAAGACAGGTTTGGACACTGTGAACCAGGAAACTTCCTGCTGAGCTCAGGGAACTAGGACTTTGTGTACATTCTGTGTAAATACACAGGACTGCACCAAAGACATACCTAACTTGTATCATCGTTTTCTGCTAATGGAAATAACTCGGTAAGGCCTAAAATATTGGCTAACTGCTTGAGCCAAAAATTATCGAATCTTAAAATCGCATAGAATTAAAGCCATAAATTGTGAGAGTTATAGATTCACTCAATGTTAGCATAAAACTGATATACTTTCTCATAGGCAGTCCATTGTACTCCGCCACTGACCAGTGACAACAGTGATATCCCCAAGTCAGAACTTGCCGGGAAATGAGTATGGAAATGGATAATTAGTAATTTTAGGGGAACAAATATGGAAGTCTAAGAACACGGGGAGGAAAAAGTAGATTAATTTGTTTTTAAAGAAAATGCAGTACATTGGGGCATGTAGATAGAGTTGCCAGGTGTCTGGTAGAAAAGGGACCCTGGCGGCTCCGGTCAGCGGTGCTGCAGGGCTAAGGCAGGCTAGTTCCGACCTGTCCTGGCACTGTGCTGTGCCCGGAAGCTGCCAGCAGGTCCGGCTCCTACGTGCGGGGGGCCATGGGACTCTGAGTACTGCTCCCGCCACAGCACCGGCTCCGCACTCCCACTGGCCAGGAACTGCAGCCAATGGGAGCTGGGGTGTGTGTGTGTGTGCCTGCGGGCAAGAGCAGCGCACGGACTCCGCAGAGCCTCCTAGCCCCCCCACCTAGGAGCTGGACCTGCAGCCTCCTCCCACATTCCGAATCCCTTGGCCCCATCCCCCAGCCTGAGCCCCCTCCTGCATCCCAAACCCATCATCCCCAACCCCACCCCAGAGCGTGCACCCCCAGCCGGAACTCTGAACTCCTCCTGCAACCCAACTTCCTGCCCCAGCCCGTAGCCCCCTCCCACACCCTGAACCCCTCATTTTTGGCCCCACCCCAGAGCCCACACCCCCAGTTAGAGCCCTCACCCCCTCCCGGACCCCAACCTCCTGCTCCAGCCCAGTGAAAGTGAGTGAGGGTGGGGGAGAGTGAGCCACCGAGGGAGGGGGGAATGTAGTGAGTGGGGGGTGAGGCCTCGGGGAAGGGGCAGGGCTAGGGTGTTTGGTTTTGTATGATTAAAAAGTTGGCAACCCTTGATCCCCACATGCAGAAGGGAACTGCAGTGGTAAGTCATTCTTAAAAAAAAAAAGGTTTCCATTCATCTTTCAAATATAATCTATGCCATTTAATCTTCAATAGGTGCTACTATATCACTGAACAGCAGGCTGCAATGAGAGGTGAAGGGGGAGGATGGAGACACCTACTCACTGTTATGACAGCTATTGATCTTGAGAACACAGACATAACAGCTGTATACAACATTTTTGGACTATGCAGTTCATCCATCATTTACTCCTCAATCTAATCTCCAACCATATTGCCATTACCCAGGTCCCATCAAGCTGCACTAAATGAATCTTTCCACAGAAGCCTATGGGGCATGACTTGCTCCTCCTTGCCTGCACCATGGACATCTCAACCCTGATGGCTTTTTGAAGACATCCTCAGTGTTCTCATAAACAAAATTTCTCTTTGCCTCTGTACCCACTAGACAAGTTGGACAGCCAGAATACAGGAAACTGCTAACTGCAAATCAGCTGTGTTTCTAGTCACCCCCTCCTCCGCCACCTTCTTTTCATCCTCTTGCCTTTCTACCTTTACCACAGGCTGCCTCCTGATTGAATTCAGACAGATATTTGGAACCATTATCAAACACAATAGACCACAATGAACAATATGCTCTTGGCTTGAAAAAAAAAACAATCTCAAGTCACTGTGTCCTCATTGTTTCTCAATTAAAGGACTGCAAAGTAGATTTAAACACTCATTGTGTCTCTGCAGCAATTGCTTTTAATGCAATCAGGGTTTAGAGATACATTTTTTAAAGGTCAAACAGCTAATTTCAAATAGAAGGGGGGAGGGGAAACAGCTAAGCCACCTGCAGGGGAGGTGCCATTGTACTTATTCCAAAGCACCCATGCAAGTGCAGGCAACACTGCAGTTGGGGAGTGGAGCCACAGCTTCCTATTTTTGCCACTGCTGGTGCTAGTTATCAAAAGGGGACAAGGTGAATTTGGAGCCATGGCTCCACCCCTTTTCTGCCCAGCCAGCACACTGGGAGAGCGAACACACCATACCCATGTCAAGGGCAGAGCTATTACTGTGCTCTGCTTCCTGGGAGCTCTGGGAGGAAGTCTGGCTCCTGCTGCTGCTGCTATGCAGCACCTATGCACTTTATCCAGTGCTCCTCCACCCCCACGCATGTTTCAAAAACTCTTTATAGTCCAGAGGAGCAAAGCTGTGCATGCATGTTTATACATCTCTGAACGGTGTATCTCTGTCTGTCTATATATCCGAAATCATGTTTATTTACTTCAAATACGAATCTCAGTTATAGCACCAAATTATTCTGAGGGGGTAACAACAAAGATGCTGCTTTCAGTCCAACATGGATTTATTTCAAAGCAGTTTTCAACGTGCTCTAAGCAGCAGAAGCTGTAGAATTGTAAAACACAAGGCTGGCTGCCAAGACCAAGCTCTGCTGCAGCTGAGCAGGCAGCAGCTCAACATAAACAAAAATAATTGAAAATGAAAACCAAGAAAGGGATGAGGGGCTAGACAGAAGAAGAAGCTGAAGCCAAGACTTAAAAAAAAGACAAGAGGGCTTTCCGGGGGAAGTGTGGCTCTTTTTTAAAAAAAAAAATCCTCCTAAATATGCTTCTACCAGTGATTCCAGGAATTTGCATGGCCAGCAACAGATTTTGAATGTGATTGTAATCTAAATAAACTATTGTAATGAGTTAGAAACTGGTTAAAAGACTTCAGAGAATAAGAGGTCAGTTTTCAACATGGCCATAGGTACCCAAAGGATCAGTACCAGAACTGGAATTGCTTAATATATTGATTAATACTTTTTTTTTTTAAATTGACATTGAAAGAACATTTAGGTTGCAAACTTAAACACTCAAAAGCTAGGAAATGCCATTTTACACTTGCAACCTTACTTCTATCCCCTAGTGCAGTGGTTTTCAAACTGCGGGTCGCGTAATGTAAGGCACTGGGTTGCGGTGGCTCTGGTCAGCACTGCCAACCGGGCCGTTAAAAGTCCCATTGGCGGTGCTGCCTGGCTAAGGCAGGCTAGTCCCTACCTGTTCCAACACCATGCTGCTCCTAGGCGGGGGGGCCATGGGGATCCGCACGCTGCCTCCGCCCCGAGCACCAGCTCTGCAATCCTATCTGGGAACCAGCCAATGGGAGCTGGGGGGGCAGTGCCTGCGGGTGAGAGCCGCATGGAGCTGCTTGCCTGCCTCCGCCTTGGAGCTGGACCTGCTGCTGGCCGCTTCCAGGGCGCAGCGCGGTCCGCGGTGCCAGGAGAGGCAGGAAGCCTGCTTTAGCACCCCTGCTGCGCTGCTGACCGGGAGCTGCCTGAGGTAAGCCCGCACCCCAACCCCGTGCCCCAGCCCTGAGCCCCCCCGAACCCGGAGGCCTCTTCCTGCACCCCAAACCGTTCATCCCTGGCCCCACCCCAGAGCCTGCACCCCCAGCCCAGAGCCGACCCCCTCCCGCACCCCAACCCCCTGCCCCAGCCCTGAGCCCCCTTCCACACCCTTAACCCCTCATTCCTGGCCCCACCCCACAGCCCTCACCCCTGCACCCCAAACCTCTGCCCCAGCCCTGTGCCCCTCCCACACCCCAAACCTCTGATCCCCAGCTCCGTTGGGTCATAGGCATCAACAATTTTCTTCAACTGGGTCACCAGAAAAAAAGTTTGAAAACCACTGCCCTAGTGCATCTGTCCTGAGCAGAGGTGGGGGTCTGTAATTTCCTGGGGCTCATGTCATTTAAAACTATCACAGCGCGTATGCCCAAGGGGCCAAATTAAGATTGCACGAGCAGATTTTTGCATATCATTTCCTCATTATTTGTTTGCTTGTTTTACAGAAAAAGGTAAACACCAATTTGGTTATGTACAACTGTACTGACCTCTGCTCATGCATCATCAGCAGGATTTGAACCCTAACCCTTCAGCACATCCCTCTACTGCTTGTAATACATGACCTAACTGATAGCAGAAGAAAGTTATCATCACAAAGGTGGGGGTCCTAGGGCCATGTGCTGGGTCCAGGGGATGGGTTGGGAGAAAGCCTGGCTTTCTCTCCCCAAAGCCTCTACTACATCTGCTATGGCAGCTCCTAGGTGTGTTCCCAGTGAAATGTCATTGTTGTCTGCTGGTGTTGTGACACTGGACTGGCCTTAGAATGTTCATGCTCCCAAAATTTTCCTGAGGAATGCAAGTGAAAAGGAAAATGGAAATTTAACAGTTTATATAATCTCAGCAAAATCTGAATGGAAAACCAGGGGACAGGCAACAAAGGCACTTCTCTAACCTAAGGGCTTTCCCGTGCTGAACTTCAAAGGCCTGCTGCAAAGGTAGAGGTGTCAGACCTTCTCAAAAAGATCACTAGAATTTATAATGGAAAATGTTACACAATGTAAAGGCTGGAATTGCTACCAGTTCCACTAGTGATTTGGAATATGGAGTAAACAGTGAGGTGGCAAAATTTGCAGATGAAAAGTGTGCAGGAAAGAGAGACCTGGACATCATGAATAGCACAATGAAAAAAAATCTGCTAAATATGGAAGTGGTCCAAAAAAACCAACAAACCAACCCCAAATAAAATGTTAGGATGTTCTCTAAGAATAGGATAGAAAATAACACTGAAAATATTTTAATGCCTGTATAAAAATCAATGGTATGTCCTCATCCTGAATACAGAGTTTAGTTCTGGTCACCACATCTAAAAATGTAACACAAAACAAGGGGTCGAGAGAAGGGCAACAAAAATATTAGTCATGAAAAGACTTTCTGCATGAGGAGAAATTGATGAGATTAGGTTTATTTGGTTTAGAAAGGAGATAAATAAGGAGGGGGCACGATAGAGTTATGTAAATAATGAATGGTACAGAGAAAATAAGTTGAGAGCTCATACTCTCATAACACAAAGCAAAATGCAATGAAATGGAAAGAACCAATAAAAAGGAAATACATTTTTACACAACAGATAAATAACCGGTGGGACTCATTGCCACAAAACATCATCGATGCCAAGAGCTTAGGAGGATTCAAACATGATTAGATATGGATAATGAGAACATCCACACAGTTACATAAGATTTAAAAAAGTATGCATGGAATAAACCCTCGTGATTCAGGACATAAACCAATTACTAACTGATGGGGATTAGGAAGAAATTCTCCTACAGGTAGATTATTTCATAATTGTCCATTATGGAGTTTCTTGCACCTTCCTCTGAAGCATCAAGTATTAGCCAATGTTGGATACATGACACTGGAGTAGATGGACCACTGATCTGACTGGTATAGCAATTCCTATGTTTCTGTTATAGCTTTTAAGCCAGCACTTATGCCTAAGGATAACAAATGTCAGGGTTAGGTTCACTATTACGCTGAAAGGAATGTGCTGGTTTTCTGAGCAACCTAGATTAGACCAAAAAAATACAAATTTTTACAGCCACTGTGACAAACTCAGTCATTTCACTTCCAATCTTCCTAATGCTTAAACTATCCCAAACTCCTTGTTCTCTTTGGGATTTTTTGGGTGTTTATTTTTCATTCTCCCATTTCATCTTTTAATACATATAAACATTTTAATCTTGTTATTTTTTGAGCATCCAGGAAAATACTGCAGGCAATAACAAAAGCAAGAACAGTGCATGTTTTCATGTCCTAGTGCTGCTATGTATGGTCAACCTTACGGAGCGCACTGCATTACAAATCTGCAAATTTACTCTTTTTGAGAACAAGATTTTCTGAAGACAGCAGAGTTCGAAAGGAGGGCATTAGAGTTTCTGAAGAGGAAAATGCTGCCAACCATACCAATGCCTAAAGCAGCCAGTGACTTGCAAATAACACTCCAAGTAACACTAGGCAAGAAATCTATTAGCCATACAAAAAGAGAGCTTACAAAAACTTAGTATAAAGGCAATAAACATGCAAGCCTAGTTTGGCAGGACCAAAGCCTACAATGATGCTTCACCCCTTCCAAAATATTGTATTCTTGCAATATACTGCTGGATATAAAATCATAATAAACACTAGATGAATTGCCATATCTGAGGGTAAATCTAGAAAGTCTAATGTGCCATTTCATATACTTGATCAGACAATCTGCATAGTGAAGCACTATGTCTTAAGTGCAAAAAAACGATAATGAATCTGCCTTTCATTTCTGTGAGGCCATAGAAATTTGGACTCTGAGGCCTGGTCTACACTATGAGTTTAGTTCGAATTTAGCAGCGTTAAATCGAATTAACCCTGCACCCGTCCACACAACAAAGCCATTTACTTCAACATAAAGGGCTCTTAAAATCAATTTCTGTACTCCTCCCCGATGAGGGGAGTAGCGCCGAAATCGACATTGCCATTTCGAATTAAGGTTAGTGTGGCCGCAATTTGACGGTATTGGCCTCTGGGAGCTATCCCACAGTGCACCATTGTGACTGCTCTGGACAGCAATCTGAATTCGGATGCACTGGCCAGATAGACAGGAAAAACCCCGCGAAATTTTGAATTTCATTTCCTGTTTACCCAGCGTGGAGAGCACAGGTGACCACGCAGAGCTCATCAGCACAGATATCCATGCAGTCTGAGAATCGAAAAAGAACACCAGCATGGACCGTACGGGAGGTACTGGATCCGATCGCTATTTGGGGAGAGGACTCCGTGCTAGCAGAACTATGTTCCAAAAGACAAAATGCCAAAACATTTGAAAAAATCTCCAAGGGCATGATGGAGAGAGGCCACAATAGGGACTCACTACAGTGCCGTGTGAAAGTTAAGGAGCTCAGACAAGCCTACCAGAAAACCAAAGAAGCAAACGGAAGGTCCAGGGCAGAGCCGCAGACATGCCGCTTCTACGCCGAGCTGCATGCAATACTAGGGGGGGCTGCCACCACTACCCCACCTCTGACCGCGGATTCCGAGGAGGGAGTAATCTCAGCCATGCCTGAGGATTCTGCGGACGGGGAAGATGAGGAGGAGGAGGAGGACGACGAGCTTGCGGAGAGCACACAGCACTCCGTTCTCCCCAACAGCCAGGATCTTTTTCTCAGCCTGACTGAAGTAACCTCCCAACCCTCCCAAGGCATTATCCCAGACCATGAAGCCATGGAAGGGACCTCTGGTGAGTGTACCTTTGTAAATATAAGACATGGTTTAAAAGCAAGCTTTTTTTAATGATTAATTTGCCCTGAGGACTTGGGATGCATTCGCGGCCAGTACAGCTACTGGAAAAGTCTGTTAATGTGTCTGGGGATGGAGCGTAAATCCTCCAGGGACATCTCCATGAAGCTCTCCTGGAGGTACTCCAAAAGCCTTTCCAGAAGGTTTCTGGGCAGTGCAGCCTTATTCCGTCCTCCATGGTAGGACACTTGACCACGCCATGCTAGTAGCAAATAATCTCGTATCATTGCATGACAAAGCCTGGCAGCGTATGGTCCCGGTGTTTGCTGGCATTCAAGCAACATCCGTTCTTTATCTCGCTGTATTATCCTCAGGAGAGTGATATTGTTCATGGTAACCTGGTTGAAATACGGGAATTTAATTAAGGGGTCAGAGGTGGCCGTTCCTACTGGTCTGTTTGCCTGTGGCTGAAAAGAAATCCTTCCCTGCAGTTAGCCAAGCGGGGGGGAGGGGGTGGGGGAGGGGGGATTGGCGCTGAGCTTTTCGCGTTTGACTAGCAGGGATCTTCCCTCATACCAGCCACGCGGTGGGGGGAGGGGTAAAGCGATCATCCCAGAGAACTGGATGGGGGGCGGGTTAGTTTGGTTTCTGCTGCTGCACGTTAACAGGAAAACCGCAGCACTCAACGGACTTTGCTTGGTATGTGGGAAAGGAGGGTGCTGCTTTTCTGAAGGCTGCAGAAGCCGAAAGACAGTGGCTTACCATGGCTGCATGCAAGCCGAATTCTGTTGCCCAGACCTGCGTCTGTGATCTCTAACACCAAAGCCGCAGGCACTCAATATTAAGATGCAAAATGCGACCTTGTACTGAAATCACATGTGCTATGTAATGTGAATAGTGTTGTTCACCGTGAAAGAGTATAAGCATTGTTCTGTAAAATGTATCTTTTTAAATACTTCTCTCCCTTTTTTCCCTCCCTCCCGCAGCTGCAAATTTTTCAAGCCTCCCTCCTCCGTCCGGAAGGCTATCTCAGATAAAGCGGCGGAAAAAAAGGACGCGAGACGAAATGTTCTCTGAAATCATGGAATCGACCCGCAATGAAAGAGCTCATCTGAATGAGTGGAAGGACGCGGTATCAAAGTACAGGAAAGATGCCAGTGAACGTGAGGACAGGAGGGACCAACGTGAGGACATGAGGGACCAACGTGAGGACAGTAGGGACGCTCGAGATGAGAGGTGGTGGCAGGAAGATCAGAGGAGGCAGGATGCAACGCTGGGACTGCTGCGTGAGCAAACGGACATGCTCCGGTGTCTGGTGGAGCTTCAGGAATGGCAGCAGGATCACAGAGTGCTGCTGCAGCCCCTGTATAACCACCCTCCCCCCTCACCATGTTCCATAGCCTCCTCACCCAGACGTGTAAGAATTCGGAGGGGGGGAGGCTCCGTGCACCCTCCCACTCCACCCCAGTGGACAGCCCAACCAAAAGGCTGTCATTATTTTGAACTTTTTTTGTGGCCTTTTCCTTCCCTCCTATCCTCCTCCCAAACCCCACCCGGGCTACTTTGTCAGTTCTCTCCCTCTTTCTATAATCAATTAATAAAGAATACATGATTTTTAAATGATAGTGACTTTATTTCCTTTGAAAGCAAGCTGTGATCGAAGGGGGAGGGTGGGTTGCTTACAGGGAATGAGTCAATCAACGGGGCGGGTTTTCATCAAGGAGAAACAAACAGAACTTTCACACCGTAGCCTGGCCAGTCATAAAACTGGTTTTCAAAGTTTCTCTGATGCACCACGCTTCCTGGTGTGCTCTTCTAATCGCCCTGGTGTCTGGCTGCATGTAATCAACAGCCAGGCGATTTGCCTCAGCCTCCCACCCCGCCATAAAGGTCTCCCCCTTACTCTCACAGAGATTGTGGAGCACACAGCAAGCAGCAATAACAATGGGAATATTGGTTTAGCTGAGGTCTGAGTGAGTCAGTAACGTGCGCCAGCGACCCTTTAAACATCCAAATGCACATTCTACCACCATTCTGCACTTGCTCAGCCTGTAGTTGAACAGCTCCTGACTACTGTCCAGGCTGCCTGTGTATGGCTTCATGAGCCATGGCATTAAGGGGTAGGCTGGGTCCCCAAGGATAACTATAGGCATTTCAACATCCCCAACGGTTATTTTCTGGTCTGGGAAGTAAATCCCTTGCTGCAGCCGTTTAAACAGAGTAGTGTTCCTGAAGACGTGAGCGTCATGAACCCTTCCCGGCCATCCCACGTTGATGTTGGTGAAACGTCCCTTGTGATCCACCAGTGCTTGCAGCACCATTGAAAAGTACCTCTTATGGTTTATGTACTGGCTACCCTGGTGCTCCGGTGCCAAGATAGGGATATGGGTTCCATCTATCGCCCCACCACAGTTAGGGAATCCCATTGCAGCAAAGCCATCCACTATGGCCTGCACATTTCCCAGAGTCACTACCTTTGGTAGCAGCAGCTCAGTGATTGCTTTGGCTACTTGCATCACAGCAGCCCCCACAGTAGATTTGCCCACTCCAAATTGATTCCCGACTGACCGGTAGCTGTCTGGCGTTGCAAGCTTCCACAGGGCTATCGCCACTCACTTCTCAACTGTGAGGGCTGCTCTCATCTTGATATTCTGGTGCTTCAGGGCAGGGGAAAGCAAGTCACAAAGTTCCATGAAAGTGCCCTTACGCATGCGAAAGTTTCGCAGCCACTGGGAATCGTCCCACACCTGCAACACTATGCGGTCCCACCAGTCTGTGCTTGTTTCCTGGGCCCAAAATCGGCGTTCCACGGCTATAACCTACCCCATTAACAGCATGATCTCCAAAGCGCCGGGGCCCGCGGTTTGAGAGAATTCTGTGTCCATGTCCTCATCACTCTCGTCGCAGCCTCCTCCTCGCCTGGTTTTCCAGGTTCTGTCTCAGCATAAACTGCACGATAATGCGCAAGGTGTTTACAATGTTCATTACTGCTGTCTTGAGCTGAGTGGGCTCCATGCTATGGTATGGTGTCTGCACAGTTCACCCAGGAAAAAAGGCGCGAAATGGTTGTCTGCCATTGCTTTCACGGAGGAAGGGGTGAGACTGTACCCAGAACCACCAGCGACAATGTTTTTTGCCCCATCAGGCATTGGGATCTCAAACCAGAATTCCAATGGGCAGGGGAGACTGCGGGAACTATGGGATAGCTATGGGATAGCTACCCACAATGCAACACTCCGGAAGTCGACGCTAGCCTCGGTACATGGACGCACACCGCCGAATTAATGTGCTTAGTGTGGCCGCATGCACGCAACTGTATACAATCGGTTGCCCAAAATCGAATTCTGTAAATTCGGAGTCATCCCGTAGTGTAGACATACCCTTAGGCTTTCATACTGAAGAAGCTACTTTCACAAGGCATGAAAAGAATGGAATTGATGGCTAAGTAAAGGGCAGATACATACTGCAGTACCTACATTTCATTTGTAGTTCCTCATTATGTGTAAAACCTAATGGCTGAGACCAGAAGCTACTATAATACAATTATTCATAATTACTACTACTTTATACTACTGAGCAAATAGCAGTGTGCCCCTCTTGACTAACAAGTGTATTTTTATGACTATTATATTTCTTTGTGTGGTAGCAAGGAAGGCCAGGATGCCAGAAGAGAAATGACTGAATTAGTGCAGACAGATTAGGTTTACGAGGAAAGAAAATATTTAGGATATAATCCAAAACTTATTGAAGTCATGGAAAGACTCCTACTGATTTCAATGGCCTTTGGATGAAGTTCTTGGTTCTTGATCCTGCATTTCCTACACACAAATTCCACTGAAATCAACAGGAGGTTTGGGTGCCACCGAATGCAGGATGGGCCTTTAGACAACTACAGTCATTGTCATAACACTTTAATTTAACTGACATGGTAGTATCAGTAATTAAAACACAACTTTATTTTGTGTATCACTTTTCCTACAACACTTATGAAATGCTTTGGACAGCTCAATAATACAAGCACACAACAGCACAAAGAAAAGTTATAATTTTTTCATATCTCATCATCACAAACACAAAGCTGAACATTTTGATATGCAATATCCACAAAGGTGCTGGAAAGATTTGAGAGTCTGGACAAACTCTTCAGAATACTGCATGGCTACACAGTCCTTAATTTTGGAATTGTGTCCAGAGACGTATGGAGAGATTGTTAAGTCATTGTCTGGAATTGCTAAGGACAAAGCATCCTGAAAGCTTTCTCAACAACGCAAGTGAAGTGAAGGGAAATCTAACTTCTTTAAGAGAGTTGCTCCTACAGTTGTATTGTCATAGTGGATTTGAGGGGAAGTGGAAAACAAGGATCTGAATGGCAATATGACTAGATGAAAATGTCCATCAACAGGAAAGATGGTAAAGAGTGAGGGTCCGAGCCACCGCTGTTATCCAGCTTTATGCCATGTATGTCTGTAGGAGTTACACCAGTGTAATGGTATGTCTACACTACGAAATTAGGTCAAATTTATAGAAGTCGATTTTTTACAAATCGATTTTATACAGTCGATTGTGTGTGTCCCCACTTAAGACCATTAACTCGGCGGAGTGCGTCCACAGTACTGAGGCTAGCGTCTACTTCTGGAGCATTGCACTGTGGGTAGCTATCCCACAGTTCCCGCAGTCTCCGCCGCCCATTGGAATTCTGGGTTGAGATCCCAATGCCTGATGGGTCAAAAACAGTGTTGCGGGTGGTTCTGGGTACATGTCGTCAGGCTCCCCCCCGTGAAAGCAACAGCAGACAATCGTTTTGAGCCTTTTTTCCTGGGTTACCCGTGCAGACGCCGTACCACGGCAATCTTGGAGCCCGCTCAGCTCACCGTACGTCTCCTGGGTGCTGGCAGACGTGGTACTGCATTGCTACACAGCAGCAGCTCATTGCCTTTTGGCAGCAGACAGTGCATTACGATTGGTAGCCATCGTCGTCGTCTCCTGGATGCTCTTTTAGCTGACCTCGGTGAGGTCTGTCAGGGGCGCCTGGACATAAATAGGAGTGACTCCAGGTCATTCTCTTTTTAAGTTTCGTCTCCTGAAGTTTACGACTGCAGGCAGGACTGACGGCACTGTCTTCTGGCGAGCAACTAGGAGACGACGATGGCTAGCAATCGTACTGCACCGTCTGCTGCCAGCCTAAGATGTATAAGAGAGATGGAGTGGATCAAAACAAGAAAGAGACCAGATTTGTTTTGTATTCATTTGCTCCCCCCTTCCTCCCTCCGTGAAATCAACAGCTGACAATCGTTTCGGTGAGGTCTGTCAGGGGCACCTTGAAAATGGCGATTCAGTCCTGCCTGGAATAGTGGTGGGAGGGATAGCTCATTGTTTTGAGCATTGGCCTGCTAAACCCAGGGTTTTGAGTTCAATCCTTGAGGGGGCCATTCTGTGTGATAGTTGTGTGTGTTTCTCCTTGATGCAAACCCACCCCTTTTGTTGATTTTAATTCCCTGTAAGCCAACCCTGTAAGCCATGTCGTCAGTCGACCCTCCCTCGGCACTGCTGCGGGTCCCTGTTATAGCCTCTGTCCTTCATGCCCTTGGAGATTTTTTCAAATGTTTGGGCAATTCATCTTTTGTAACAGAGTTCTGATAGCATGGATTCATCTCCCCATACAGCGATCAGATCCTGTACCTCCCGTTCGGTCCATGCAGGAGCTCTTTTGCGATTCTGGGACTGCATCATGGTCACCTCTGCTGATGAAATCTGCACTCACCGGCAGATTGCCACGCTGGCCAAACAGGAAATGAGATTCAAAAGTTTGCAGGCCTTTCCCTGTCTACCTGGCCAGTGCATCTGAGTTGAGAGCGCTGTCCAGAGCGGTCACAATGGAGCCCTCTGGGATAGCTCCCGGAGGCCAATACCATCGAATTGCGACCACACTACCCCAAATTCGACCCGGCAAGGCCGATTTCAGCACTAATCCCCTCGTTGGGGGAGGAGTACAGAAAACGATTTTAAGAGCCCTTTAAGTCGAAAAAAACGGCTTCGTCGTGTGGACGGGTGCAGGGTTAAATCAATGTAACGCTGCTAAATTCGACCTAAACTCGTAGTGTAGACCAGGGCTAAGACTAGGGGAAGGCAGTGGAGAATCAGGTCACAACCTGTTTGTCTAAAGAAAGAAATGATTGGAAGAGAATCTCATTTCTCACATTTGCTCAAAGTTCTCCTGTCAGGATATAGGATGCTTTCAGGTGCTGGCACTGATTAGTTGAATACAGACCTACAGGAGCATGTGTGGGGACAAGTGGCACGGGTGCAGAATAAGAAATCTGAAAATCTAACATCTTGTAGAAGATTATAGCAGGAGAATAAATCAGACAAATTTCTTTATTCTTTTGTCCAAAGGAAGTTAACAACAACAACAAAGATATTAAATACTGCACTTAATCCAGGGTGGAAGTTCCCAAACTCTTTATTAATAGGAAGAAGCCCAACTGGTGATGATCAACTTCAAATGTCATGAAAAATCATGGATATGTTGAGAATTGGAGGAAACTGTTGAGACAAATGAATATGCTAGAATGGTGGCTCAACAAGAGTGACAGGTAATGTGTGCTTTTATTTTTTAATTAAAATCTCTCGGGCACAGCTTAAATGGCACAGCATCTTAGCTCACCTGATAATTTCCCTCTATGATTGTGCTTCAACAAGGTAGTTCTTAAATTTGTTGAATCAGGAAGTTCCAGCATATTCCTAAAATGCTACTGCACTCTGCTGGAAGTAAACTATGCAAATACAGTTGGGTCATCAAACATATGTTTCTTCTGAATTGTTTAACAACAGTTCATCCATTTGATCCTCTGATCAGCAGAGACTACTGGATGGCTTTTAGCACATACCCTTCAAACTTGGAACAACTTTACTGATTTGGCTGTACTCACTTTTCATATACAGTCTGAGCATTCAACCTTATTCTTGTTACACTTCTTTCCTAAATGTGCTTCTTTTTATGTATAATAATAAAATAAAATAAAATAATAAATAAATACTAATACAGTAATAATAAGCAGCTATACTGTGCTAAATATATCAGCATCCTCTCAACTAATAGAATTAACTAGTTAAGTACATCTGATTTCACTGTATGTTAAAACTGATATTATATCTTGTAATTAGAACCCCAACAAAAACAAAACAAACAAACAATAATAAAACAATAGTAAGGTATATCTAGTTTAGATTTGTAAGTACTTCAAACTGTTATATGATAATGAATTGAGTATTAGAGATAAGATAAAATAGATGAGATGAAAATAGAAAGGTTTATATGTTGAATGTAACACAAGAATATTGATAATGCATTTTCTAATGGCAAATTATGTTTGTGAGAAGTTATTTATGAGCCCCAAAAATATACCGTCTCTGGGAGGCATGAATTAGCAGTATCTGGGGTGGGATGGATATGTATGAACTCCAATACAACTTACAACTGTGATGGATGCTGTATAAAAGCCCACATTGATAGCGTGAGACAAGAAAATTATCCCAAACCAATTCTTCAGCTTTGTGATAGAATTTTAACCTGAGGTTTCCAGAAGCCCTGGAAAGCCCAACTAGCCCCCGCCCCCCAACAACCCAATACTTTGCATTACAAAACTGCAGCTTCTGAGTGGGGCTGAATTGCTCAGGAGATTAGTAATGGGATATAGAGCCTTTCACTACTGTCTAGGTTTCCAGTCCAAATGCAGCCCGCTGTCGTACTGACTAAAATTGTTATCTAATAGCCTATGAGAAATTAGTTTGATGGTCTCATCCAGTTCCCAGTAGACCAAGGTCTAAATCACAAAAAACAATTACAAGTGACAGTCTTCTTGTAGAACTCAGAGAGGCCAGAGACTGCATGGGCAAAAGGCACACCCCCAACCCCAGAGTAACCTCCTGCCAAATTTTAAGTCCTTGCTCGAAAGCATGGAGGAGCTACAGCTTCTCAGTGAAATGATTCCCAGAAATTTAATTTTTAACATGGGCAAAATGTATCTTTCCCTAAGCTCATTGTGAGAAATGGCTGCGCCATTTTAGTTGAAACTTAAATCTGCCCATAGCAGACATCCAGCATAGAAAATCTTAGCTTGCACAATTAAAGTTTGGCAAAGTTCTAAGCAACTGAAAACATGGTCTTATAATGGGAAGTGTTGGGCAACCTTAAAGATAGGAGCTGCCACCTGAGCCACCTATAAAGAGCTCTTATCTAAACTTGTGTTTCCACCACCAAAGAGAAGATTTTTTAATATATATTTTCGTTAGCTTTAAAATACTGATAACTTGAAGCCTATCAAGTGGGCTGTGCTCCCACAGCCAAGCAAGGTGAAGCCTAATCAGTACTTGAATGACAAACATCAAAGGAACAAACCAGGATGCTCCAGGAAGTACTGCTGATGGTTTAAGAGTTTGTACTGTACTCTACCTTTTGTACTGTACTCTACTAACTGAGTTAGTACTGAACCAATGCCCTGGGCTAACACTAAGGGCTCTGTGCTGCAGGAAATGCAGTCTCAGGCCTGGTTTACACTACGAGTTTAGTTCGAATTTAGCAGCGTTAAATCGAATTAACCCTGCACCCGTCCACACAACGAAGCCATTTACTTCGACATAAAGGGCTCTTAAAATCGATTTCTGTACTCCTCCCCGATGAGGGGAGTAGTGCCGAAATCAACATTGCCATTTCGAATTAGGGTTAGTGTGGCCGCAATTCGACGGTATTGGCCTCTGGGAGCTATCCCACAGTGCACCATTGTGACCGCTCTGGACAGCAATCTGAACTCGGATGCACTGGCCAGGTAGACAGGAAAAGCCCCGCGAACTTTTGAATTTCATTTCCTGTTTGCCCAGCGTGGAGCGCTGATCAGCACAGATGACCATGCAGTCCCAGAATCAAAAAAGAGCTCCAGCATGGACCGAACGGGAAATACTGAATCTGATCTCTGTACGGGGAGATGAATCTGTTCTATCAGAACTCCGTTCCAAAAGACGAAATGCCAAAACATTTGAAAAAATCGCCAAGGCCATGATGGACAGAGGCCACAACAGGGACTCAACACATTGCTGCGTGAAACTTAAGGAGCTGAGACAAGCGTACCAGAAAGCCAAAGAATCAAATGGACGCTCACGGAGGGAGGGGCGACTGACGACTGTAGCTATCCCACAGTTCCCGCACTCTCTGAAAACCATTTGAATTCTCGGTTGAGCTCCCAATGCCTGAAGGGTCAAAAACATTGTCGTGGGTGGTTCAGGGTATATGTCGTCAGCCCCCATCCCCCACCCCCTGTAAAAGCAAAGGGAAAAAAATCGTTTCTCGCCTTTTTTCACTGTCACCGTATGTCTATTGGATGCTGCTGGCAGATGCAGTGCTGCAGCGCTACACAGCAGCATCCCCTTGCCTTGCCTTGCCTTGCGGACGGCAGACGGTGCAGTATGACTGGTAACCGTCATCGTCGTCCCGTGGGTGCTCCTGGCTGGCCTCGGTGAGCTCGGTCGTGGGCGCATGGACAAAAAAGGGAATGACTCCAGGTCATTCTCTTCTTTAAGTTTTGTGTAATGGAGATTCAGTCCTGCCTGGAATATCATGCCAGCTGGAGACTTCTGCCTCAGGCTGCTCTCCTAGTCAGCAGCACCGTGCGGTCGCACCTACCCCAGCCTACCCCTTGCTCCCAATCAGATATTTTTTGCTGCAAATAAAAAAATAAAGCTGCCGTTTAGAACTGTCCCCCAACATACAGATCCTGGGACATTTTGTATTTTACCAGTGTCAACCAAAGGCCCACACACAAATGGAGATTCAGTCCTGCCTGTGCTTCTATCCTAGTGCTTATCACAGATTCCCATTTTCAGCTATAGGCTGAGCAAGTGCAGAATGGTGGTTCACTCGACTTTGCTGTAAGCCAACTGCCCTCCCCTCCCCCCTTTGATCTCTGCTTGCAGAGGCAATAAAGTCAGTGTTGTTTCAAATTCATGCATTCTTTATTACTTCATCACACAAAAGGGGGGAATAACTGCCAAGGTAGCCCGGGAGGGGTGGGGGAGGAGGGAAGCAATGGGTGGGGTTGTTGTAGGGGCACCCCCTAGAATGGCATGCAGCTCATCATTTCTGCGGGATGTCTGGGGCTCTGAGCCGGAGCAGCCATTTGTCTCTCTGGTTCTTTAGTAGGCTTGCCTGATATTCTAGGCAGGACTGACTCTCCATTAGACAAAACTTAAAGAAGAGAATGACCTGGGGAGTCATTCCCATTTTTGTCCAGGCATCCCCGACCGACCTCACCGAGGCCGGCCAGGAGCACCCATGACAGCAGCAGATGGTACAGTATGGCTGGTAACCGTCTTTGCTAACTTGCAAAGGCAAGGGGATGCTGCTGTGTAGCACTGCAGTACCGCGTCTGTAAGCAGCATCCAGTAGACATACGGTGACAGTGAAAAAAGGCTGAACGGGCTCCATGGTTGCCGTGCTATGGCGTCTGCCCGGGCAATCCAGGGAAAAGGGCGCGAAATGATTGTCTGCCGTTGCTTTCACGGAGGGAGGATTGACTGACGACATTTACCCATAACCACCCGCGACAAATTTTTGGCCCCATCAGGCATTGGGATCTCAACCCAGAATTCCAATGGGCGGGGGAGACTGCGGGAACTATGGGATAGCTATGGGATAGCTACCCACAGTGCAACGCTCCGGAAGTCGACGCTAGCCTCGGTACATGGACGCACACCGCCGAATTAATGTGCTTAGTGTGGCCGCATGCACTCGACTTTATACAATCGGTTGCCAAAAATTGAATTCTGTAAATTCAGAGTAATCCCGTAGTGTAGACATACCCTCAGATAAGACAATACCAAGGTCCTGAGCGTATGTATTAATGAAACATCCTGTGGCAATTTTTTCTTTTGTTTTTAAAAATAATTAACGGGAGAGGGGAGATTACAATGATCTGAAAAAAAAATTAATATGGTTACATCAAACTACTGAAATCATATTATAAATACAAATACTATCAATAGATATTAAATCCCATATCAGTCTTCACATAAAATTACTATTACAGGACTGTTCATCTGAAGATTTCAAATTGATTTACAGCACTATCATCATCTACATTTTACAAACAGAAAGGCTCAATATTTATGTAAGGTTACATAGCCAGTCGTGCAGAACTCGGAATAAAACTAAGATTCTCATTTAACTCTCTGCTGGAAAAGCAGAAGCTTCTGGCAAAATTCTAGTTTGGTAAATTAGCCTTTGGGCTAATAACCTACCTAAAATCCTATCTGTAATTTCTATATTATTCCACATCTCCTTCTATGTGTTAATCAGCTACCATATTCCATCCCAGAAGGGTCTAAGTTTCAGTGATTGATGCAGGTATCCTTGTATGTAGTATAGATATTTGTTGCATTTGCAAGGCACTTTGGCCTGGTCTACACTAGGCTTTTATGTCGAATTTAGCGCCGTTACATCGAATTAACCCTGCACCCGTCCACACCACGAAGCTATTTAGATCGACATAGAGCTCTCTTTAAATCGATTTCTGTAATCCTCCCCAACGAGAGGAGTAGCGCTAAATTCGAAATGGCCATATCGAATTAGGCTAGGTGTGGATGGAAATCGACGCTAATAGCTCCGGGAGCTATCCCACAGTGCAACACTCTGTTGACGCTCTGGACAGCAGTCCGAGCTCGGATGCTCTGACCAGCCACACCCCGGGAAAATTTGAATTCCTTTTCCTGTCTGGGCAGTTTGAATCTCAGTTCCTGTTTGGACATCGTGGTGAGCTCAGCAGCAGTGGCAACGATGCAGAGCTCTCCAGCAGAGGTGACCGTGCAATCCCAGAATAGAAAGAGGGCCCCAGCATGGACTGATCGGGAAGTCTTGGATCTCATCGCTGTGTGGGGCGATGAGTCCGTGCTTTCAGAGCTGCGCTCCAAAAGAAGGAATGCTAAGATCTACGAGAAGATCTCTAAAGCCATGGCAGAGAGAGGCTACAGCCGGGATGCAACGCAGTGCCGCGTGAAAATCAAGGAGCTGAGACAAGGCTACCAAAAAACCAAAGAGGCAAACGGACGCTCCGGATCCCAGCCCCACACATCCCGTTTCTACCAGGCACTGCATTCCATCCTGGGTGCGGCCGCCACCACTACCCCACCCGTGACCGTGGACTCTGAGGATGGGATATTGTCCGCGGACGGTTCCTCGTCGGACATGTTAGCGGACGGGGAAGATGAAGAAGGAGATGAGGAGGACGAGGCAGTCGACAGCGCTGGCACCGCTGATTTCCCCGACAGCCAGGAGCTCTTCATCACCCTTACCGAGATCCCGTACCAACCGTCCCCATCCCTTACCCCGGACACAGAATCAGGGGAAGGATCAAGCAGTAAGTGCTGTAAACATGTAAACATTTATTTTTAACAGAACGGGAATATTCATAATATTAACAATGTGTTTTTACCAAAGTGCTTTAAACAAGTAAAAAATTATCTGCTACAAAACTGGAATATTTACAATGCTAACAAAGGGTTTCTCATGATTTCTCTGCCTTAGGCTCTTCACAATTTAGTCCCAAGTATTTTAAAAAATTTTTACAATGTCCGGTACTTCATGATTCTGCGGCCCAAGACGCTCCACTCTATAGTCCCAGTGCACCTAGGCGAAAATCCGGTCAATATGGCTGGGGATTGATGAGAAATCCTCATAGGAGAACTCCTCGTAGGTCTCATGGAGGTAGATTTCCAGCCTGTTTATCAGGTTCCTGGGTAGGGCGATCTTTCTGGGCCCTCCGTGGTAGCACACGTGTCCCCGCCACGCCACAATCAAGTACTCCGGGATCATCGCACGGCAGAGCATGGCAGCATACGGCCCAGGTTTCTGCATGCTTTCCCTAAGCATGCGTTCCTTCTGGGTGTTCGAGATCCTCAGGAGGGTGATGTCGCTCATGATGCCCTGCTTTGAATTAGGGAGGGGAATGTTAGTATTGGGACTGCTTTACAGCCACGCGGTGGAGGGAGAGGGGCAGCATACAGGGATCTTTCCCTGGGACAGCCGCGAGGGGGTGGGACAGGGGCAGAGTTGATGCTGTCCTGATTGCTGGCAGCAGAGACTGGCATTGCTTTCAATGTGAAAGGAGGCCAGTGCTACTAATAGAGTTTTAAGCAGCCACAAGTCTACGGCTTACCATGATTGCCCGCTACAGAAGTTCAGGTCTCCAGCCACGCTTCTCAGATCACTCCAAGACCACCGCAAGTCCACAGGCACTGAAGGCGAGGGCCGAAAATTCGACCTTGTCCTGAGTGCGCATGTGAGAGGTGCAGTGCATGGTCTTGTTCACAGAGAAAGACTAGGTTCTTTGTGTACAATTTCATTTATCTGTCTCAGGAATTCACTCCCTTTTTACAATTCACACAGACACATCTGCGACTGTCTCCCAACCCAGCCTGTCAGCACACTCCCAGAGGCTAGCGCAGATTAGGCGGAGGAAGAAGAAGACGCGTGAAGACATGTTCTCAGAACTAATGGGCTGCTCCCGAGCCCAGGCAGCCCAGCAGACACAGTGGAGGGAGAACTTGTCACAAATGCACCGAGCAGTCATGGAACGGGAGGAGAGGTGGCGTCAGGAGGACCAACAGGCTACTGAAAAGCTGCTTGGACTAATGAGGGAGCAAACGGACACGCTCCGGCGCTTTGTGTATGTTCTGCAAGACCGGAGGCAGGAAGACAGAGCCCCGCTGCAGTCTATCTCTAACCGCCCTCCCCCGCCACCAAGTCCCACACCACCCTCACCCAAAGTCCAAAGAAGGAGGGGCAGCAAGGGCCGTTAAAACTTTCAGTCAACCCCTGCAGACTGCTCTAGCACTAGAAGGCTCTCATTCCCCAAAATTTGATAAGTCCTTTCCTACCCACCTCACACAAGCCCCCGTCCAAGTTTCACCCCCCACGTTTCATGTGTGGTTCACAATAAAATATTTGTTTCTGTTCATTACTGTTTCCATCATGTTCTTTTGGAGGAGAGTCTGTCTGAAGGGGGGGAAGGGGCTTGGTAATTGGACAGGACAGTCACCTTTAGCAGGGTACAGAGGCGGGGTCAGGTCCAGCATCAGGACACATACACAGTGCAGTCACTGGTTACCCTGGTCAGTCTTGGAGGTGGTTTTCATGTTCTGGGGGGGGGGGGGGTTGCTCTGTGACTTTGTGGCGGGGGGGGGCAGTTACAGATCTTATGCAGCGGTCCTTATCCTGGCTCACAGATCCACGCAGCAGGGGATCTGTAACCCTACCCCCCCTGTCAGAAAGTCACATAGCCGACACATACACGCAGTCCCCCCCAGGAGTGCTGGCAGACTCCATTGAAATAACCAGTGCACCAGTGCGGAGCCTGTCATTCCGGGAGTTTAGAAGCATCATTTGCATCAGAACACTAAACCCGCCCCCCGCCACAGTCTGCGTCCCCGGTTTAAAACATTCCCGCGAAAACAGCAATACAGACAACGGTGTTCATTAACTAAATAGAACTGATTTTATTTTTTGGGAAGGGGAAGGGGGTGAAGGAGGTATGTAACTGGAGAGGATAGTCAAAATGAACTGTGTAAAGAAACGGGGGCAGGTTCAGCATCTGTGTCCACAAACTTAACAGTCACCGGTTAGCCTGCTCAGTCTGGAATCTTGCTTTCAAAGCCTCCCGGATGCACAGGGCGTCCCGCTGGGATCTTCTAATCGCCCGGCTGTCTGGCTGGGCGTAATCAGCAGCCAGGCTATTTGCCTCAACCTCCCACCCCGCCATAAAGGTCTCCCCCTTGCTCTCACAGAGATTGTGGAGCACACAGCAAGCTGCTATAACAATGGGGATATTGGTTTCGCTGAGATCACAGCGAGTCAGTAAGCTTCTCCATCTCCCTTTGAGACGGCCAAAAGCACACTCCACTACCATTCTGCACTTGCTCAGACGGTAGTTGAACAGTTCTTTTTCTGTGTTCAGGGCGCCAGTATAGGGCTTCATGAGCCAGGGCATTAGCGGGTAGGCTGGGTCCCCGAGGATGACTGTAGGCATCTCCACATCCCCAACAGTTATCTTGTGGTCCGGGAAGAAAATACCTTCCTGCAGCCGTCTAAACAGACCAGAGTTCCTGAACACGCGAGCGTCATGAACCTTGCCCGGCCATCCGACGTTGATGTTTGTAAAACGTCCCCGATGGTCCACCAGTGCTTGCAGCACCATTGAAAAGTAGCCCTTTCTGTTGATGTACTGGCTGGCCTGGTGGTCCGGTCCCAGGATAGGGATGTGAGTCCCATCGATAGCCCCACCGCAGTTTGGGAATCCCATCGCGGCAAAGCCATCTATGATGACCTGCGCGTTTCCCAGGGTCACTACCTTTGAGAGCAGTACCTTAACGATTGCGTTGGCTACTTGCATCACAACAACCCCCACGGTAGATTTGCCCACACCAAAGTGGTTCGCGACTGACCGGTAGCTGTCCGGCGTTGCAAGCTTCCAGAGGGCTATGGCCACTCGCTTCTCAACTGTGAGGGCTGCTCTCATCCTGGTATTCTGGCGCTTCAGGGCAGGGGACAGCAACTCACAAAGTTCCAGGAAAGTCCCCTTCCGCATGCGAAAGTTTCGCAGCCACTGGGATTCATCCCAGACCTGAAGCACTATGCGGTCCCACCAGTCCGTGCTTGTTTCCCGGGCCCAGAATCGCCGTTCCACAATATCCACATGACCCATTGCCACCGTTATGTCCTGGGCGCTGGGGCTCGTGGTTTCTGACAGCTCTGTGCTACTCTCCGACTTCAGGCCATCACGGCGGTGTCGTAGCCTCCTCGCCTGATTTCTCTGCATCTGCCTCAGGGAAAGGTGTATGATAAGCTGCGAGGTGTTGAGAACGGCCACAACTGCAGCGATGGTCGCAGCGTGATCCATGATCGCAGTGCTGTGGCGTCCGCGCTGTCACTGACCAGAAAAGTGCGCGAACTGATTTCCCGCCGGCGCTTTCATGGAGGGAGGGAGGGCGTTAGTGATGGACGGATGACGACACATTTTTTTACCCAGAAGGCATTGGCGGCTCGACCCAGAATTCCGATGGGCAGCGGGGACTGCGGGATAGCTGCCCACAGTGCACCGCTTCCAATATCGATGCTCGCCCCGTTAGTGTGGACTCACAAAGTCGAATTACTCTCCTTAGTGTGGACACACACGTTCGACTTTGCAATATCGATTCCACATATTCGATTTAAGTAAAATCGAACTACCCTTGTAGTGTAGACATACCCTTTGAAGTGCTTTTGGATGAAAGGCACGATTATAGAGATAAACACCTACATCTAAATTATACAGTAAAAATAACATATGTAAATTATTGTTCTCATAATAATCATCGGATATCCCTGAATTTTTTTTATAAATTTTGGCCAAGATTTGCAAAAGTGATGAGTGATCTTTGGTGCCTTCAGTTTTCACTACTCAAGTTGAGACATCTGAAAAGGGCCTAATTTTCACAGGAGTGGAGCATCACACTTCTATGACTCACATTCCTTTAACGTGTCAGGTTGCCCCGCCCCCAAAAATCATTTATCATGTTTGCAAATATTGGCTCTTATGTTTTAAATGCAACATTTATAAAAGGAAAAAGTTACTCAGGATTGTACCTCCTTTCCCTCTAATCAGCTGCATTTGCAGATTTTACTTTTTTTGATCATTCAGCTTTTGGGATCCAGACCCCGTTTGAAAAATCCAACATGAGAAACAATGCAGAATTACTCTAGACCTCTGACACCAATTTCCTTGCAGACTGTCTGATGGGAAAGGCAATATATAATCGACAATCAGGAAAGAAAGACACAAATCTATCCTCCCACTCTCAACATTCTGACAGACAGCATACAAATAACAATTCTTAACGGCTTGCCATCAAAGTCTGTGGTTTCCTTCAAACCACTGTATTCAGATCCATTTTGGGTCAGGCTATGTTCTGTTATGCAATCCAGGGCTCTTCTGAGAGTACACAGCAAAAGACATTTTTCACTATTAGAAAAAAGTTACTGTTAACAGGCTTCAGTAGGAGTCCCATCATTCTTCTTTGGTTGGAGGTTGGGGGCTAAGACATGATAACTTGTGGGAAGAATGGTACAGAAGAAAGGAAAAATGATAAAGAGGAAACCATAGGATTCCATTAGGGGGAAAACAAACAAACAAAACACCAGTGATATTCCATTAGAAATGTAATCACCTTTCATGGGTAACAAGAACAGAGGAAACCTTAAGTGCATGAGCCACATGGAAGAACATGTGGACTCACTTATTCAGGCAAATGCAGAATATTGCTCTGTTACATAGAAAAAGGATAGCCAGAATCACACTGAATCTTTGTAAGAAGCTACAGCTGGAGAGCTTCACCTTTTCTCACTATGTTATCTGGAAGTCAGTCTTTAACAATCAGTCCTCAGACACATCCCAGAAACCTTTGCAAGAGTTCCCAAAGCACTTCACAGGAATTAGTACTGTGATTAATTGGATACTTTTAGCATGCAATGGGCTGGTGAAAAGTGGCTAAACAAATCAGCTACAACAGGACACAAGGAGTAGAAGCAGGCTCCAGCCTCCAGACAGTTGCAGGTGAGTGGCTCCCCTTGTGGTCCACAGGCTGAGATCTAGTGCTCTACAGAATCTCCCACAAGAGCTGTCTCCCACAGCACACAACTGTAGGCGTTATGGGAGTCTGAGAAGCATTATAGTGGATATGAATATGTTCATGAAAAGATAAACTAGTAAAAGCCTTTGTAAGCAGATTCAGTGAGACAACACCCCTTGATAGTGTTATATCCAAAGCCATAAAGACGGAAACTCATTACATGCCATAGAGAATGGGAGGAGTGAGGACATGTTTTTCTGTCCGGTTTTGGATCTTTGTCCATAACTTTTTTATTTTTTAAAGTTAGCAGGATCAGCTGCTCTGTTCAGCTTCCATTCTGCCCTTAAATTAAGTCTCTTGTTTAATGCATAATGCACTTGCTTTGCCTTATATTAATTTAGCTTTGTGAAGTGGCTCAAATACTTATCAGTAGCACCTACTTTAAACCCCAAAGGTCTCAAGTTCCTCTTAAGCATATATTGAGAAAAATTCTACCCTTCCCTATGGGAGCTGCATGGCGAGGCAGGAATGGGGTGGTAGTACTGGTGTCAGCCACTCAGGGCCGGTTCTAGGTTTTTTGCTGCCCCAAGCGAAAAAACCCCCAACTGTCGAAGCAAAAAAAACCCCAAAAACCAGAATTCCGCCCCTGGAACTGTGCCCCCCCCCAATCATGTGCTTGGTTTGCTGGTGCCTAGAGCCGGCGTTGCAGCCACTTCTCTGTCACGAGAATCATTCTACTCATGCAAGGCACAATGATTCCAGTCAGAGAGCCACAGTAAATTACCAAGCAAACCTTTCACGAGGAGCACAGCAGTCCTTTGCTCCTGCATACTGTTTATCGCAGTGTGACAGATATGACAATATCCTTATGGAGTTAAGTTAAACCTTATTAAATTACACTTAATACCTTTAGGGTCCATTGTATTGAAAATGTAAATGTTTGTGTACTATTGTGTGATTCTATAGAGCTTCTTTAGCAGAAAGACAGAACTCATGCAATCTCTTATTAGGAACTTTTCAGGACCGTTGGGGATAGTGCATGTGTATTGTGCATTCCTAGGAATATTTAGGGGAATACAAATGACCCACTTCAAATTCATCCTTTTGAAGCTACGCCCTGGGAAGAGAAACCAATTGTATACCTATTACCCGCTCCTGAGAACTCCAGTTCAAAGACCTCTGAACTGTGTAAATGATGGACTAAACTTCTCATGAGTGTTCTTGTTCTGAGCAAAGAATATTTTTAATATATTTTTTGTAGTCCTTTTACTTTAATAATCAAATATACTTGCTTAGAAGAATGGTGTGGTAGCTTAACTGTGGGCAGTGACGCTGCTATTAGTCTCTGAAGATAAAGCAAGCAGGTCTGCTTAGGCAATCTGTCTTTGTCTAGGAATAAAACAGCGAAGACAGGAAGCTGTTTAGCATGGCAATACCCAGCCAGAAGGGAGAGAGACAAGTCTCCACCCAAGAAAGGCAATGGCTAGGGAACTGGAAGCCTGTGACTGTGTGCCCTTGCTGAATCACTAAAGGAAAATACAGGTGCAGTTGCCTGAATTACAACTTACAGTATATGTAATTGCCAGCTGGAGCTCTGGGCTTCTGGTCTTACCTGCAGACCACGCCCCCTTGGAGCTGTGAAGTGCCAGCTGGCATGGTAGCCAGGCACTTCTTAGACTGCCTTGAGGCTAGGAATAGACTCTATAATGCTATTTATATGGGAGGGAAGGGGAGAAAGTCCCTATGCCCCTCTTCACCTCTTACTGTAACTTCACAGAAGAAGGATGAATCTAGCACTAAATAATTAATTCTGCCCTTCATCTTTGATGGCTCCAGAACTAATTTTTGTTAGAAAAAAAACTCTCTATGGCTAGGAAGGATTTTTAAAAAGTCGATCCACTGCAATAAACAGCTGAAAGGTTAATTATCTCTATGCTGGAAAATGTTAACATTTAGACCAAGGAAACATGTTTTCGTAATTTCAGAACAAATAAATGTCAGCATTCCTGGAAGAGATCACAATGTTTTCAACTTGTTTGTTTTGTACTTGGTGGATATTCTATACTAACAATGAATTTGTTTAAAGTTACCGGTCTATGAAAATGATTACCAAGTCCCGTAAGGTTCTGATCACCCTCATCTCCAGATGGCTAATGGGATTCAGGGCACTAACCACCCTTTAGGAGCTATATGTTACAGAGATGGGCCTGAGCTGCAAAGCTTGCATTTGGATCAAGACTTCTCTAAAGATCAAAACTCCTCTAAAATTTAGGTATCTCTAATGCAGTATGTTAATGTTAACAGTACTGTCTGCGTTAGCCATTTGCAATTGATCCATGTTCATAACTTTCTATTATTTATATTAGGCATAACACGTAAAAGCATGGCAAAGCATCTTTTACATTTTAAGTAATTTTGAGGGTGAATGTAAATTGTGTATTTATACTTTTATACCAAAAACCTGAATAGAAAGAATACAGCTCACCAAAAAAATAAATAAATGAAATAAAATAAAAAAAGCAGTTTAAAAATATACAACCAGCATAAGCTGGAAGTAAATGTAGAGAGAAGAAACAGATGTCCATTTTATACCTTTTAATGTACTGATGTGATGAAAAATTACTTTTTTCTAAGCAAATACCAAATAGAGGCTATATAGAGACTAATTTATCAACCTAATTCTTTGCATTTACTTAACACCATTACAAGTGAGTATTTAAAGCACTTTACAAACATTAATTAAGGTATTATCATACTCATTTTGCAGATGGGGAAAAAAAAGATGTTAAGTAACTTGTCCAAAGTTCCACACAGCAAGTCTGTACTTCTACTCCCAGATCTACTCAGAAAACTACAGTATCAGAGGTAGCACTGAGTAGTAGGGATGAATAGTGAGATAGTTCAAAATTAGTTAGGGTTTTCAAAACTAGGGAGGACTTAAGTACTCCAGGATCTCACAAAACATAGTAATCCTCAGATTCAGTTCAGCATTGCCAAGTCCAAGGTAATGCTGTGACCCAAGAACCTCTAACTAAAAGATAACTAAAAGGTAACTTTAAAAAACTAATTAAAATACTTTGCATAGTGTATCAAAAACTCCATGCTACTGAAAATCTTCCAGGCAAATAAGCTTAGTAAGATTTTAAAAATAAGAGTAGTATCTACAGTTGCACTAAAATTAGAAGGTCTGTCAAATCTCAAGCTTCAGAACACAAGGTGACACCAGTATGGAGTCAGAATGAAATTGTACCATGAATCATAGACCTGCAGAATCTGGGACAGCATGGTGATTTTACATGCACCTCTGAAGCAACTGGTACTGGACAATTCTATAGACAGGATATTGGACCAGATGGTGTCTTGGTATACTCTGGTATGACAATTTCTATTTCTGTATTTTTAAATCCATACAATACCTACACTATCATAGGCTTCCTTTTTTATTGGATAATGTCCCCAGTGGACCTCAGTGTGTCCTTCTGGGCCACTATAGTCTATCATCTAAATATGAACTATAGTTATATGTACCAAATGTGAAAATGAATATTAATCCAGTAGATTATTACAATAGCTATTATGATCTATCATGTAAATATGCTTTTAGACAGTTTTAAAGTGGTGGATAATTGATATTGCATATTTCAGCTTTTCTGGTCTTTTGACTGCTAGCCCAATTGCTGGGGATGGTTTTGAAGTAAATCCAGTTTCAACCCAGGGAGAATATTTTACGGCTGAGTTTTAACGCTGGACTGATAGAAGTAGATGGATGAGCCTCGCTAGTTTGAGGTTTTAGTAACTTCACATATTTGGGGGTTCTCAAATCTATTTAAAGTTCATGCATATTGTCCCTGTAATTTAAATCCATGCTTCCCCTCCCACACAAGGACAATTCAATTTTTTTTAAAAAGTGATTTTCTAGCTAGAGAGATATCTGTTCTATAAATTTGAGATAGAACCCAACATTCTAGGTTAGCACAAAGTGGGTGACCTGTATATGACATATATAATGCCTACTTGTAGTTATTTATTACTTAATTAGATTTCTCTTCTCACCCTCACAGTCTAAAGATTTCAATCTTGTCTCCTCTGTGAACCAGTTTCACTTTGTTTCTCCGCACATGGATTTTATTCTCTGCCACCATTCTGCTCTTTCCTCCCAATTTGCAATCTTTTCTAGAGCAAGCAGAATGCATACCCTATAGTGTTGGAGTCAGAGTTGAAATTTCAAATCCACGATATTCCCATATGTAAAAAACGAAGCAAACTGAGGGCTTGTCTTCACTAGGAGGTAAGTCCAGCTAAGTTACATCACATTTGTCAGGGCTATGTACTTCCTCTAACCAGAAAAATCACCTTGTGTGCTTGTATCTTTTACTGGAATTGCTGCCTCACAAAAGGGGCAATACTTAAAGCCAGGAGACTTCAACTTCTCTGATCAGAGAAGAAAAAATACAAAAAGAACAACTTCCAAAAGGCTGTCGATTTATCTGCCAATGATAAACTACCTAACTAATGCTAATACACACACAATTATTCACAGCTAAGGAAAACAGAAGATGCGGACACCGAGGAGTTCGGTTTTGCAGCCATGGGTGATGAGAAGGAACTGAGTGGCAGTTGGGCCTGCTCTGCCCTTTACATCCTCAGTCACAGGGCTGTAAGGATGCTCAGGACACAAACACAACCTGAAAGGACACTGCTAGCCAAAAGACACTGATCTTTGGTGTATGCATGCCAAGAGTGGAATGCCAATGCATGAGTGATCCAGGAACCATCTTCATTACTAGCATTTTTTTGTTTTTTTTGGTCATTTTGAGGGCTATGAGACAAAAGCGAAACATAGAGAGCTTCGCATTCACTGAAGAGAGTAAGTTGTGCTATTTTGTGTGGGAGGAAAGGGAGAGAAGAAATGGGACCTTCGCCGGCTTTTACAAACCACTGTGTAATCTTCAGAGGCTTGCTCGATTACTGGGGTTGATGAAAAGGGCCAGAAGCCAGCCAATAGTCTTCAAAAGACCCTGATATAAATTATTAATTTAATGCAGAAATATTAGTCTTCCGTTTATTTGACCAAAGAAATGAAAAGCTCCAGAGCACTAAAGCACACAGCTCATTAAAAGGAGGCCTCTATCCTCTGATAGCTCTTGTCAAGCCGTCTCTGCTCTTCTGGTGATCTTTGCAGAGAAACTACAACTGGGACTCTGCCAGGTCAGCAGTTAAAGGTAATCTCAGAGAATCCCTCAGCAAACTGTAATGTACTCAGGATGAAGAACAAGGAGTTCAGGGACTGAACTAATTGTGTTTTAATTTGTGTAATACTAGCCAGCAAACAGGGTTTCAGTGTTATTCCACTGTAATTCACCTCTTGCAGAAGCAAAACAAAAACACAACAGAAAAATATCCCTGTTAAAGAACCAAGCTCTAAAAGTATTTGTGTTTGTATTGCTTGATCTGCATTTTTTGGGGGGGAGGAGGCAGGGGAAAGGAAGCACAGTATGGCAAGAAAAGAGAAAATAAGGAGATGTACCATACATTGGCTTTTATACAATCTAATCAGGAGGTATGGGAGCAATGTGACAGACTGTGGTAGAAGATGGGATCTGTTGACTTCTCCCTACCCCACTACAAATCTGCCCCCTTTATCAATTAATATGGCAGGCAAAGAGGGATGGAGAAAGGATCAGACAAGATAACTGGCCATCTGATTATTCTATATCCAGGACATTTTGAAATGGTGGTAGTTCCTATTTTAGTATTTATACTAGGGGTGGGCAAATTTTTTGGCCTGAGGGCCACATCTCGGTATGGAAATTGTATGGAGGGCTGGCTGGGGCAGGGGATTGGGGCGCATGGGGGGATGAGGGCTCCGGCTGGGTGTGCGGACTCTGGGGTGGGGCTGGGGATGAGGGGTTTGGAGTGCAGAAGAGTGCTACGGGCTGGTATCAAAGGGTTTGGAGGGCGATCAGGGGTGCAGGGTCTGGGCGGCGCTTACTTGAAGCGGCTCCTGGAAACAGCGGCCCGTACCCCCTCCAGAGGCGGGGCCACACCGCTCTGCGCACTGCCCCATCTGCAGGTACTGCCCCCGCAACTCCCACTGGCTGGGAACCACGGCCAATGGGAGCTGCAGAGCCGGTGCTTGGGGTGGGGGCAGCATGCAGAGTCCCCTGGCTGCTCCTGCTTCTGGGAGCCACGCGGAGCAGAGCAAGGCAAGCCCCCGACCCTGCTCCCCGGCTGGAGCACCAGAGTGGGGAAAGCTCCCAACCACGCTCCCCGGCGGGAGCTCGAGGGCCGGATTAAAAGGTCTGACAGGCTGGATGTGGCCCATGGGCCGTAGTTTGCCCATCCCTGATTTACACATTTACAAATGTACAACTGTCTCCAGAAAGTACACAAGAAATTCATTCAAAGACAGGAATAACCTTCCTTCACTACTCCCTTGCCGTCTTTTTAACACTGCATGTGAAAGGGAGCAAAAGAAAATTTCCTGCTTATACTTTCCCATACTGCCTTTTCAGGGTATTTTTAATTGTTCTGATTAAAAATTTACTTTGTTAAATACCACTGAGAAGTTCATTTCTGGTTTCCAGTTTTATATATTTCTTTCATGTAACAGGACCTGAAGAAGAGCTCGGTGTAAGCTCAAAAGTACGTCTCTCACCAACAGAAGTTGGTCCAATAAAAGATATTACCTCATCCATCTAGTCTCCATGTAACAGGGTCGTGACCATTCCTGCTCTCTGTTCTTGAACCCTCGTCTTCGCCCTCGGCTTGATTTGGACCTCGCCTCTTGACCCACACACTGAAACCTGAACTGGACTCTGATCCTTGGTATTGATCCCTGCTCAGGTGTGTCTACTTAGTAACTAGGGAGGGCTGGCTCTGCGGCCTCTAGCCCTTAAAGGGGAAAGTAGCACTGTTACATTTCATACCTTCCTACTAATCTCACTGGGAGAATTTTTGTGTCAAACTTAAAATTGGGGCCCAGATCCCGTACTGGAAAAATTTATCCACAAGAGACTGAACAAACTTTTCAGAACACATGATTCCATGGTGTCCTGCACCGTTATGGAGTATGCAAAGGGGCTGGGCTGAGATGTGTTGCTCAGGCAGGAAAGGGCACGCAAAGGTGGCTTTAACCAGAGAAATACAGAGACTCTGACTTCTGGGTTCAATTCTAGGTTCTGAAGGGAAGTGTGTTCTAGTGGTATAGATCCTTCTGCCCCTGTGCCCACAACCTGCCACCAGCCTCTTCTCCACCTATCCACCCCTGCCATCAGCCAGGCCAATAGGATGTTCCACCAATCATGGGCTGTCCTGGCCATACCCATTCCTCCCAAGACATATCACTTGTACTAGGAGCTGCTACAGTGGCTATATGTCACCGGAGGACTTCCCTGTTCAGATGCAATCCTCCAGAGGTGGCTATGCTGGTGCACTTTCCAAACTGCCACACTGTACTGGAGCCACTACACTCTGCAGTTTATTTAGCAACACTAGTTTAAAACTTTTAAGTCTGAGAAAACACATTGCTGGTATAGCCTTCAACTCATTTTCTAAAGATCAGCATTCAGTCACTTCTGTTTTAGAACAGAATCATAGAATATCAGGGTTAGAAGGGACCTCAGGAGGTCATTTAGTCCAACCCCCTGCTCAAAGGAGGACCAATCCCCAGACAGATTTTTGTCCCAGATCCCTAAATGGGCCCCTCAAGGATTGAACTCACAACCCTGGGTTTAGCAGGCCAATGCTCAAACCACTGAGCTACCCCTTTTAGACATCTCTTTTAAACAGTATGAATTCCTACGTATTGTTCTCCCAACCTTTCCTTATTGTTACCCATAATGATACAGGATAAAATTGAGAGGTTTTTTTTGTTCTAAACTGATTGTTTCACCCATGTCATGTCTTCTGGTTTTAAAATGAGACAGTTCAGCTTATTTTCTATTATATATATATATTGTCAACTTTATTTCACTTTGTGGTCTCTGTTGGAAGTTTGGGCATTATTGATTGATGTTTCTTTTATTATTTCAGGCATGTGCATTCTCATTATCTTCACTGGAATATCATCTCTGCATGAATGCATTACTGATATTAATGTCTCAGCAATTTCATATACTCTTCTTACTGGAATGTTTTGGATGGCAGCAATTTTGCTTACTTAGGAGAGGCATACATCTTTCCTCTATTTGCCTGCTTTTTGGACAACATTTTTTTCCTCTGTGAAAACCCATTTCTTTTGCGAAATTAGCAAAGTCTTGACCATAAAAGGAGGACCACATTCTGATTTAACTATTGATGGAATTTCAAAAATATTGGATAGATTATCTCATACAACAAGTACTGAATTTATGGATGTGGATAGCACCATTGTTACTGCAGAACATCTGGAAATGTTTACCAACTGCTGTCCACTCAGGAACGTTCCATAAAATTCTAAGTATTCACAACCCTTTTTGATTTTGAAAACATTTGCATGAAAACATTTTTGTTCACCAGCATGTTGGAGAAAAGGGAAAATGTCACAAATACTTGTGGAAATATGTATTAATGAAGTATTTGCACAGACATGTTGCATTATGGATATGCAAGTAGTCGTTCAATCAGTTAGCAGAAACAACAACATATGACTGAGGGGACTAGTCATAGCTCAATACTGAAAACAATATTCACAATGAATAGTTTTGCAAGCAATCCATTGAATAGACAAATATGTTCACATAAGCTATTAATCAAGTAATTTTGAATTGCAAATACATTCATAAAAATCGAAATGTGCTGCAGATAATTTACAAGCAGAAAAAGGATGTGGAAGGCTCTGATCCAAATAAAAAGGACAAGGTGGGAGCAGCACACATGGGGGGAGGAGGGGAGACCCTATGCAGGAACCTCTAGCCTTTACATGCTACAGAGATCATCACCATCAAAGCTCCTACACTCTAGCATGCAAGAGTTCTAGATGGCAATAGGCTGGGAGGTCCTGAGACAAGGACAGCTGGGCCACGACTAGGCCATGGTGCCTGAAGTGAGGGAACATGCTGGGTGAGGGGACTACTGCAGCCTCAAGGCTGCACTAGTAGCCATAGAGCAACATGGAGACAGAGGACTCTTCCATCCCCCAGCCTCTGTAGAGACCTTAGCTCACCCCCTGCTGCATGATGGGAGTTCAGAATTTTGCCCAAAGAGAATGGTTAGTAACAAAGGCAATACCACATTTTTAATCACAGTATCCTGAGAAGATAGCAACCAACACAAAAACTGTCAATGGAACAGACATTGTACCTAGAGTAAAAACATAGAATTAGCATATAGGAAGTTAGACTAGTTCTGGACAGGTCTTTCCCATTTTTACATAACAACTTTCTGATGCTTCTTTTATTGTAGCAACACTGATATGAAGACTGGCAATTAAAATGTATTTTCAGCAACATCAGTGCGCCTAGTTTTCAGGTCTATACATTGTCTTGTGATAACTGACAATGAGGTGCATGGCTGCAACAAACTTGTTCTTCACAGTCTCCATAGTTAATAATCCTATTTCTCTTTATGGTGAGGTGCACTCATTATCTGATCATAGACTATATTGTTCTCCTGGATATTTGACTTTCAGTCTGGAGGTATTAATTGAAAATCCTGTTCACAGCAGGAGACATCACTTAAATGTTAGGAACGCTTAGGGACTAGAAATGCAGAGATTGTAGATGACTCCATAAATTCAAGTCCCACATCCGTTTTTTTGCATAAATGAAATTCTGTTTCATACAACGCCAAGCCCACTTTAAGGAAAATGCCAACAACCAACCAAAACTTATTCACCTGTTGAACCACGATAACTACCAGGCCAGAAAAATAACTGATCCATCCAGCATACAATGTACAACAAATTCAAGAGAACAATGGGGTCAAATGTCTGATTGTGGTAGGAAAAGCCTGCAGGATGCAGGGCATAAACTGATTATCAGCTAGGTTTAGGTCAGAAATTTCCCTTCACCCCTGAGATAATATTGCACAATTAGATTCACAGCCCCATCAACCTACAAGAACAAAAGAAGACCGAAAATAAATCATTTTTAAAACCTAATTTTTAAAATGGTTTCAGCTCATAAAATTTTACCTCTTACCCTCCTTGAAAGGGCATAAGGTAGTTTAAACTGTGTGAAGGATGATTTCAAAAATAGTTTTATCTGCAACATCGGGCACTTGTCACTGTTAGAGATAACAGAATATATTAGATGGACCACTCTTTTTTCCAGTATGATAATTTCTGTGCTCCTATTCTAACAGGAAGGAATTCTGATGCCTGGAAGTGTGAATTGTTCCAGTTACATGGCTGGCTAATAGAAAAGAGAGCAAAATCTAATCTCCCTCCTCCCACACACTAAATATAAACAATATTCGTATATTACCCAATACTATTCTTGTCATGCACGTTCAGGATACATGTGTGGACCAGACCACAAGGAAGGAAGGAGGGAAGAAACAAACAAATAGCGGTCATGGCTCAACAGTCTAGGACTAGAATGGGGATGTTGTGGGTGTGGTACACTGGCAGATCTATGTGGGAAGTTGGTTTTCAGCCAGCACTATCCCTCCTTAGCATAAATTCAACATTCATACAAAACTTTAAAAGGAAAATAAAGTTTTTATAAAATAAAACCCATTTTTGAAAACAGTGCTGTAGAAAACATTTTGGAGCTATGAAAATGTAAATGTATAGCCACTGTAATAACCAAGCATGTTTTTATACATTTTTCTAGATAACACATATCATCATCTGACAATGGGGAAGAAATATTTCAAGAGCTTTACTTACTTGGGATGCGTGAATTCGTCAATGAGGACAACCTTTTCCACCAAGTCTCCTCCAATGGTTCGGACTAAATCATAGAAGTCATTTTCAGAGTATTTCTCAGAGGGCAGCCAAAAGGAGATGTCATTTATCACAGGAGGATATTTGCTGAGAGGCTAAAAAATAAAAAATATTTATATATACACATCTATATAAATGTTTGATTTGGATAGAGATACTTAAAATTCTATTTTATGCTTGTAATAACATGTAAACTAAGCTTTCATAGAGTTAATTCCTTCAAATTTTGAAAACTTTGTGCACTGTTTTTAGAAGCACAAACTGAATTGTCAAGCAGCTAAAGTGCAATTCTAAGCTGAAAAGCTAATCTCTCAAAATGGCATTGTGGGGTTCCAATGTTCATTGTCTCAGTGCCTCCTTTGCTCAGTTCACAAGTAAAAAGATATTTCTTCTAGCTGCCATTTCCGCAAACTCATTCAACCTTAATTCCTTCTTGCACATCACCACTAGCAACCAAGGCTCTGTAAGGCAAACAATGCAGGTACACTGTGCAACCCTTCCCTATCTTTAATGAGATTGAACAGGCGTACTCAAAAAATAAAATATGGCTCTGAAGTTAGAATAAACATTAATTCTGCTAATTACTTGTGAGCAGGAATAGAATTCATCTGCCCCTTTCCTAGATGTGTTGGTTCTGCAGGTCTAACAGCGCTACGTCTAACTACATAAGAACAGGTCTACCTACTTAAGAGTAGTAAGAACTTATTTTTGTCACTTTAGTCAACATTTATGACCTTTAAACACATAGATGGAGCAGATCTGTTCAATAAGAGGAGGCCATTTCATCACAGTAATTTTCAAGGTAGAATCAGTTTAAAGATTTACACAGTTCTTTTCACATATTCAAAAGATACTTATCACATTCATGCATAACATTTCCATGTAGTGTATTTTACCATGTTTATCTCATTTATCTTCTGTAATGTTTATGTTTATCTTCTGCAATGTCTAATTTAATGCTAAAACAGTCTGATTTACAGTTCTTGGTGCATTCTTATTTGTAGACAAAGCAAAGAACATGTTTAGACTCAAAAAATGGGGGTATCAGTTAATTTTCTCTATTGGTTTTAGTTACAATAAAACCCTTAAGATTAAAAAAATACAGACTATTTTTAAGATAATTAATATTTTCATAATCATTACAATATGTTCTCTAAGCATGCAGTGGTAAATGTGTCACCTTTGCTGTAGACTAGAAGACCCTGTCTCATGATCTAAGTAGTCAGGAGAGCATGCCCTGATATTTTCAAGATCACAGAGGGAGGAACAAAATGAGGCCAATGTTTACATGCACTGGACTTTTAAGACCCAAGCCAAAGCCCACTGAAGTCAATAGGCTTTGGACCTGGCCCTTAATGAGATTTTTTTCTTTAAATCAATCCTTATTTTGAACAAAAACCAGAACCAGACAGCAGTAGTTCTCTTCTCCTATTCCTGCTTAACTTTCTAATTATTTGTATTACCATAGCACTTAGGAGCCCTAGTCACAGACAGGATCCCATTGCGTTAGGTGATGTACAAACACAGAACAAAAAGACAGTCCTTGCCCAAGGGACTTACAATCTAAGTACAGGACAAGAGACAACAAACGGATACAGATAGAGGACTGCAAGTAAACAGTGAGACAATATTGGTCAGCATGGTAGGTAGGGGTCTCTGTATACTAGCAGACTAACTGTTGTCAAGTTTAATGTAGGAATCAAGCAAAGGAGATTTTTGAGGATGAATTCAAAGGTGGATAATGAGGTAGCTTCACTGCTGTTTGCACGGAGTGCTTCTAAAGCATCTTGGGCAACATGGGAGAAAACACAAAGCTGTTTGTTTGAAAATGTAACAAGTGGGCAGTGGGGGCTACCATCACAAGGTGATGGGAGGCAAGCGTCTTATTTCCTGCCTTCCCACTAAAACGTTGCATCTTACATATATACAGGATCTTTGCGTACTACAAGGGTAAATTGCTTTTCTTATTTTGTTTATACAAATTCAACAATTCATATGTAGGCATTGGTCCGTACAGTACATTATCTCAATAAAAAATGTATTCTATGATTGGGAATGTTTTATGATAGAACAGTGAAATCCTAAGTGAATACCTGATAGAGCAATAAACCTGTTAGTAGGACAAATTTACAGTGCCCAGATTTATACAAATCCTGTTACGTACAGTGTAAACCTTTCAATGAATATCTGATAAGAAATATAGTGCAAGTTTTAAATTAATAACCCCCGTGAATCAAACTGTGAATCACAAATGATTATCCAACTTGTTACATGAATAAACTTGCCAAACAAATTCATCTCCTGTATACCAATTTCAAAACTCCACACAATAAAGCCATCATACAGGAGCTCTTGAGACAATACCAACTCTAAATGAATAAAAGGAATACACCTCTTACACCACAGCCAGAGCTGTGGATGTTGGAGACACCCTAGACTTACTGTGTTAATACAAAGTTAACGAACATTATGTTGTTAAAGATACCAATGTGATAGGACTCCTGTTTTAATATATTTCCCTCTCACCCCGCAAGTTACATTACATTACATTCTCCACTACCAAAGAACCGTAGCAACTTATTGAACTAATTTCAAGGTATTTAAGGACTAATCCAAAATGCATCGAAGTCACAACTCTGTATCAGGTCCTTTATTTTGAGACAAGCAGGAGACTTGCCTGGAATAAATACGAACACAATCTGCAGCTAATCCAGATGGTAGCTATGTATTTCATGCTTAGAAGTATGATGTTAAACAGTGATACTGCAAAAAATACATATAAATGCTGTTCATTAATGCCCTGAATCTGAAAGGTGCTGAGCACCCCCAAATCATGCTCAAGTCTTTTGCTGTTGATTTCAGTGGAAGCAGGATTGGACTATTAATATGGAGCACTACTATTCCCAGCTAAACTCAGACTTATAAGGCCAGATCCTTCAAAAACACTTGAGAGTAACCTTACTCATGTGAGTAATGCCGCTGAACTCAATGAGACTATGTACATAGTAAAGCTACTCATGGACATAAACATTTACAGGATCTGCATTACCAACTCTCCAGGAAAACTAAATGTATCCTAAATGTATCCTTGGAGAATTAATCAAACCATGAAATTATTGCCTTAGACTAACAAATGTATTATTATTTTTTTAAACAGAGCTGGAAAGAGTATTAGCCTTTTATCTCCAAACAGACAAATATAGTTTAAACACTATCAAATAGTTAACAGATACCTCAATGCTCCTTAATATTTTGGTAAAAGGTATTCTTTTACTCAGGCTTACAATATAGAAAACTCCAGTATGTTTGTTCAAAGATAAAAGGCAATAGTCTTATATTCTTGTCACTCTTTGCCACCTGACTGCAGTCAATGGCACTGGATAGGTATGAAGTCAGTGCCCAATTTGGTTCCAAATGTGGACTACCTAGTTCAAAAGTGCAGTTGGTTAAATAGTTGTAAAACTAGATGGTAGGACACTATCCCCACCCACAAATGGTGGACATATAAAAGGACAGTCCTAGATTTTTTAACTGGGAACCTAAAATTAGGCTCTTAAATCCATATTTAGACACCTAAGTAAGTGACCTGAATTTCAAAAGTGCTGAGCGCCCAGCAATTCCCAATAGCATCCATAGGCCCTGTTGCATCCAGATGTGCAGGTTCATTAACTGAGATACCACAGAATCTCAAATCCTTGTTATTTTATGAGACTGTGGTTTTTTTGTGTGTGACTTAGCACAAAACCCTGAACTGGCTGGCAAACGGGTGGTTTCCTTTACTCCCCAAATACATGAGAGGAGGCCATCTAACCTGTTTTCCCTTTTACCTCCCCCCCAGTCCTTCAAGACCCAGGCGAGAAACGCAAATGAGCCTCACACCTCTTGAAAATGCTAGAGGGGAGCCATTCTTCCTCTTGCAAAAAGGCAACAACATAAGCAGAGGATCCTAGGGAAAAGGTCACAAGGGGGAAATGCTGGAACCTCCTCTGTCACCCTAGAGACAGGTGTCGGAGAAAAACAGAGTTCTCACTCCTTTGGTTGGGTGCAGCAAGTCAGATACTTTATTATCTCTAGCAATTGCATGGAGGGAGAGAGCTAAACAGGTCTCTCTTCAGACAAACAATTACAGCAAGCATTTATACTTTTTGTTACAAACAATAATGTGCAACAGCTGCATTTTGTTTTTACATAGGTCATCCTGATATCTTATTTTTCTCACCAATTTAAACTATAGTCTACATTCCATACTCATCTAACTCAAGGTTGCAACAACTTCTCACACAGTTCTTTCCCACTCGCCTCACACAATCCTCGCTTCTACAAATCTCGCGTTATTAGGGTTACAGCTTAGCCTGACAATTGCTCACAGAGGGGACTGTTTGCATTGAAATCCCCTTCAAATCCCTGTCAGTTCTTTCTCTACTTCCACACAGCGATGTGGGAAGTCCTTTACCAAACTTTTCCACACTTCAAAAGATGAGCAAAGGGTTAGAGGTGAGGAGGTTCTTGTATCCAGACTAATTTGCCCCTCTGTAACATTTATAACTGAGTACTTCAATGTTCATAACTTACAAGAAAAATATGCTTTTTTCTAATCCAAAAAGAAATAAAATTGTAGTACGCTGCACAGCTTGTGGGGGCAAGTGTTCCTTCAGCTAATAAAACCAAGAAGGAAATTCCAACCAAAGAAAGTTCTCTTCAGAGCTTTTCCTAAACCCAATGTTCCTTCCGTTTTCAGGTTCAAGGCAAACAATAGTCCCAAACTCCCTTTCCTCAAGGTTTAATAGAAATTGACAGTTGTCTCAGTGGTTTTATCTGCAAACCCCTCGACACTGCTGTTTGACTCTTGATTGCCTCTTCCTCCTCCCTCGATATACTCCAGGCAGGTTTCCTCAGAAGCTAATGGGCTCCAGTAGCTTCTAAGCTAAGCCCTGCTTGCTAACCCTTGCCTCCCAGTTTTAAATGCCAGGGTTTCTTGATGCAGTTCCTTCCTGACAGTCCCAGGACACAGATAAGTACTAGGCCCTGCCACATACCCCACATATGAACTTTTTTTGTTTTTAAGATTTGAGAGTAACTTGAGAGGCCTGAGAAACTGTAGAACCATTTGCAGAACATGGTCAGACATTTTTCAGAATTACTATACAGCTCTGGCGATGCACTGCAAACCACAGTTGCCAACTTTCATGTAGTAAATAAGCACCTCGACTTTCACAATAAGCCAAAAAACAAGCTAATCCCATTTCAAAACAAGGCCAAAACAAGCTAATCCCTAAGAACCCCAACACCCTATGTGACTAGATCACCCTGGTGTGCAATCTGGGACTGTGGTGGGCCGACTCTCTCACCCCCTTGCCCCTGCTTGCCCCTGCCTGCCAGGAGCTGATAAAAAAAAAGAAGCAACAAGCAACAAGCTACAAGGAAAAACTAGCCAGCAAGCAACTCACAAGCCAATGAAGCCAAAAATAAGCCCAATTTCTGCATTTTTTTTGCGGGTTCGGCATGTCTGCTGCAAACTCTATGCTATTTCCTTTCCCCAGTCGACATTTTTCTATATAATGACCTTTATAGTTGTGCTATTTTAGATTATCTCTACACACCTCCATTTTCAAATATTACAGCACATGTACCTTACACACTTTTCAGTAGTCTCAGAAAACTAGATAAAACTAGATACATGACTACATTATCCACAAGGTATTTCCAAGGAATACTGCAAATACCTGAGAAAACATTATGTAATTAACCAGGCAAAATTGGAAAGTATTTAAGGGTGAGCATTGAATTATTAAATACAATAGACGCTTTTGAGGATCTATGCCCAATGATACATGTTTACAGTTAGAGATCAAGAACAACAATAAACCATAAATCATTTTCTGGCTGCCCTCTAATAAAAAATAAACAAAATGCATCTTAACACTGCAGCCACGTGCATGGTACTTACTGTCATATGAAATGGGGAACTGGGCATCCTGCTCTGTCAACCTGTAAAGTATATCTACCTATACTTATTAGGTATATCAGATATACCTAACCACCTTGGCGACTAAGTACCAAATGCAAGTCCTTAGAGCCTCTAACGTCACCAGATCTGCAGGAGAAACCTGGTGATGGATTCAGGCTACGGGAATCATGTGCTGATCACAAGGGTACTCTCTGCTTGTTCGAACAGAGCAGGATCCGCCAACTAAACTGAACCAAGATTTCCTCCAGTCATATAAAAGAGAAGCCTCACAAGATACTACTTTACTTGCAAAAGAGAAAGACCTGCATATGGTACCTTCCTGTCCTTGGGGAAAATGCTGTCTGAGAACAAAGAAGGGTTAGTGCTAGGAGTGAAGATGACACATCAGTACCAATAACCAATATTTCATCCTAGCTTAAAACTCTAAAAAGCTGGTAGCACTGCACAGTTTTTGCCCAATGCTTTTCACAAATATTTCGCATTAGTATTATATGTTTTTCCAAATACAGTGATCAAACTGCAGCATGCTGAGGGGAACAGGGGAGGAACTTTTTGATACGGTGTTTCACTAAAATTCTCTCTCTTAGCTCCTGCGGAGACAAAATGACACCACGAAAGAGTCACAATGAACTGTAAATTGAAAAAGTGGGAAAAAAGCTTAACTTGTATTTTAACAGCTGTGACACAAATACGATTTTAATGCACCAAAAACTGGGTTAGCAATTCCACAACAGTCAAACTATTAAAAAAGCCAACTGTGTTTTACTGTCATCTCTGTTCTAGCCAGAAAATAAATAAATGAAAACTATCAGCATTATTGCGGCCACAGCTTTAATAGTCCTGCATTGCCTGTATTTTGGAGAAATGTACATAAACTGCATAGGGTTTTAATGTGACATAATATTCTCACGCCTGTAACAGATAACCCTTTCTCAATACATTCAGTGCTGAAGCTACACCAATCCACTGTTATGGTTGGAAATTTACACCCACAACAGACATGAAATTCAAATTTGCAACTGTAGTTTGATCCATTTGCACATACGGTAGTATTCTGTATTAGTGAATATGCTGTTAAATTTATGCTTTCATATTTATGCCCAACGTAGCCAAGTTACAGTTGCTGCAGAAAGCATAACTTTGCATTTCTCGGCTGTCATGGGTGTAAATTCCTAGTCATAATGTTCCATTAAGGGAGGGTCCTCCCCCCATCAAATTTCACTTTCTTTTTTATATTCCAGTAAAGAGGTAAAAGTACAAACAAGCAAAAAAAAATTGATGTCACAGACAAATATATACAGTATGGCCCTGGTCCTGCAAAATACCTTCAATTCCCAGTAACACTCAGCACCTTGCAGGATCAGGCCATTTTCCAGCATACAACCTGAGTTATTTCGCTGACCACACCATTACCCATTCAAATCAATGCTTGAGAATACTGTGGGCTAGACTGTGGAATTTAACCAACAGGCTGGATTTGGGGGTAGCACACTGCTTTACTCTCCCAGAAGGAGCTCTGGGAGAGACTGTGCTTCTAGAGGCAGGATCCCACACTGAGGAACCCAGATGTAGGGGGAGCAGACATGATGTACCATCTTTGGATGGTGCAGTTTGTTCCCTCCTCAGCACACCTGTGCAGCTTTCCTTATAGCAAGGCCCAGGCACAACCTACCCTATATTTGAAGGTCTGCTATCTGAGGTACATGCAGGGGCGGCTCTATGTATTTTGCCACCCCAAGCACGGCAGTCAGGCGGCTTTCGGTGGCATGCCTGCGGGAGGTCCGCCGGTCCCACGCCTTCTGTGTACCCGCCGCCGAACTGCTGCCGAAACCACGGGACCAGCGGACCTCCCGCAGGCATGCCGCCGAAGGCAGCCTGACTGCCGCCCTCATGGCAACCAGCAGGCTGCCCGCCGCGGCTTGCCGCCCCAGACATGCGCTTGGTGCGCTGGTGCCTGGAGCTGCCCCTGGGAACATGAATAGCAAAGAAGTGTTTGAAAAACAATTAAGTGTGACAAACACCCTTTTTACTGTGCTCTGACAACTCCACCAAAGCCAAAGGAAATGTCACCAATTTTTCCCAGTTTACTTCATTTTTCGGCCAAGAACAAGCATAGTGAACGTAGTCTGGGCCAGGGAGCCCAGCCCACAGTGGAGAATGGGGGCATGGGGCAGATGGACTACAACTTCTAGGCGGTTTGGCAGCCGTATTATCAAGTCAAAATTTTCAGTTTTTTATTTTTTGCTGAGAAGTTGAAAATTTCCATGGAGACACCCCCATTTTCAACCCAGCTCTGTTCATTACAAATGCCAGGGACCCCAGACATAGTTTTAGTACTTGGTGGCTGATCAGAACTTTTGATTCCTAAGCTGCTTTTAACAACACACAAAAAATGCTGACACTGCCCTTCTGTTTCAGATGAGAACCCAAATTAAAGCCAGATCCTACCACAACAAGCATTTGTCTGTTAATTCGGTTACTGATTTGAATGCCAATATTCACCAACACGTTGCATCAATCAAACAATATCCAGGTTTCCATTCCATTTATAACAGTTAATATCCCCCTGACTTGGGTGATACAGAGAAGGGAATGTCAGATTCCCCTCCTGAGATCAATACCCTGAAGAACAATTGCATATTTGGCAGCAAGGGCTGATTTGTTTGTCAGCAGCAGTCCACACAATTAAAGCAACGTTGGATTACAAATAGCTGCTGCTTCTGATCTTGGCAAACACTTTTTTTTTTTTTTTTTCATTTTTTCCCTCTCCATACAAAAAAATAAGGAAATATTTTGTGGTTATGAATCAGCGCTCAGTACCTTAGCCACAACACTGCCTCCTCCCCAGGTGAGGTAAGTCTTAGCAGGAGAAGCTACCAGATACAAGGGCTTTTTGAAAGTAAGAGTTGATAACATGATGATATCGTATATCAGGCTCCCTGCAGGTATAACACAGGAGAACATTTAAAAAGATGTGTTCTGTTTAGGCTCCTAGGTTTCCAACTAACTTCTTCCCATCCCATTCAGCCACCTACTCCATTGCTGCTGAAATAATCACAAACAGCAGGAAACAAATACATTCTTGTTCTTTTGTCACAATGAAACCCAAACCTAACAACAGCAAACAGCACCCTTCCCGAACATTGATGCGGTTATGGTTCATTACAGAAGCAGCCACCTAGCTTAGAGGAGGTGGAAAGGGCAAGTGGTGTTCAATATGACATTGAAGGATTAACATGTGGAACAACTGAAGGGAAGTTCAAAGTGTTATAGATGAGTATATCTTAGCAGCTCCAGCCTGCCTGAACCACAGCAAGGATCGACAAGAAGAATGGTGCTCTAGCAGAACTCAGATGCGTAGTCAGTGGGGGCCGGTAAACACTGAAGAGGAGAGGGCAGAATGCACAAACCTATGAGATATCAGGGAGGGCTGCGCTCCTAAAACTGAAGGCTGTAGAGCCGAAACAATATCTTACTGTACTAAGCACCCGTGCATGTTTGTCATTCTAGACAGAACATAGTAAATATAGCTTTTTAAATGGTGTGTTTAGATAATATTTTAACATGTGGCTATCTGGGAAAAAATGTGACAAATTACAGAGATAGTCTGAGAAAAAATAGCTGCTGCCCGGCAGTCAACTATCTGTCTTTAGACACAGAAGAGAGAAGTCACTTTTTCCTTGAAAATTCTGTATATTAAAAAATAGTAATAGCCCTCTCCCACATATAACCCACAACAGACCAGTCTTCACACCCACGTATGAACCATCCTTTCTGATCCATGTTAAGCCATTTAATAACTTAAAACATTTATGAGATTAATAATCATAACAACTGGAAAAGGAAGGTAAGGTACAGTATTCATACCACCACATGGACACAGGCACCCATGGACAGATGCTGTGCATCTTGGCAAAGCACTGCACAAAACAGAAATCTAAAACATTGTCTGACCTGGGAGCTTCTGCTTGGCACAGCAATTAATGCGTTTAATATTTGAAAAGTAAAACTGTTCCCCAGCTGTCATTTCAGGGACCAGCACAAACACACACACAAAATAACACAATGGGGGGGAACAATTCATACTTTTTACTGACAAGTACGTATTAAAAATCCTTACAGTGTATTAATGTCAAGTTCATGTTGGCACAAGAGTAGAACATACAGAATTAAAGTTCAGTTATAATCTGAAGAGAGGCTGGAAAAATGGCATTGTGGCATTCCATAATTATTGTGCCTCTGACTCCAGTTCAAATGTGCTCAGCCTGCCCATAAGAAAGATGGGTTTGCCAACTGCCATCCCTGCAAACTCAACCTGGCACCTAGAAGTTCTTCCCTGCTTGTGCATTGTCACCAAATATAAAATATTCTGCAGGCCAAATTAGACCCCGTGTGACAACTATGAACTGAATTCAATGGAGTTACTCCAGATTTACATCTGTAAATTGTTTGGTGTAAATAAAAGCAGAATTTGACGCAGAGCCTATAAAGGGAATTTTTAAGAAGCTGGGCATTGAAAGTACATGGGTTGTGTCATATCCTGATTTGGCTTCAAGGAATTTATTATTAATAACAACCGAGACAACAATAATAATACCACCCAGCCCTTCACCTAGCACCTACCACTTTTCAATTAAGAGTCATCCTTTCCTGATACTTAGAAATTCAAACTTTGGTACCATTAAGGGCCAACCACACAAAGTGTAGATATGGGTACAAAACCTAGGGTATGTCTACACTACGAAATTAGGTCGAATTAATAGAAGCCGGTTTTATAGAAATCGGTTGTATACAGCCGATTGTGTGTGTCCCCACATAAAATGCTCTAAGTGCATTAGTTCGGCGGACCGCGTCCACAGTACCGAGGCTAGCGTCGACTTCCGGCGCATTGCACTATGGGTAGCTATCCCACAGTTCCCGCAGTCTCCGCCGCCCATTGGAATTCTGGGTTGAGACCCCAATGCCCGGATGATGCAAAACAGTGCCGTGGGGGGTTCTGGGTACCTGTCGTCAGGCCCCTCCCCCTCCGTCACAGCAACGGCAGACAATAGATTCGCGCCTTTTTACCTGGGTTACCTGTGCAGACAACATACCACGGCAAGCATGGAGCCCGCTCAGCTCAGCTCACCGTCACCATATGTCATCTAGGTGCCGGCAGACGTGGGACTGCATTGCTACACAGCAGCAGCAGCTAACTGCCTTTTGGCGGTAGACGGTGCAGCATGACTGGTAGCCTTCATTGGCGATCTGGGTGCCGGCAGCCGTGGGGCTGGCAGCCGTAGGGCTGCATTGCACCAGCCCTTGCCTTTTGCCTTTTGGCAGTAGCTGGTTTATTACGACTGGTAACCGTCCTCGTCGGACAGCAGTGGCTGTCGATCATGGGCACCTGGGCAGACAATGATGGTTATCAGTCGTAGTATGCTATTTTCTGCCAAGCACCCAGTTTTCTGCTAAGCACCCAGAAGAGGCCGAGGGCGATCTGGGTGCTTACAGACATGGGGCTGGCAGACGTGGGTCTAGACCCCTTGCCTTGATGATGATGGTTATCAGTCGTAGTATGCGAAGTATGGGGCACCATTGCTACACAGCAGCAACCCCTTGCCTTTTGGGCAGTAGATAGTATATTACGACTGGTATCCATCGTTGTCATACTGCAGTGGGTATCAGATTGTGCAATAGACCTGAAGGCTAACTGCCAAGCGCCCAGTATTTGCTGCCAAGCACCCAGAAAATGCCGAGGGCTATCAGTCATGCTGCACCGTTGTCTTAAGATGTAAAAAATAGATTTATTCTGTATTCATTTGCTTCCCCCCTCCCTCCTGCTAAACCCAGGCTTTTGAGTTCAATCTTTGGGGGGGGCCATTCTGTGTGACAGTTGTTTGTGTTTCTCCCTGATGCACAGCCACCTTTCTTGATTTTAATTCCCTGTACCTGTATGCCATGTCGTCACTCGCCCCTCCCTCCCTCCCTCCCCTCCTCCCTCCCCTAGTCCGTCAGATACTAGTTTCGCGCCTTTTTTCATACCAGGCGCCATAGCTAGCACTGGGATCATGGAGCCCGCTCAGATCACCGCGGCAATTATGAGCACTATGAACACCACGCGCATTGTCCTGGAGTATATGCAGAGCCAGGACATGCCAAAGCAAAACCGGAACCAGCCGAGGAGGTGGCGATTAGAGAGCGGCGACGAGAGTGATGAGGAAATTGACATGGACATAGACCTCTCACAAGGCAGAGGCCTCAGCAATGTGGAAATCATGGTGTTCCTGGGGCAGGTTGATGCCGTGGAACGCCGATTCTGGGCCCGGGAAACAAGCACAGACTGGTGGGACCGCATCGTGCTGCAGGTGTGGGACGATTCCCAGTGGCTGTGAAACTTTCGCATGCGTAAGGGCACTTTCATGGAACTTTGTGACTTGCTTTCCCCTGCCCTGAAGCGCCAGAATACCAGGATGAGAGCAGCCCTCACAGTGGAGAAGCGAGTGGCGATAGCCCTGTGGAAGCTTGCAACGCCAGACAGCTACCGGTCAGTCGGGAATCAATTTGGTGTGGGCAAATCTACTGTGGGGGCTGCTGTGATCCAAGTTGCCAGGGCAATGAGAGACCTGGTGATATCAAGGGTAGTGACTCTGGGAAACGTGCAGGCCATAGTGGATGGCTTTGCTGCAATGGGATTCCCAAACTGTGGTGGGGCGATAGACGGAACCCATATCCCTATCTTGGCACCGGAGCACCAAGCCACCGAGTACATAAACCGCAAGGGGTACTTTTCAATGCTGCTGCAAGCTCTGGTGGATCACAAGGGACGTTTCACCGACATCAACGTGGGCTGGCCGGGAAGGGTACATGATGCTCGCGTCTTCAGGCAGTCTGCTCTGTTTAGAAAGCTGGAGGAAGGGACTTTCTTCCCGGACCAGAAAATAACCGTTGGGGATGTTGAAATGCCTATCGTGATCCTTGGGGACCCAGCCTACCCCTTAATGCCATGGCTCATGAAGCCGTACACAGGCAGCCTGGACAGGAGTCAGGACCTGTTCAACTACAGGCTGAGCAAGTGCCGAATGGTGGTGGAATGTGCATTTGGGCGTTTAAAAGCGCGCTGGCGCAGCTTACTGACTCGCTCAGACCTTAGCGAAAAGAATATCCCCATTGTTATTGCTGCTTGCTGTGCGCTCCACAATATCTGTGAGAGTAAGGGGGAGACATTTATGGCGGGGTGGGAGGTAGAGGCAAATCGCCTGGCCGCTGATTACGCGCAGCCAGACACCAGGGTGGTTAGAGCAGCACAGCATGGCGCTGTGCGCATCAGAGAAGCTTTGAAAGCCAGTTTTGTGACTGGCCAGGCTACGGAGTGAAACTTCTGTTTGTTTCTCCTTGATGAACCCTCCACACCTCCCCCCCCCACCTGGTTAACTCTACTTCCCTGTAAACCAACCACCCCACCCTCTCCTACCCTCCCCCCTTCAAGCACCAGTTGCAGAGGCAATAAAGTCATTGTTACTTCACATTCATGCATTCTTTATTAATTCATCACACAACTAGGGGGATAATTGGAAAGGTAGCCCGGGATGGGTGGGGGAGGAGGGAAGGAAAAGGACACACTGCAATTTAAAACTTTAAAACTTATTGCTATGGAAATCATCTAGGGTGGAGTGAGTGGGTGGCCGAAGGCCCCCCCACCGTGTTCTTGGGCGTCTGGGTGAGGAGGCAATGGGACTTGGGGAGGAGGGCTGTTGGTTACACAGGGGCTGTAGCGGCGGTCTCTGCTCCTGCTGGCTTTCCTGCAGCTCAACCATACGCTGCAGCATATCAGTTTGATGCTCCAGCAGCCGGAGCATCGACTCTTGCCTTCTGTGTGCAAGCTGACGCCACCTCTCATCTTCAGCCCGCGATTCAGCACGCCACTTCTGCTCTTCTGCCCGCGATTCAGCCCGCCACCTCTCGTCTCGCTCATATTGGGCTTTTCTAAAATCAGCCATTGACTGCCTCCACGCATTCTGATGGGCTCTGTCAGCGTGGGAGGCAGTCTGTAATTCTGTGAACATTTCATCACATGTCCTTCGCTTTCGGTTTCGAATCTCCAGTAGCCTCTGTAAAGGAGACACATTTGCAGCTGGTGGAGGAGAAGGGGAGAGGTGGTTAAAAAAGATACATTTTAGAGAACAATGGGTACACTCTTTCACGTTAAATTTTGCTGTTCACATAAAACAGCACATGTGCTTTCGTTACAAGGTCGCATTTTTCCTCTTATATTGAGAGTCTCCTGGTTTGGTGTGAGAGATCACTCACGCAGTGCCAGGACACAGATTTCAGCTTGCAGGCAGCCATGGTAAGACATACAGTCTTTGGGCTTTTTTAACCTTCTTAACATGTGGGGATGGTTTCAAACAGTACTGCCCTCATTTCCCATACCAAGCACCCATTGGGTTGGCCATTTAAAATGGGTTTGCAATGTAAAAGGAGGGGCTGCGGTTTCAGGGTTAACATGCAGCACAAACCCAACTAATTACCCTCCCCCCCCACACCCAATTCTCTGGGATGATCACTTCACCCCTCCCCCCCCACCGTGTGGATAACAGTGGGGAATATTTCTGTTCAGCGGAGCAGGAAGGGGCACCTCTGAATGTCCCCTTAATAAAATCGCCCCATTTCAACCAGGTGACCGTGAATGATATCACTCTCCTGAGGATAACAAAGAGCGATAAGGAATGGATGTTGTCTGCATGCCAGCAAACACCGGGACCATACGCTGCCATGCTTTGTTATGCAATGATTCCAGACTACGTGCTACTGGCCTGGCGTGGTAAAGTGTCCTACCATGGCGGACGGGATAAGGCAGCCCTCCCCAGAAACCTTTTGCAAAGACTTTGGGAGTACATCCAGGAGAGTTTTCTGGAGATGTTCCTGGAGGATTTCCGCTCCATCCCCATACACGTTAACAGACTTCTCCAGTAGCTGTACTGGCCGCGATTGCCAGGGCAAATTAATCATTAATCATTAAACACGTTTGCTTTTAAAACATGTGTAATATTTACAAAGGTACACTCACCGGAGGTCCCCTGTGTGCCCCCAGGGTCTTGGGTGAGTTCGGGGGTTACTGGTTCCAGGTCCAGGGTGATAAACATATCCTGGCTGTTGGGGAAACCGGTTTCTCCGCTTCCTTGCTGCTGTGAGCTATCTACATTATCTCCATCCTCATCTTCCTCGTCCCCCGAACCCGCTTCCCTGTGTGTTTCTCCATTGAGGGACTCATAGCACACGGTTGGGGTAGTGGTGGCTGCACCCCCTAGAATAGCATGCAGCTCCGCGTAGAAGCGGCATGTTTGCGGCTCAGCCCCGGACCTTCCGTTTGCCTCTCTGGCTTTGTGGTAGGCTTGCCTTAGCTCCTTAATTTTCACGCGGCACTGCTGTGTGTCCCTGTTATGGCCTCTGTCCTTCATGGCCTTGGAGACCTTTTCTAATATTTTGCCATTTCGTTTACTGCTTCGGAGTTCGGCCAGCACTGATTCATCTCCCCATATGGCGAGCAGATCCCGAACCTCCCGTTCTGTCCATGCTGGAGCTCTTTTCCGATCCTGGGACTCCATCACGGTTACCTGTGCTGATGAGCTCTGCGTGGTCACCTGTGCTCTCCACGCTCAGCAAACAGGAAATGAAATTCAAACGTTCGCGGGGCTTTTCCTGTCTACCTGGCCAGTGCATCTGAGTTGAGAGTGCTGTCCAGAGCGGTCACAATGAAGCACTGTGGGATAGCTCCCGGAGGCCAATAACGTCGATTTCCGTCCACACTAACCCAATTCCGACCCCATACGGCCGATTTTATCGCTAATCCCCTCGTCGGAGGTGGATTAAAGAAACTGGTTTAAAGGGCCTTTTAAGTTGAAAGAAAGGGCTTCGTCGTGTGAACGTGTCCAGGCTAAATTCGATTTAACGCGACTAAAGTCGACCTAAACTCGTAGTGTAGACCAGGCCCTAGTAATTTTCTAAAATAAGGGCATGAACCCTCAACTTTCTGCACAAGTGCAGTCCCACAGAAGTCAGTGGGATGAAGTCCTAAGAGCCCAAACACTTCACAAGTTATATAGACTTTCTGCAATGAGATCCTGGGCAATTGTCTAATCACACTCTCCTGTTGCTTGTGGCTCTGAGAATGAGCTTAAATAGAGTTGAGAAAGTCCATAACATTGCAGGCTATTGTGCGTTTCTAAAGTTAGTTGAAATAAACATAGTGCTCATATTCATTACACTATTTTAAACAACAATTTTGTTATTTTAAAAGTTAAATTTAATCAAACTTGTTACTGTTTTACTTCTCTGAATGCAAAAAGCATCTTGTTTTTTAAACAGATCTCTAGGGCCAGATAATTCAAAAAGCTGGATGGACTTTAGGGAACTTTCCACATACAAAAAAATCACTTCTGTTTCTACTACAAAGTCATTTTTATACTCTAGTAAGTTATAAACAATTGAAGGGGGAAGGGAACAGAGGGATATACATAAACGAAAGGGCCAGTTTAACCTTAACTAAAGCATTAACATTATACTGTATACAGCACAGAAATACTCACACGCACCGCTGCAATATACACACACAGTGCTCTTTCGGAAAACTTCCCAAGAGCAGTAGCCAACATGCAAAGAGTCACAGTTACATTACTAGTCAGAGGACATTTAGTGAAAGTAAAATTAGTCTTTTGGAACACCAAGCAATGTTTCAGTTACAGATATTTTAACCTTATACTTTTAAAAAAAATTCAATCAGTTGTTGGGGCCAGTATAAATGAACATCTTGATGTGAATAGAGGGACACCAGCATGTTAATGACATTCACAGGTGACATTGAACTAGAAGGCGTTTGAATATCACTAAGGACAGAGGGGTTCCAGAGAGATTATAAATATGTCCAGAAAAATCAAAAACAAAATAAGATTCAATTTGAAAATATGTCGGGGGGAAAATAATTTGAAACACAGATAGTTCAATAAGAAAGAAAGCTGGAAAGCAATAATGCAGAAAGAATCTTAGCGGAATAGCGGCCAGCAAATTATATACAAGTCTGAAATGTGAAACAGCTGTAAAAAAGCTCTGGTTCTACACTTCATACCAAGGGGGTATACAGATACAGAGCAGGGAGGCGACAGTCCCTCTCTAGACATCACAGGTGAGAGTACACTGGCGATACTACTAACAGGTCAGTAGGCAGCCCAGTTACAGAAGGATACTAACAAACTGGCTGGTGTTAAGACGAGGGAAGCAGAGATGGTTAGGGACCAGGAGGAACTGACTTCTGAGGATAGGTTTAAAACTCAGCTTGTTACAGCACTATAAATTGTTCTGTATCTCCCTCTCCACAACATATCCACAATGCAGTGAATGTCTACCCAACCCCCTCCCAATGAAATTCCCTACTACAACCAGGATCTCCCTTCTAACCTATGGCCCGCCAACCACCACCCAAATTCAAATAAATAAATAACATTTTTAGTATTTGTTAATTACTGGTCATGTACTCAGTGCTGGGCAAAGCAAAAATAAACAGCCCATGCCATGGGACAGGCAAGACTAACAGGTGACTTAAAATTCCCTCCCCCATCTCCTCAGTTTCTTACAAACCTCTTGAAAATGTTGGGATGGAGAAGACGTTTGATAAGGGCTCCTCTGGCAACATTAACTCTACCACCTGAACATATACATTCTGTTCGTGTGCCTTTCTCTTAGGCCAGTGGTTCCCAAACTCCAGTCTGAGGAGCACTTACGGTCTGCAGAGCTAGTTGGTTATATGATTCTAGCTCTCCTCCTGGTTTCAAGCAGCTAAATAGCATTAAAAGACAGCTACAAGCATATCCATACTTTTCTAATATTATTTGCCCATTTAAGCAATTGCTGTGGGATCATATGCAATCACAAGTGGCAGGGGAGGTGGCTCTCCCAGTAGGGAAGGGAGTATGAAATGGAATGGACTCTCTCTTTCTCAGAAGCTAATCTCTGGGGACAAATTGTGGTCCCCAAACACAACTAAGTAAATGGGATTTCCATAGAGGTATGGGAGAATAAATCATAGAGCCACAGGATTAGAAGGGACTGCAAGGGTAATCTAGTCTAATCCCCTGCCAGGATGCAGGATTTGTTGTGGCTAACCATCTAAGACAGATGGCTAGCCAACCTCCTTTGGAAAACCTCCAACGAAGGAGCTATCACAACTTCCCTAGGCAGTGTGTTCCATTGTCCTACTGTTCTTACAGCTAGGAAGTTTTTCATGAGATTTAATCTAAATCTGCTATGCAATGAAACAGAATCCTTTCCCCGCCTGGCCGAGTGTGAGCATAAGCTGCCCTGGAGCTGCTACTGAAGCAGCTCCATACCTACTGTACCCCTCTCCATGGGAGTACTGACTAATGGCTAGAGATTGCCTTCTGCACATTATCTCCACAGGCCGTCCCGCACAAAGAGAACTGCACTGGATCCATTGCAATTGGGTAGAAGGCAACCAGGGGTGGGAAAAGGTTCATAAAAAGCAAACAGTTAAGCAAGAAATATCATATACATATAATGTAAGTCTCAGACCTGGACTTTTCTAAGAACTGCTTATCATACCTGGGGGGAGCTGGCAATTGGTTGATATACTCAGTAAAAACCCAATTTATCAGCAGATACTACGGGCCTGAGTTTAAGAGGTGCTGAGCACCTGCAGCATCTACCAAAGTCGATGGTAACCTGGGGTCAGCATCTCTCAGGTTCAGATGTCATATTTTCTTGTTTTGGTACCTACTTTTTCTTGTTATGCTTAATAACAACCCCGAGATAAATCGCTCAGTGGGATAAAATATTGCACTTATCAACAATTCCCATCAGAGCTTTATATATAAATAAAAAATGCAAGTCTTAGAAAACTGACTTAAGCAACAGGAAGACAGTCTTTTAAATATATAGCTTAACAATATAAACAAATCACATCCAACATTTTCTTTTAACTCAGAAGAAAAATATCATTGGGCACATTCTGTTGAGAACATTTCCTTTTCCACTCATTACGTTCCACCAATTTGGAGAGCGGTTTTCTAAGCAGTAGCTTCTCCACAACACCCAAGCGGGACTTGCACCAATAGTCCATGGACATCCGAATATGCAGGAATTACTGCACCAAGAACCCTGTGGCCAAATGCAGCATGTGTAGAAGCTCCTCTATGCCCTCTAGCAAGCTGTAATGTTTAAAAAAAACCAGCAAAGAGATTTCCAAGTGATGGTGCAACATATTTCTTTGACAGATGCAGCTTTACACAATGCCCTGGACATTGCTGTAGCTCTAGTGGAATGAGCCTTTCTAGTAAATGGGAGGAAAATGCCCCCATCCCTGTAAGCCTCTCAGACACGAGCTGATCTGTATTGCTTAGGAAATGTTACTATATATGGTGCCATAAGATCTATGCTTCCTAAGGCTCGTGGCCTGAGCATATCAGTGATGGCTGTGAAATACTAATGGGGATTTCCAGCGCCACTAGAATGGCAACACTTCTTCCTCTGTTTGGGGGGAAGCTTCAAAACTAACAGCAAAATGTTTGGTCATTAAAAGAATGTCCAGCCTAAGAAGCTGTAAGTGAAGGAAAGCAACTAAACTGACAGTCTTCACTTTTTTTCTCTTATTTAAAAGGTGGAGGAAAAGCCTTTCTAATTTCCTTTTAGAAGGAAGACGAACATTCCTAAAGCAATGTCCTTGTTTCCCTCAAAGTGACATAGAAATCTAGAGTCCTCTTAACCCAACAACACAACAGGGCAAAAAAGTGCATGAAGTGAATAAAATGTTTTTATGATCAACAACAAAATCTAACAAAAGTATAAATGTTACGTGCTCCCTCCCCCCTTTATGAATAAACAGAACCTCTGAACGCCAGAGCTAACAGGTTTTTCCATTCTACTTTTCAAAGCACCAACAGGAAAATGGGTTCAATATTACCGTATTAGGAGAATATGTTTAACTTGGAAACAAATATGCAAACTAGACTTTAAATCTGTGTGAAGGTGCTACAGGATGGAAGTAATCAATGGTAATTAATTTATTTATTTTTAAGTGAAATTGCAAACAATCCCTCTCCAGTCTACAAGATCCTAGGTTTTTTTTTTTTTTTTACGTTTTGTTCCCTGCAGTGACTACTAAGTGTCACTTGTACCACATTCCAGAATGACAAAGGAAACAGGAGAAGGGTATTACAATATTGATATAGCTTCTTTTTCCCCCATACCATGCCTTTGCTTGGCTTTTCTCTGTAGCCTAATTCTTATTCTGATCAGAGAAGAAGTTGCTGAAAACCAGATTTTTATTAACACCATATACATCCAACGGTGCTCATGCCACACCTACATCCATACAAACATATGCACAATCCCCTCCCATTTTCTAATGATACCTTTCACAGCTGAGCTGCTGTGGTTAATCATGATGATTGAATGGGATTTGTGGATGGATATTAGAGCACTCTTTATCAAAAGCTCTTTGCAAGATGTATTTTTGTGTAAAATGCTTCCACAAATGTTAAAATAGCCATCAAGTAAACTCATCTTTGATAGAATCCAAAATACCCTTCTCCCAGAGCATGGGTAAAAGGAACATAGAGTGGTATTAAAAACTCTCTCTCTTTCTTTATTTTATAATGTATATACATGCACACACATACATCTAAATAAATTCACATCTCTCTCTCTCTCTATATATATATATATGTTTATTCACAAATGAAATGTCTATGCACACTCACATACATAAAATGTATCATTGATAGTACTGTTATTATTATTGTGATAGCACTTACGGTCTCCAAACCAGAGATCAGGGTCCCATTGTGCTAGGCAATTTACAAACACAGAACATAAAGAGCTTACAATTTAAAGGTACGTCTACACTTACGGCAACATGTACAGCACGGTCACTGCATGCCCAGCTAGCACGAGTATAAACAGCAGTATACACGATAAAGCACAGCTTAGTAGAGGGCCCTACATGCCAAAACCTCATGGTATATACCCAACACAGCTCTCTACATGCACAAACAGTGCCGCCAATGTCTAACATTGTTATTTTTACGCGCCTCCCCCTCCCCCCCGGGCCAGAGCCTTTCCCCGCCTAAGTGAAAGGCTCTGGTAGTGGGGTAAGGCTCTGGCAGTGGGGAGGCAGCAGGGAAAGGTTCTGGCATCTTTCTGCTGCCAGGGCCTTTCCCTGCTGCCACCCCCCGGCAGAGCCTTACCCTGCCTCAGTGAAAGGCTCCAGCAGCGAGAAACTGCCAGAGCATTTCCCACTGCTGGAACCTTTCCTTGCTACGTGTAACTACGCACCACAGTGACAAGTGCGGACACAGCCTGATATTCACTGTGGCATGCAGCTGTACTGTACATGCCATCGCAGGTGTAGACATCGCCTAAGTATAAGATCAGAGACAACAGGCAGATACAGAAAACAGACTGGGAGAACACAAGATAACAATGGAGCAATTACGAACAGGAGTGGAAACAGAAGCTCACAGAGGTGAGCTTGCCCAAAGTCACACAGCAGCTCAATGACAGGGCTTGCAATAGAACCCAGATGCTATGCTGAACTCCGGGTGCAATCCCTTATCCACTAGACTGGAATTTATTCTAGTAAGAATTGACATAAAATGTTACAGGCCCACCAGTACCACAGGAGACTTTTCCACATACCCATGCCTTTATAGAGAGTAATGAACTTGTCCCTGAGAAGTGCTGAGCACCTGACTCCCACTGAAATCAATAGTAGTTGGTACTCAGAGCCTCTTGCAATCAGCCCTAAATCTATTATTATTTTAAAACTCTGTGTTTATCCCATCATCTGATAATAATTTAAAATGAGTTTTTAACATATTGCTGATGGAAATTGCTCCATGGTTTATTTAAGCACTTTGTCTATCTATTATGCTTCGCTATTTAAGATGTTATAAAGACAGGGTTGATGCATTCTGCAGCAGAATTATTCATTTGTGAGCTATTTGTTTTAAAGAATCTCAACTAGTCAAACTATGAATGTCTGAGGTTTAGAGATCAGACAGCACTGCAGTACATTTATTTATAAAGCTCCTTTAAGCTTTTGCTAAGTACCCATTTAAGAAGTAGCAGTCGTACTGTTGTTTGGTTACATTTGCTTTCACCTTAAAAAAAATACAAGTAGCAGAATTATATGACTTAAAATAAATCTGTCTATTGCATCAGTCCATCTGCAATACTACAGTGAATGTGTCAGCACTGGAATTGTTCATTCCTTTTTTCTTGACCTTATTATTTTGAGGGGAAAAACACTGTTGAACTGAAAATTCTATTAGGGCCATATAGCCTCTACTTTTTGTGTAAAGATGCACTGAAAGGAAGTTCCTAATGGTATGTCCCAGATTACTGGGGATCTCTTTAAATTGATATTGAGGGATGTAATTATTGGGCTTATTTATCATGTCTGCATTTTATGAGTATTCACCCAGTAATGACTAAACAGCTAATATCTGGATCCAGAATGCTCTGGGCTGAGGGTAAAATCTGGAATGGATAGTCTTGGCTCAGTTTCTTCTGTTATTGTTCAAAAGTCCTTGTCAGGAATCTAGAGGGGATATGTACGGGATATTATACTTAGCTGCAAAGATTTGAAGCCAGGTATACTGCCCTGGCACCCCAAATATGGAGGACTATGGAGGCACAGAAAAAAATATAGCCAAAACCTGTGTCCTGGGGTCTCCCCTAGCAGTTGCTGTGCTGTCCCTAGCCCCCCATAGTAGGTAGTACAACTGTGACCTTTTTGATAGGAATCAAAGAGAATGTAGTGGAAGTTTCTGCTGTTTAGAACAGTAGTAACTTACAAGTAGAGCCCTACAAATCCGTGGGTATCTGCTTCATAGGCGTGGACCATTTTGGTGGATAGCAGCGTGGATGTGGATACCAATTTTGTATCCGTGCAGGGCTCTGTTGGTATGAGCCGGACAGGCAACTGTGTGGAACTGCTGCACGGATCCTCCACCTGTCCTGGGCAGGGAGCCTGGGGGGCAGGGACACTGGGCGGGGGGCTGCTTGGGCCCCACACCCAGGGCAGTGGAGGGTCCGCCGCGGCTCCTCACAGCTGCCTGCCTGGCTCTTACCATGGCCAGGCTGCAGTTCCAAGCCGCCTCCCCCCCTGGCTGGAACCGGGTCAGGGAGAGCCACGCTGGCAGCCGTGGGGAGCCTGGGTTCCTCCTCCTGCCCTGGGCGGAGGGGCTGGGGGCAGGGACATTGAGTGGGGAGGCTGGGACATTTGGCGGGGGCCTGGGGGGCAAGAACACGGGGAAAGGGCTGGGACACTAGGCGGTGGGGTGCTTGGGCCCCCGCCCAGGGCAAATGGAGGGTCCGCCATGGCTCAGAGCCGGGCGGGAAGCTGTGGGGAGCCGCGACGGATCCTCCACCTGCCCTGGGGGGTGGGGCCCGAGCAGCCCCAAGGCAGCTCTACAGGTCTGCCTGCTTCCCCCGGCCAGGCCAGTGTGGAGCCCAGCCAGAGAGATGTGGCGGATGCTCCACCTGCCCGCAGGACGGGGCAGGGTGGGGGGCTGAGAGCCCCCGGCTGTGTTTCCCGCCCCCCAGGCTGCTCGCCCAGCCGAGGGCAGGTGGAGGGTCTGCAACTGCTCACGGGCTCCCTACAGCTGCCCAGGCAGCTGTCCCCGACCAGGCTCTGGCAGGGGGGATGCCTCAGAGCCTCAGCCTGGCCCCCAGTCTAGAGTCCTGCAAATCCGCAGATATCTGCAGATTATTTTTGGCACATTAATTGTGTGGAGGAATGATTGCAACTACATGGTGCAGAAAGAGACATGGAATCGGATCCCAAATCCTTAAGCATCAATGGGAGCCTTTCTATTGACTTCAATGGGCTTTGGACAAGGCCCACAATGCACAGGTGCATGTTTCCTCTGAAGGCCACTCTTACAAATTGGGACCTGGGGTTGGGGGGGTTCAAGACTTTCAGCAGATGGAGGGTGGCATTTTCATCTAAGTTTTCCCCCTTCTCCCCTTCCTCAAATTCTTCCCACCCATTCTACTTCCTCAGGATTCCCTCTCTCTTCCATTCAGGCTTCTCCTCAGAGGTTCTGAGTCTTCAAGGTGGGGGAAGTGGGAGTGGAAGACTGAAGTATCTGGCCAGCAGACTTCTCTCCCTGCCCAGACTACTCATCGCCCTCACGGCTTTGTGACAACTCCCCTGCTGTGGTTTGTGCTGTTAAATAAGCAGAAGCAGAAATGGGAGCAGTCACAAAGAAATGAAAGCACTGAGTGAACATGTTGGCTGAGGAGAAAGGTTTCAACTGCTGATTTCTGGCTGACTGTTTAGCCAAGACAGAGAACAGCTCCTGGTATCAGGTGGGATGGAAAGATATTTTCTGTTGCAAGCTGTAAACAATCCTGGGATGTTGTCTGAGGCTGTTAGCAAGTATGCAAAGGCAGGGGAGCATATGGCTGTTGGACTACAGGTTTTCATCACAGCAGAGAATTAATTTCCTTAGTGAGAAAATATAGAAATTGGTCCAGCTTTTAGAGTTACTTACAGTTACAGCTGTTTTAACTCTGCAATATATTCTGACCTGAGGAGATAGTTGCATTTTATGAGGCCACTGTGTAAGGAAAGCAAGCAACTGGGAGAAGGATATTGCTCTGTTCATGTTTAGAGAATGTGTTTTTTTTCTTCTAAAATGAAATGCCTAGCTGGGATATCAGAGCACAAAGCAGAGAACTCAGTGCATCTAAAAGGTACAGCTCACATCTTTAGTTTCCAGAGCTCAGTCACAGCACTGCTATATAAATAACTAGAAACGGGAAAAATCACTCTAGCTATTGACATGTGATAATTAAGCAGAGGGGATGGGAATATAAGAGTGTGTGAATATTTTAAAGTTGTAAATGATCAAGAATTATTTAGCATGTTTGTGAAGAATATGGGAGATTATCTGTATTTTTTAAATTAATGTATATTTACTATTGGTCTACTATCATGATATCTGTTACCTGGCTACAAAAGTTAACGTAGTCCAGGGGGGAGGGGTTACACTTCTGCAAGAAGGCAGACAATGGATGTAGATAGCCCAATCGTTGATATTTAACCAAACAGTAAAGGCATCAAGATCTGCTGCTGCCCTTTTTGTCCACGTTCAAGAGGAGCACAGCTGACCTGCTCTTGCTGTGCTGAATTGCCAGCCAACGACTATTGACTTGCTAATGATTCTGATCTAGGGTAACAAACACAGAGGGCTGCTATGAATGGAAAAAAGACAGGGCAAAGACAAGGGCAAAGACAAAAGTTAGAATCTGCTGTTAAAACAGAGACTCTCTCCAGCAAGGGAATGCAGAAGACAAGACTGGGCAGGAGGAGCCGGAGGTGCAGAAGAATCCTGGACTCCATGAAAGACAGTGACTACGATCCAAAGGATGCTCAGGAGGAGTGAGGAATCTGAGGGAAGGTCTTGCACACAGATGTTTGTTATTTTTCCATAGATCTATATAAATCTGGTGCTTTGTCTGTGAGTACAGTTAGTGTGGTTAGAGGTGCCTTTGTTAAGTCTGTGTGGTACTTGCTTTAACTGTCCCCAAGTTCCCAAAGGGTGAAACAGTAATTCAGGGTACACACGAGGGTGGACCACTGGAGAGGCATGACTGAGACTGTGTGTGTGTGGGGGGGGAGGGGTGCACACGCGCCTAGGGCAGCTGGGCTACATCCTGAGATATTCCAGGAGCGGGAGTTAACAGCTCTTCTAGGGTTGGTAGTTTGAGGCTCCTTACATCTTCTCTCCACACCGATTAGCATGTCTGCACAGGGCCAGACATAATTTGGCCCTTAGGCAATATAGAGACAGCATCAAGAACTGATAGCTGAGGGAAACATCTGAGCTCGGGTCAGACTTCTTATACCTTTGACTCCACATCCAGTGGAACCAGGAGTTAATAATATGCAGAAAAAGAAAAAAGTTTTAAAATTGTTTGGAACGTTCATTAAATTGAAAGGTTGGATACAATTCCAGTACGTATATTTTTGCACTACTGAACTTGCGGTTCTATGATACTGTAAATGGATTCTCAGATTCAATGGCAGAGTTGCCATGGTAATTAATTTTTCAACACTAATCACTACTGGAATCATGCATGATTTGATAGCATATAAGCTATTGGTCCCAGGTGATCTTGATTTAGACCCTTTATTAAACCCCCATCTACCTCCACACCTGAAAATGCAAAACTAAATTTGCATGGTGTATTTTTGAGTTCTGGAGCAAAGCATAATGTTTTCACCCCTCAGCTCATACCCCTTCTTCCCCCACTGTCTGAGTTGCAGACATTTTGGGGGAGATTATACCAATTTTAAGAGCGTTACTATAAATCTGAGCTCGGACAGGTTCTCCTTTTATGGCTTGCGACCTTGATTTTTGTGGCCTCCCATTTGCCTCTTCAAGGAAAATAACTGTGATCTATCACATGCAAATGGGTCCATAGGTGCTAGAACTAGGGGTCCTAGGGGTACTGCGGCACCCTCCGGCTTGAAGTGGTTTCCATCATATCCAGGGTTTGGTTCAATGGCTCTCAGCACCCCCACTATACAAATTGTTCCAGCACCCCTGAATGGGTCAGAACTGGATAAAGCCTGGGAAGATTTTCCAATTTATTTGTTTGTTTACTTACTAGAAACAGGGAAACCGCCAATATGTTCCTAACTGTCAGGGTGGTTAAACACTGGAATAAATTGCCTAGGGAGGTTGTGGAATCTCCATCTCTGGAGATATTTAAGAGTAGGTTAGATAAATGTCTATCAGGGATGGTCTAGACAGTATTTGGTCCTGCCATGAGGGCAGGGGACTGGACTCGATGACCTCTCGAGGTCCCTTCCAGTCCTAGAATCTATGAATCTATGAATCACAAAGTCAACTTTAAAAAAAACCCTATTGCCTCTCTTTTTCATTTTTCTATATCTTGAATAATCTTTTCATCATTTCTTTCACTCTGTGTATTCTCTGGAATCCGCTCTAGAAATGTTGCTTTTCTCTTTTGCCTCTCACCTAAGTTATTTTACCTTTCAATGTTACTTCTCACTTCTTTTCCCCTCTCTCCTCCATTTTTAAACCACCCTTTTCTTCCCTTCCCCGCCTCCAGCCGGCCCTCCCAATCTTTAGTTGGGAACTACCCTTCTTTAGTCAGGGCTGGAAGGCAGGTTCTGCACACTCTCCTCCAAAGGCCGGCTTGATGAAGTACCTTTCCTTCATGCAGTTCAGTGATACCAAGTGGTTTCAAAGGCTTTCAAATATCTATTTTACATTTTTAAAGCATTAAACTGTCATGATTTTACTCAGGATCATTTAAAAACATTTTTCTGCTTACCATGAGCTCAGTCCTGCAAGATGCTGAGCACTCAGTTCAATCTTGCAAAGTGCTGAGCTCTCTAGCCGCGATCCAACAAGCATCCAACCCATTAAGGACATGCTTAACTTTCAGCACATGAGTAATCCTAATGACTTCAGTGGGACTACACATGACCTTAATGTTAAGCATGTGCTTAAGTGCTCTGCTGGACTGAGGCCAGAGAGCTCAGCATCTTGCGCCTAGCATCATGAGTCATGGCAGTAGAGGCCATGATGATTGACAGGTTTCTAGTACAATGATAAGGCTGAGTGTGAGGTCTCCTTATTCTGAGCTGACAGTAGAACGTGTCAGTGGTTCCCTTCCCCCGCCCATTAGTGTGAGAAAAGAAGAGAGTGTTCCATCCTCCCCCCACCCCCCCGAAGATGATGTACAATACCGAACGGTGTGGAGTGGTGTAAAAATTTTATTGATACTCATTTGGGGTGATCTGCAAAACTCACTCATAAGAAATGCAGCATTTCCAAATTTATGCCAATAAAATTTTTATGCCACACCATCACGTATTCTCTATATGTATCTACAAACATGAGCTCTGATACATCTTCAATTACAATAAAACTAATTAGCCAATAAGTCACATTTGAGGCTGTAGCTCAAATATTCAGACATCCAAGTTCAATTTACATACTAATGGTTGCATATTTGCCTTTAATAGATGTACTATTAGAAAGCAAACATAATAAATGGATAACCATTTAAGCATGGAGTTACCCTATCTTGATTAAAAATATCTGAAACTGCAACAGCCAGTGAATCTATTTACTTTTTTTTTATTGGGAAATAAAGCTAATCACAGACTAAGAAGATAAATGTAAATTATACAGTGCCGCATACTAATGGTGGATCATTAGACCCACCCCCTTCACAGTACGTAATTAGTTCAAACTGGCTGAAATGGCTGGCTTGTACCTTAGATTTTATTTTTCTGAGACAGCACTAGAAACATACAGGCAAAGCTGCTTACGTTTTGAAAATGTTTTCCCTTAGGCTTGTCAGTTTGTTCTATTTTTGGTCTCCCCTAGATTTCCAGAACAAGTCCTCCATCTCCCAGTGGCCACCACTCCTAAGGTATCAGCCTAGGGACATTTCACTTGTCTGAAGAAATTGATGACTACCCAGTGGTGTATGCGTAATAAGTTTTAAAGCTGCATGGTGTGGAGCAGCAAGAAACCTCAGGTGTGTAGTGAACAAGGTGCTAATTGGGTAACTGGGTAAACAGAACTCTATTACAGATTATGGGCCTGATCCTGCAGCCATTACTCACACAAAACACTCGATGAAGACAAATGGGAGTGGGGGAGGTATACAGGCGCAGCAGCCACCAAGGGAGACAGGAAAGGAACACTGTATATTACAGAGGTATATTGTCAAGGATCCATAAACATTCTTACTCTTTTTTCCTTATTTTAGAGTCCACACCACTTTAAAACAATAACAACAACCCCACAGGAAACCCAATATTGTTATGTCTTGACAATACAACACACCAAGAAGCAGCATGGTCTTATGGTTAAGGCACTGAATTTGCACTCAAGAGATTTGGGTTAGATTCCTAGCTCAGCTACAGACTTCCTGTGTGATCTTCCCAAGTTGCTTGTTCTCTCTGTCACATTAAACCCTCTGTAAAACGGGGATAATAACACCTCCATTCTTTCACTTTTTGTCGGCCTCTTTAAGTAAGGTCTCTTACTAAGTGTCTGTGCAATGCCTAGTGCAACGGGACCCTGATCTCAGGTGGGGCCCTAGGCTCTGCTGCAATAGAAATAAATAACGAAACAAGCAGCCACTGGGAAATGAAACTGACTTTGTGCAGAAGAACAATACTCCTACAAGACTGAAACAACATGCTGCTTAGTGTGGCAATGAAACAACTGAGATTCCAGAAAACCGCCTTTGCAACAGAACCCATCTGTCAACACCTACAGGTGTGCAGCATTTTATATGAACCTCTCTCCTCTTCCCTCCTCAAATGTCATTTTATTTTTGTACCCTTCCCTGTGTGAGGTGCCAACGTCTGAGGTCTTTTTCACAAGAACGCCAGCTCAGAACAATTCAGGAAGCGGTCATTATCTGCATGTGTAACTACGCTAGTTGCTCTGACGAATGAAGATATCACATAATATACTAGATCAAATCACACAGTTTCCCCGTCTGTAAAATGGGGATAATGACTCTGATCTCCTTTGTAAAGCACTCTGAAATCTGCTGAGGAAAGGCGCTATAGAAGAGCTAGGTATTAATTATTATTATTATAAACTGGTCCAAGTGATTTCCTTTAATTATAATATCATGTTCTTCAGGTGCTCAGTTTTTCCTGCCCTTTACATTCCAGGTCCTACCTCCTACCTGCTTTACATTCTGAACATAGGCAACAAATGCTAGTGACTGCAGGGCAATAACTTCCCGTGATCCTCCATACTCCCGTGACATGACAAGTTATAGGTTGAGCCATTTAGTTAATCCAGGTCAACACAGTAGTCTCATCTATGGGGAAAAATACTCTCAGACTGCTGTGCCAGGTGAGCACAAGGGTATGCGAGTTGTCAGCTTCTGCCAGCAGCTTCTTGACACACTACTGCTTGCATTCAAACACCAAACGACTGTGATGACAGAGTACAAGCCTGACAAATTCAAGCTGTTAAAGTGTTCCTTACTAATGCAAGGAACACATACTGTAAGTCCTGAGAATGCGTTCAAATTAAATTCCATGTTTGAACGAGAGCATATTTAGCCCAGATAATATTAAAGGTTATTGCTTTCCAATGAGATGATCTTATCTATCTGAAGAAAGTTTTAACAGTGGAAAAATATAATCTGAAAATTATGCACCACCATTTATAAGAATTGATAGAGTAAACTCCAAAGGTTCAAAAGTTTGGTTCAGTTAAGCACTGAAAGTATGAATCCATGCCTCCTGGAGTCTGCACAACTGGGCTGGGAAGCTTGTGAGGACAGGCTCTCAATATTTCTGTTGTACCTTGCTTCCATTCACTTAGGCTGAAAATGCTGCAGTGGCTTTCCTCTAATATCCATCAGAAAAATCATATAGGCCTCCACATTGGAAGGCCAGGTTTGCAGCCAGGCTACAATTTTTCTACGAAATTTGATATGAATTGGACAAACGGTTCCTTAATGATGATACCCTAAAAGTAGGAGGGCTTATCAAAGTTTAAAAAGTCTGCTAATTTGGTTTTGCCACTTAGTAGCAAAATGACAGAAAGAAGAGATAAAAATTAGTTTATTAGATTCCCCCAGCTGAGATCTAGAGAACGGCACCATACATTACTTGATTACAATCTCATCTGAACAGTTATTAACCCTTTAAAAAGGAGTATATGGCTTTTCAGCTCTTAATTGCTCAAGATAAGAGAGGTTTCAGAGTAGCAGCCGTGTTAGTCTGTATCCGCAAAAAGAACAGGAGTACTTGTGGCACCTTAGAGACTAACAAATTTATTAGAGCATAAGCTTTCGTGGGCTACAGCCCACTTCTTCGGATGCATATAGGGTGAAACATATATTGAGGAGATATATATACACACATACAGAGAGCTTAGAGACTAAATTTGTTAGTCTCTAAGGTGCCACAAGTACTCCTGTTCTTTTCAAGATAAGAGAGGGTAGTTCAGCACCCATAAGGGGACACACCTCAAAGAATTCCAATTATTATACAAAATAAGTAACCTCTCTCTTTTCTTCGAGTATTGTTCCTATGGATGTTCCACCTCAGGAGACTCCCAAGCAGTACCTCAATATGGAGGAGGGTGCCGAGGAGGTAGATTCAGTACAGACTGTAGAACAGTGTCACCGAAAGCCATGTCAGCTCTGGAAGCAGGCACAAGAGCATAGTGCTGGGAAAACATGTGCACCTAAGACCAGGTGACTGCCCTGCAGATATATGAGATATGAAGCAGTTTTTCAGTGCAGCTGCAGAGGTAGATTGAGCCCCAGTGGGCTCAATCACTCTGATAAGAAAGTAAAACCCTGTTGTTCATAAGAGGTTAAGATCCATCCTGTTCAATCTTTGGGTGCAAACCTGATGTCCTTTCATTCATTTCACAATTGAGATGAAAAACCATGGGGAAGCCCTAAAGGGCCTTGTCCTGTGGAGGTAAAAGGCAAGAGCTCTTTTTATGTCCAGTGTATGGAGGCTTGTTTCTTCTCTTAAAGACTGAGGCTTGGGATAAAACACCAGTATCTGAATCTCCTGATTAATGTAGAATTCTGAAGAAACAGGTAGGAAGCAAGGGTGTGGACATAGTGTTACCGTATCGCTATAGAACAGTGGTTTTCAACATGGGGTCCACAGACTATGTCTAAGATTTCCAAAGGAGTCCACATCTCCATTTGAAAATTTTTAGGGGTCTGCAAATGAAAAAAAGTTTGAAAACCACTGCTATAGAACAGTGTACGGGGGATCAGGCATCAAGGCTGCAAGTTCCCCATCACTTCTGACTGAGGTGAATGCTTTGAGGAATGAGGTATTACAGGACCGAAAAAGGAGGGAACAGGTTCCCACGAGTTCAAACATGGATTTTCTCAGCACACTGAGAACCAAGTTGAGAGGCCCCATGATGGAGTTGGCTCCCTAACAGGAGGATAGAGATTGAACAGACCTTTAATAAACCTCAGTGTTTGGGTAGGTGAAGAAAGCCACTCGATAGGGCATGTGTATGAAAAACTGTGATGGCAGTTAGGTGAACCTTAATGGAGCTCACCAATAAGCCCTGTGATTTTTAAATTCAGGAGGTAATCAAGAATGTGTGTCAAATAGGACTCAAGAGGAGGTATAGATCAGTGGCTGCATGAAATCTGGAAGGTTTCCACTTCTTCAGGAGTTTTCCTTGTCATGGGTTTTCTACTATGAAGCAGTACTGTTTATACCTCTGGGGAGCAGTCTTGTTCCATACCAGAGAGCCATCTTGAAGCCATGCCTTGAGGTGAAGCTCCAAGAGGTTGGAGTGGATGATGGATCCTGACTCCAGGATGAGGAAGGTTGCTGTTAGAGGAAGGCAGAGAGGGTGGTTGCACAGACATGCAAACCAGCTCTGGGAACCACACCACTTTCAGCTATGAGGGTGCTATGAGGATGGCTAAAACTTCCTCCTGTTTCAATTTTCTAGGACCTTGAGCAATAAAGGTGGCAGGGGATAAGCATGTAGCAATACACAAGGCCAAGAAATGACTAGGGGATCTCCTGTCGAGTTGTGGCTGTGCTCTCCCCTTGAGCAGAATCATCTGCACTTCACATTGGATGGTGTCACAAAGAGATCTATCTGTCTGCAGATGACCCCAGGTAAGACATATCTCTTGGAACACATCACTGTTCAGCTCCCACTCATGGCTGATGTGGAAATGCCTGCTGAGGGATTCCGCCACTGTGTTGTGTAGTCTTCAGGGCTGGCCTTACGATGAGGCGAACTGAGGCGGTTGCCTCAGATGCCAGACTGGAGGGGGGGGGGCACTAGGGTGTAGAAAATTGAGTCTGCTGCTGGTGCATATGTATTCTCTCTGCTCTAGATGCACAAAGATGGTGGAGTGCTGTGCTGGAGGAAGGAGGGCACAAGAGACATAACAGGCAGGCAGGAGAAAAGGTGAGAGGGAATAACAGAAAGCAGCAGGAGCTGCAGGAAGAGAGAGGAGGAGGAGCCTCTTATGTACATCTCTAGCACCCCCAGGAGCCTGGACTGATTAACACCAGCTTCTCAGGGAGCTTCCTGTTTCCTGCTGCTTCCCTGAACCCACTTGAGGAGAACAGGCAGTCAACTGAAGTAGTAGGAGCCAGTTAGGCCCTTAAGATGCTGATATCTTCCCTCACTCAGGCCCTGCTACCAGCCTGCTTATTTGTCCCCTTCAATTGAGTGTTGAGAGCCACTATAGCTGGCACAGAACAGCAGTCATGAGTGAAAGAAGAAAACGCTCCTCTGGGGCAGCATTCAGAAAAAGAAAGAAAGCAAAGGAAGCTTTTCTATCTAAGCAGGAAGGAGCTCTCCTGAGATACATAGACGCAAATGTTCACGGTGAGCCTTCCGGCCCCAGTGAGGATGTGAGTGGTGAGGAGATGCCTGATCTTCCAGTTAGTCAGAGTGCCAGTGACTTGGCAGCTACTGCAGCATCCATATCTCCATTTCAAACGGATGTAACCATGCACATTCCTGAAGAAAAGTGTAGACCAGAGAAGAGTGTGGTGGAGGCGCAAGAAACAGCTGCTGCTGAGTTTAGTTCCTTAAGTCTAGATGACCCAGGACTGTGGACCCACTTGAGCAGTAGCCTGAGGGACTTCCTTGTACTGCATGGGCCACAGCAGGTAAAAAAACTTCATGTTCCCCAAAAACAATGAAAATAGAAGTTTCCATCCAACACATAACTTGCATGAAATCCCCAAAGGTGACAAAGTGGAGAGGCCATGGCTTATGTATTCAAAAACCCAGAATGCTGCATATTGTTTTTGTTGCAAACTCTTCCAGTCTAATGTTCCAGCCACATTGGGTTCTACAGGAACAAAGGACTGGAAAAATCTGGCATGCCATGAGAAGGCAGCAAATCACCAGAGCGCATTCCATAGGTGGAAAGAGCTTGAGATGAGACTAAGGTTAAAGGCCATTATAGATGATCAGCATCAAGAGAAGATTGCATCAGAGTCTCTTTACCGGCAAAATGTTCTGAAAAGGCTCATTGCCATTGTGAGAATACTTGCTACCCAAAACCTAGCACTTCAGATCAGCTGTATATGCCAAACAATGGAAACTTCCTTAAAATTGTGGAGCTGATGGCTGAGTTTGATGCTGTACTCGAGGAGCATCTAAGAAGAGTCACCACCCAAGAAATGTACACACACCACTACCTTTGAAAAACAATTCAAAATAAGATCATACAGTTACTGGCAACAAAAGTCAAACAGAAGATTGTGGCAGATCTGAAGTCTGTTATTCTGGACTGCACACCTGACATCAGCCATACAGAACAAATGACTTTAATGGTGCGTTTTGTATCAACAACAACAGAACCTAGTGAAAATGTCCCTGCAATGGTGACTGTCAGAGAGCATTTTCTAGAATTTATTGACATTGATGATACTACAGGAGCTAGTATGACAAATGTGCTTCTTAAAAAGCTGGAAGATACAGGAATTGCGATAGCTGACGTGAGAGGTCAGGGCTACGATAATGGTGCCGACATGAAAGGAAAGAACAGAGGAGTGCAGACACGGATCCGAGAGTTAAACCCTCGAGCTTTTTTTGTCCCATGCATTTCTTATTCATTGAACTTGGTGGTCAGTGATGCAGCATCAGCTTCTAGTGAGGCTGCTGAATTTTTTAATGTAATTCAAAGCATCTACACCTCTACCCCGATATAACGCGACCCGATATAACACGAATTCGGATATAACGCAGTAAAGCAGTGCTCCGGGGGGGCGGGGCTGCGCACTCCGGCGGATCAAAGCAAGTTCGATATAATGTGCTTTCACCTATAACGTGGTAAGATTTTTTGGCTCCCGAGGACAGCGTTATATCGGGGTAGAGGTGTATGTATTTTTCTCTGCATCAACTCATCGATGGCAAATTCTGAAGCAACATCTGGGAACATCCCCTCTGACACTGAAACCACTGAGTGCCACACGATGGGAAAGTCGAGTGAAGGCGATAAAGCCTATCAAACACCAAATTGGGAAGATATATGATGCCATAGTTGCCATTATGGAAGATAATATTATGACAGGAACTGTTTGTGGGAGAACAGTGGCAGAGGGAAATGGAATCACCAGAAACATACATAACTTCAAATTTCTGTGTGGCTTAGTGTTGTGCCATGACATACTGTTTGAAATAAATGTTGTAAGCAAGAGACTTCAAGGTGTTGACCTTGATATATCTGGAGCAATGGAAAAACTGGACAAAGCAAAGTCATACCTACAGTCTTACTGGTCAGATGAGGGATTTCAAAATGTTCTGAAGCGTGCACAGAAGTTGGCAGAGGAACTTCACACTGAAGCTATTTTCCCACCCATTCAAGAATACAAGAGTCACCGAAGAAGACATTTTGATTACGAGGCACAGGTTAATCCCATAAGAGACCGCAAACAACAATTCAAAGTTGAATTCTTTAACCAGGTACTAGATTGTGCAATACAGTCAGTTGAAGAACGTTTCATGCAGCTCAAGGAACACAGCAGTATATTTGGGATGTTGTATGATATTCCAAAACTCCTCACTATACCTGAAGAAGACCTACACCAGCAATACAGGGCACTAGAGACAGTGTTGACACATGATGACATGCGCAATATTGATGCGAGTGATTTTGATTTAGGTGATGAACTGAAAGCCCTTTCAAGATACATTTCAGCAGGATCAACTCCAAAGGCTGTTCTGGAATATATGTGCACAAATAAGATGACCACCCTCTTTCCAAATGCTTTTGTTGCTCTGCGCATACTTCTAACACTTCCTGAAAGAGTTGCCAATGGAGAACGCAGCGTCTCCAAGCTGAAGTTAATAAAAACACATCTACGCTCCACAATGACACAGGAGAGGCTGGTCGGCCTTGCAACCATCTCAACAGATCATGACCTAGACTGTGGACCTTCAGCAGGAAGCAGTTCAAATCTTTGCAACCAAGAAGGCACAGAAAGCACCACTTTGATTATTCAAACGGATAAAAATGCCAGTGTTTACTATGCAGACAAGAAAAGTTACATTTGCTGTTCAGGCGTTTGAAAGTTAAGTGTTACTTAACATTTTTGAACAAGGCATTTTAAGTTGTTAGTTCTCCTTTATTGGGGTAGGTAGCAGAGCAGTACCATGAGAGGAGTAGAACAGGAAGAAGGCAGAATTGAGACCTTTCAAAGTTTTGGCCCAAGTGAGGGGGCATGGGGTGTCATTTGAGCTCCCCGCCTCAGGTGCCAAAATGTTGTGGGCTGGCCCTGGTAGTCCTATCAGATAAACCGCTAAGCTCTGAATTCTGTGTGAAACGCACCAGTTCCATAGTTTCACAGATTTGGTGCTTAAGGACTCAGATTTCGCTCCTCCTTGCTGATTGATATAATACACTGCTGCTCTATTGTCCAGCATTATTCTGATTGGGTGGCCCCAGATGTGTGGTAGGAAGTGCTGGCAAATGTAACAAATCACTCTGAGCTCTAATATGTTGATAGGGAGGGGTCCATTTGCCCTGATTTGTGACGTTTTGGGAGTATGCGCTCCAGGCAATCAAGGAGGCATCTGTAGTGATGGTTCTCGTGGAAGGAGGCAGCAGGAATGGAACTTCCATGCACATCCTTTGTGGATCCTTCCTCCAATTTAGAGAATCAAGGCCCCTCTGAGGTACAGATACTTGCTTGGATAGACTGGTTGTTGGGAGTAGAGACAGTTATCAGCCAGGCTTGAAGACACCGAGAGTGTAGTCTTGCTAATGGTGTCACAAACATACAAGCTACCATATAAATCTTAGGAGTTGCAGGCAAGCCCTTGCTGTGGTTTGCAAGCTCTGTTGCAATGTTGCCATTCGGCAGGTATGCTCTGATGGTGGTGGAGTCTACCGTGGCTCCAATGACGTCTGTGTGTTGAGTGGGTTTGAGGGTAAACTTTTCTGTGTTGAACTGGAGGCCCAGTGAGTGGAATAGAAATAGGGTCTTGCTGGTTGCAGTTGGTGCCTCAAGAAATGAGACACCTTTCAGGAGCTGATCATCTAGGTAAGATAAGACAATTATTCCCAGCTGGTGAAGATGGGCTGCAACAGCTGAGAGGACTTTGGGACAGTGGAGAGGCCGAAGGGTAGGGCATGATATTAGTAGTGGTCCCTGACCACCATAAAACAAGCAAACATCTGTGCCAGGGGTGCATGGCAATATGAAAATAAGGATACGGAAGGTCGAGGGAAACAAACCATCTCCTGGATCCAGAGAGAGAATCATCACTGCTAGGATTACTATTCTGAATGGCTGACAGCAGACAAAGGTGTTCAAAGTCCTAAGGTCCAGAATTGGTCCCCACCCTCTATTTTTCTTCTGGATCAGGAAGTCCTGGGAACAGAACCCTTTCCCAACTAAGTATAGTGGAACAGGTTGTATCACCCCTACTGTACATCCTGTCTCAAAAAATCCTCACGAGAAGGCTTCCTGAAGAGGGACGGGCGGGGGGAAGAAGCTGCAATGGATGGAATAGCCTGTCGAAATCACCTCCAAGATCCATCTGTCCCATGTGATGAGCTCCCAGGAAGTTAGGACATGGGAGAGACGATCCCAATAAGAGTGAATGCGGGGAATAGATGCAGCATAGAACCTGGAGCAGGAGACAGGATACTGGGTTAGTTGGACCATTGGTCTGATGCAGTATGGCCATTCTTATGTTCTGATGAAAAGATGCACCCTTCACATCTGGCTACAGATGACAGTACTGACAACAATTTCAGCTTGGCTTTGGAGACCTTATGTTTCAAACGCACTGAGTCTGGTGCTGCTTTAGGTTGTTTACCTGACAGCTTCTCAGTATGTGGCATGGTATTCTTAGCCAATGCTGTGGTCTCTCTACTGGAAGGGAAGAGAGGCTTAGCGGTACCCAAATCAGGACACAAGGTTGTGACTTTCCTCTTCTTTTATCCTGTTCTGGAGAATGGGGTCTTCTCATCTCTGAGAGTCTGCATGGTTCTGAAGGGCTCCCAGGGTTTTTGCTTACTGTTGCAGCAGAGATGGTCGCTGGAGCTCTCTGAGCAACCAGATACACGAGACAGAGGGGTGAATCAGACCCCATAAGTCTGTGAGGGTTCTCCATTAACAGGAATTTTAGAACAGCTATACTGGGTCAGACCAATGGTCCATCTAGCCCAGTCTCCTGTCTCTGACAGTAGCTGATACCAGATGCTTCAGAGGGAATAAACAGAACAGAGCAATTTCAAGTGTCGTTCAGTCCCAGTTTCTGGCAGTTGGAGGTTTAGGGACACCGGGAGCAGAGCTGTATCCCTGACCATCTTGGCTAATAGAATTAATAGAATTGAAGGCTCCATGGACTTATCTAATTCTCTTTTTAACCCAGTTATACTTTTGGCCTTCACAACATCCCACGGCAATGAGAACCCCTAGTTCTTGTGTTATGTGAAGGGGTAAATAACACTTCCTTATTCATTTTCTCCATATCATTCATGATTGTGTAGCCCTCTATCATAGTTGTCTCTTTCTAAGCTGAATGGCCCCAGTCTTTTTAAGCTCTCCTTGTCTGGAAGCTATTCCATACCTCTAATCCTTTTCACTGCCCTTCTCTGTACCTTTTCAAATTCTAGTATATCTTTTTGAGATGGGGTGACCAGAACTGCATGCAGTATTCAAGTTGTGGGCATACCATGGATTTATATAGTGGCATGATGTTTTCTGTTTTATTATCTATCCCTCAATTTCTTAGATCTGCTTTTAAATCCTGAGCCTATCATACATTTGGAGGGAGAGTGAATCTATCTCAGGCAGCAAAGGCAGCTTGAATGACCACTGCTGTGGGGAAAAGACTTATGGCAGGTCTGGCAGGGTTTGGAGTTCAAGTCTTGGGCATAACCCATACTCAAGGCTGCAGATCAAGGACTAAGGGACAAAAATAAAGGCTCAGAATGCACAAATGAAGAAGGGAAGGTGTTCTTAATAACAGAAAATAAGAAATTTGAAAAGAAAGGATTAAGCAAGAAAGGTAGCAAGCTGTGTAGCTAGCTAATAGGCACCACAATGATCCATCTCAAGCTGCAGGTGGTTGAGAAGGAACTGGTGTGGTGGTGGGTCGACCCCCTTCCTGTATACATTTGTACTGGAGCACCAGGATGTCAAGGGCACAGACACTGCTGATGAAAATATCTGATCAAGAGTGCATGGGCACGCGCACATCCTGATGCAGAGCAACCACAGCTACTCGAAGAAGAACCTCATAGCGAGCTTTCAGAGTCACATCCTGACCGCTCACGAGACTCCTCAGAGACCATCCCAAGTCACCAGAATTCCTAAAAGGAATTTTCGTTCCTTAACAAACTCCTTCTTAAATTATTTAGTTGGCTGTGTAAAAATTAAAAGGGTGCTTATCTCATAGGCTAGGGACCCCTGAAAAGACATCCAGCAGCAACCCCACAAAGTGTAGCCAAAAACCAAATTTTACTTTATTACCCTGCCAACAAGCCTATTCTGGTTTGTTAGTGAGAAGCCTGCTGAGCCTATTTTGGATCATTTGGGGCTGAGGGCCCTAAGGCGGGGAGGGAGGAGCACCACAAGGCTGGGGGAACCACCAAAGGCCCAAGGGGCAAGGGCTAGGGAAGCTGCCAACTAGCCTAATAAATAATTATTAAGAAATAAAAATAATTATATTTTTTAAAATATTAAGTCACTAAACTTGCCTGTGCCTTTACTGAGGTTTATGATATATGTATCATTATCATCTACCTTATCTCCCAAGGGCAAGCAAATATCAGGGAAGATAAACATGTCTTTATAGCCATAAAATGTTTATTACCTCCAAGTGTGTTTACACCAACTCTGGGATGCAGTTTTATAACTTCTATTTTGCTTTAACATTCTATGCTATTTTCTTTTATACTATGTTTTGAAAGATTTATATACATGTTAATTATTGTGCTTTGTATAGAATGTAGATGAGTCTGCAATTACAAATTGTAATCAGACTGCAAACAGTAAATTATAAATCTAGAACCTATTTAGTCAAAAAAAGCAAACAAACAAATCAGAGTTATCAAAGATATGGGACAAGTCTCCTGTTTATAAGATATTGGCTTGATACAAAGGTAATACTCATTTCAAGAAGATAAACCATATAAAAAATTCATGTTTTAGGAAGATACCTGATTGTGGGCTAGAAAATGTAGGGTGTGTTATCAAAGTAACAAATATAAGTAATCCCATACAAAGAAATCTAGAAATATCATCATTAAAATAAATTTTATAATTACTCTAAAAACGTATTCAGAAAAAGCCTCTAGGATAAACATGTGTCATTGGAAGTATTTAAAACCTTTTGTTTATTTCTTAAATGTTGAAATGGCAAACACCTTTCTGAAATGCATACTTGCAAATATATTAATTAAATGCAAAGCTCCTAATACCATTGCTATGTAAATAGTGAAATACTTCATGTACAAATATAGCAAGGTCATTTGATGTCATAACTGGTTACTAATATAAGAAGCCATTTAAGTACAGAAATATGTATATTAATTGGAAAACTAGTTACCTGATAATCCTTTAGCAATCCCTCATAAAACTTGTGAAGAAGAACCTCTCCAAAAACTGGTAAAAAGAAAAGACAATACCTTCTCTGATAACACTTTAGGAATTTAATTTTAAAAGTCTACTTTGAGAGCTGACCTTAACAGAGAGAACTGGAGGGTTTGGACTCATTTGAAACAGAATTTCAACTTCAATTAAACTCTGATGGAACTAAAGGAATATCTTTGAAAATTGACTGAATAAAAAGAAAGAGTTAAAACTAACTTTAAAAGTCATTTGATGCTTTTCTGACAGAAGAAGAACAAAGGCAAGTTAAAAAAATGTTGTTATTCGTTATTCAGACGGCACATTCAGGAGATGAAGGTGTCACTCAAGCCAACTCTGAAGGCATGAAGCAGTGAAAGGAGGACAGCAACTAACTTTAAATCTACATAAGACTGAAACAACAGGTGTGTTTTCTTACTTTCATGGAAGTAGGAAGGAAAGAGTATAAAAAACCCCTCAGAAGTGAGCACCTCCTGTACACATACCCTCTGCTACCCTGCTTCAACAAGAACTCTACAACTCATCACATCCTGTTCATCTCTACAAGCAAGCTGATACAGACAGATAAGAAAAACAGAAAAGACTCAAGAAACCAACTCAAGGAATAGCTTCCCAACACTTCAACATGGATTGGTGAGAGGAAGTTAACTAAGACACTTGCCAAGACACTAGATTTAAAATTCTTGCAATGATTCTATTGGAATATGAAATTGCTATTATAACTTAAAAGACTAACAGTGTCTCTTGTTAATCACCAAGTGATTAGAGCAATGGTTCTCAACCTGGGGCACACGTACCCCTGGGGGTACGCAGAGGTCTTCCAAGGGGTACATCAACTCATCTAGATATTTGCCTAGTTTTACAACAGGCAACATAAAAAGCACTAGCAAAGTCAGTACAAACTAAAATTTCAGACAATGACTTGTTTATATTGCTCTATATACAATACACTGAAATGTAAATACAGTATTTATTTCCAATTGATTTATTTTATAAGTATATGGTAAAAATGAGAAAGTAAGCAATGTTTCAGTCATAGTATGCTGTAACACTTTTGTAATTTTATGTGTGATTTTGTAAGCAAGTAGTTTTTAAGAGACGTGAAACTTGGGGTACACAAGACAAATCAGACTCCTGAAAGGGGTACAGTAGTCTGGAAAGGTGGAGAGCCATTGGATTAGACCATATATTCCTGGAGAGGAGACAGGCTAAACGCTGGTAAATAGAGAAATAGTGGGATTTAATTGGATTTAAGATTCTTAATATTTGTAACTGGGCCTGTCTCGAAGACAGCTCCTTATATGGCTTCTTCTAAGTAACTGACTTAAAATATTTCCTTCAATTTCATAGGATTTAGTTAAAATTACTTATTTTGCCCATTTATAAACTTATTTATTATTATTAACTAGACAGGACTCACCAGCCCTTAAATTCTTTTACCCAGTCATAAAACAGCCTTTAAGTATCTAATCGGACACTAAAACTGGAGTCACAATAATTTTGGGAAACAATATACTTTGATCTTAATTTACCAAAGGAAAAGCACTCCTCAGAGGTGTTCACTCTGTGGGGCATAATCTCTGTTAAAAGCTCCACAGAGAAACATACAGAAGAGATTGTAATGGAAGTAACCAGCTTATCATTTGTGTTCAGTCACTCGTGTTGTTTGACGTCCTCTTTTCCTTTCTTTAATAATAAAATAACACTGGCTAATAATTGTGATGTTTTTGCTTGCTCTTAATCATGGTGTGGTGTCCCCTAAGGAACGTTAAAGAACCCCTTCGACTAAAGCAGTGGTGGGAGCCAAACCTCGGAGTTGGCAGCAAGAGAAACAATTAGTAACAGCTGGCCTATCATTTCTTGCTTCTCTAAGACAAATATTTTTAGTAATTTTTAAAATAAAATTTCTCGGTGTCCAGCACTGCTCTGAGTCCCTATTGTGGCCTCTCTCCATCATACCCTTGGAGATTTTTTCAAAAGTTTTGGCATTTCGTCTTTTCGAACGAAGTTCTGCTAGCACTGAATCCTCTCCCCATATAGCGATCAGATCCAGTACCTCCCGTACGGTCCATGCTGGTGCTCTTTTTCGGTTATCGGCCTGCATGGTTATCTGTGCTGATGAGCTCTCTGTGGTCACCTATGCTCTCCTGTGCTGGGCAAACAGGAAATGAAATTCAAATGTTCACGGGGCTTTTCCTGTCTACCTGGCCAGTGCATCCGAGTTCAGATCGCTGTCCAGAGCGGTCACAATGGTGCACTGTGGGATAGCTCCCGGAGGCCAATACCATTGAATTGCGGCCACACTAACCCTAATTCGAAATGACAATATCGATTTTGGCGCTACTCCGCTCGTCGGGGAGGAGTACAGAAATCGATTTTAAGAGCCCTTTATTTTGAAATAAATGGCTTAGTTGTGTGGACGGGTGCAGGGTGCATTCGATTTAACACTGCTAAATTCGAATTAAACTCATAGTGTAGACCAGCCCTAAGACTAAACAGACACACCTGGGCCCATAGGGAAGTTCAGTGCCTGGTGAGCCTCCTAAGGCTTGCAGTAGGAAAGGTGCGGGAAGCCCAACTAACCTTTTAAAACTAACAATACATGGAGGCTAGGGGTCTCCTGCTGAGCCTTCTCTAGGGCTTGTGGGAGCTGAGGGTTAGGGAGGCCCCTGAAAAAAGGCTTGAGTGGGGGTGGAGGGCTGCTAGTTTCCTTGTGGTCTCACAAGCCTCCAAAAGCTTATAGAGATTGAGCCCTCATGATGCACTCCAGCCAGTTGGGACACTTACCCTGGTAGAGACTTCTCCTAGGTGCCTCCTAGGGGTTGCAGGGTCTTTAAATGCGTGCATTAATAAGGCTTCCCAATTGCAGACATCAGGAAGGGAGGAATTCCCCTTTCTACGCCCTCTCCCCTCCACCGTCCCAAGTTAGGACTTTAAAAAAATAAGGGAATTCTGACATAAAATACTCTATCAAGGTGAAGTTAAGGTTTCTGTCCTTGGTTGGCTTGCTTATTATCTTTCAGATATATTAGAATCACACAAGAAATTAGAAGCCTAAGGAATTCAGTTAACAATGCAAACATTTTAAAGTATGGAAATTCACACAGTTAAGATAGCCAAATTGCGATGGTTTTGCCCCAGAAGAAATCACTGAATGTCTGAGGATTCACTTATAGAGGCAGAACTAAATATGCATTTTTTGTTATTCTAGGTTGGCTATCTGCTGACTTAGAGAACTATAACAATTTACAAGTATTAGAAGAGCACTAAGATGAGGAGAAAATTGTTTAAGGTGGTGCATGGTGGTAAAACTGGGAGCAATGGCATGAAACTGAGCAAAGAAAAAATGTCACAAGCTAGCAGGAAAATGTTTGTACTAAACTCTGTTGGACTGTGAAATAGTCTGCCAGTGGATGTGGAAGACGGCCTGGCACTGGAGTATTTTAAAATGGACAGAATTTTGCCTAATACAGTCAAATTCCTCTCAGATCCCTAATTTCTATGATTTCACATGGAGAACAACTTTTGACTGTGACTATAGGGACAATTTTCATTTGTCTCAAGAGGAGAGAAACCTTTTTTTTTTTTTTTTGGTGCTGGCATAGAGAAATTTGAAGGAATAGTCTGAGCATCACAGAAGTGTTATGTTTTATGTTTTGAAGAGCTTCATTTAATGATGGTACAAGAAGAGCTGCTGTTAAATCTGGTCAAGGAAAGTAAAACACTTGTAATGAAATTCAAAACTCTCAATAAACATTATTTTATCATTCTAACTTCTGTATAAGCACGATGTTGATCTGAATTAAACTGAATGCTATGTGACAAGCTACCAGAAGAAATCAGGCAAATCCAGAGTCTAACTATATCTTTAGGAAACATTGCAAGGCCTTCCTCTTTGAGAAGCTTTTCAGCCATATGTGACACACTCAATTCAAACACTCCTTTTATTCCTAAACTCCTAGTAACTGCCCTCTCCAAAGGAAAACCCTACCTCAAGCAGAGTTTTGACCCTGTGAAGGGAGGGGTACCAAAGATTCATGAAGTCCAACAGGGACTTCCTATTCCTAATGATTAGACATGGAAGGTGCTCAGATACAACAGTGATGGGTGACAGTGTAAAATTCTAAAATAGATTAGATTAGATAAGATAAATTTCATCACCTGGAGCCTCACATCCACAATAACATTTAGAGAGAAGAAAAAAAAGTTGTTTTTTTCACTAGGCTTTTCAGCTTTGACTGAGTTCTGTCCGTCATTTTCATGGTTTGCTTTGACTGGCTCCTCCTTCCTGGAAAGTTGGAGTTGTAAGTATGCGTACTGAATTTGAATGGATGTCTGGGTATTTCAAACCTCCAGCTGGAGTTTGATCTTTGTGAACACACTGGAATATTTAGGTTTGCTCTTGTGTAGGTTCTTTTTACAGTATTTCACAGGAGAATTGTGGCGGCCTTTCCCTAATCTTATATGCCAATGCATCTTCATTGCTAGGTGATTGTACAAATGTGAGAGCAGTTTCAACAGCTGATTCAGATTTATTGTAATTTTTCTTTTATTATATTTACTTTCAAACAACAAAAAAACCCACGTTGGTTCACAAATTAAGTGAGAGGAATAGTAAAGACACTAGTGTTTAAAGTCCACCTTCCCACCTTGACATAGTACTGCAACAATTATTATCTAATTTCTCCTACAGAGACACCCGGTAAAATTTCAGTAGCTAGTCTAACTTTTCGGTAACCTCTTCCACTGGAGCATGATGCCAGTTGACTTGACCCTCCCCTTGCTGATGGTAAAGTATATTCTGAATGCAGCAGTGCCTTTCAATCAATTCATGTTCAGCTGCTGTATTACTGCAATGAGTGTGGCAGTCTGCCAGCTACAGAAACGTTAGGATGGTTTTGATGGCAGAGTTACTACAAAAGTGCTGCTGAAACCCCAGCTTGCAACTCACCCATAGAAGAGGCTGGAGGAAAATGCTGCTGATACATTGGGGCAAAGGAAACTTGTGCTTGTTAAGTATCATTAAAAGCTATACCCACATACACATTGAAGATAGCAGGTCACATTTCCAAACTGTTTTGTGGAGGGTTGGCCAAGCAACTCCCAGTGACTTGAATGTACATAGCATGGCTGTAACACCAAGCAAGGATTTGGGAATTTATTACAGTATTTTTAGAGGCAGCTTCCATTCAAAGCAACACAGAATTACAACCCTCCTTCAGGAAATCACTTAAGCACGTTCTTGAATCCATCCCTATCCTGGAAAAACACGTAAGCATGTGCTTCAGTGCTGTCCTGAACAGAGATGATTTTCTGAATATCCAGAGCTCAATAAAAATGTTCCATCATTGATATAACATCCCTTCTTCTTTGATAATGACCAATCCCTCCTACAGACAGAAAATTATATATATCTTACCTTAAAATGCACTTTTTGGTCAATGTGAGGCACACTAAACTGTTTCAGGAAGCGTTCGTCTTCACTCCAGAACAGGCGGATGTCAGGGATATCATAGAGGATCATGGCCAGCCTCTCTAATCCCAGGCCAAATGCCCAGCCAATTTTCTCCTCAGCACCAGCTGCAATAAACAAAGATAAAAATCCAAGGGCTTAAGAGTGGCACATGAAAAATTGCTAATACAATGCCCATCTCTTTCCCAAGGAAGATGCTAAAGAAGTATGAAAGGAAAAAAGTCTGCAAGTAATTGTCCAATGATGGCGCTAAAGCCTGATCCTCATCCCATCAAAGTCAGTGGCAAATGTGATCAAGGAAGCATGACCGAGTTCAAAAGTAAGCAAGGCTTGTGACCAGGAAGTCTTGCTCACATGGCTCTCTGGCTGCAGTTAGACTTTGAAAACACAGTTAGCAGAAGTGTATATTGCCTTCCTTTACATTACTCCTCCATTGTGCTTATAGGTTAAACACTTAATATTTTATTCAATTATGCTGTATAATATATACAAAAATTGGTTTACGATCCAAAGCATTTTAGTTGGGCTGATAGGTAAGGCCAGTGCAGAGTTAACACTGTCACCAGCATTTGGGAGGATCAAAACAGTCACTTTCAAGGTGAGAGTAAGATCAGTTCAGACCAACTGTTTACAGAACAAAGGGATTTAGGACACCGCCAGTGTTAATAACAACACCTCTACCCAGACAGCTCTTAGATCAGCAGAGGCTTTTGCACCTGGAGAAAGCTGTTACTCCCAGATAAGCAAGGTTCTGTTATTGTAGCAGTTAAATAATAATTAATAATTCTTTGTGCTTATATAGCACTATGTATGTGAGGATCAGGGCCGGCTCCAGGCACCAGGCAACCAAGCACATGCTTGGGGCGGCACCTGGTAAGGGCGGGCAATCCTGGGGGGGGCGGCGGGGGGGCCGTCCGGGGGGGGGGGGGGTTCCGGCGGTGCGGCGCTGGGCGGGGGGCCTCGGGGGGCAGCGCTTTTTTTTGCTGCTTGGGGCAGCAAAAAAGTTAGAGCCGGCCCTGGTGAGGATATCTCAGATCTTTGCAGATGTTCATGACACAAGACCCCTGTCAAGAAGGTGAATATTCTTATCCTCATTATTTACAGTAGTGTAAATTGAGGCACAAAGATATTAGAGTAAGTTTTTAAAAAAACGGAGCCTAAAGTTAGACTCCAAAATCCACATATAGACATCTGCCTGATTTTCAACAGTGCTAAGTTCCCAACAGCTCCCACTGAAGCTCAGCCCTTTTAAACAATCAAGCAATTGCCTAAATGTGTATTTAAGCTTCCGTTTTTGAAAACCTTGGCCTAAGAAATGTGCCCCAGTTCACACAGGAAGCTGGTTATAGAATTCTGTTTCCTGATTTCTATCCCTGTTGCCATCCATGGAAGAAAACTCCAGCAGGGAGCCCATGAGAGCCTTCCTGTAATTAGGGCAATTGCTACCGCCTAGAGGTGCACTGTCCCCATTAGAGCAGAAGAGGAACATCACATAGTCCTGGATTCTTGAAGGCAGACATAACAAGAATTAGAAAAGAAGTGTAATTATTGTTTTGATTTATTTAATTAACCTGAACCTCCTTATGTTACTTAGAATACAGAGTCCCTCAGCAGGATTCCTGTGCGCTTTATCTGTGTTATCAACTGGCTCACACTGCACTTTCCAGACATTGCAGTGGGAGGTTAATCCATTTTATAAAGAATAATCCATAGCAGGGATCGTCAATAGGTGGACCGTGGGCCAAATCTGGAGCGCCAGACACTTTTGAACGGACCGCAACATCTTTTTATTTACTTATTACCATTATTATTGTTTTTGTATTATTTTCTCTGGAGTCTGGACCTTGACAATACCTTGACCAAGAAATTTGGACCTGGCAAAAAATAATTGATTACCCCTGATCCATAGAGTTAGAACTATAAATACCCTGCTCTATCCTTCTTAGGATGTTCTCGGGTACAGAGTGAAGTACACATTCAGGTTCTTTGAAAGCAGACAAGATAAGAAGCAGTCTTTGCATATATGTCACACTAAAAAGGTTGGATTTTGCAAGTTTGGTTACACCAATTTTTATATCATATAAACAGCAGACGTAAATGTCACCAAGTGACTTTTTTTTTTTTAAACTCATACTGAAAAAATAAAGGAAACTGAAAGCTAAGGCTGCTGCTAAGTTATTTGGAACCCACTACAGATGACTGTGTTAATTACCAAGACATAAGCTTATGCCCAAATAAATTTGGTAGTCTCTAAGGTGCCACAAGTATTCCTCATTCTTTTTGCTGATACAGACTAACACGGCTACCACTCTGAAACAAACACAATAGCGACTCCATAAAGGGCTGGTCCACACTAACCCCCCACTTCGAACTAAGATACGCAACTTCAGCTACGTGAATAACGTAGCTGAAGTCGAAGTATCTTAGTTCAAACTTACCGTGGGTCCACACGTGGCAGGCAGGCTCCCCCGTCGACTCCGCGTACTCCTCTCGCGGAGCAGGAGTACCGGTGTTGACGGCGAGCACTTCCGGGATCGATCCGGGATCGATTTATCGCATCTAGACAAGACGCAATAAATCGATCCCAGAAGATCGATTGCTTACCGCCGGACCCGGAGGTAAGTATAGACGTACCCAAAGTTGCACTGGGGTTTGTGCTTCGCATAAGGTTTTAAGCTTCTCTGCTTTGAACAGGATAGTGTGCCCTCCCCAAATTTAAAGCACTTATTCTTTTAGTGTAGAATTAATTTTTGGAGAATTTTCATGTAAGACTGTTGATTAGTTTAAAAGGTATAAGTATTTAAAAACTGAGAAATTTGTATAATCTACTCTCTCAGCAGATGGATGCTCCAGAATCCAACCATTCATGTACAAATAATTATGTTTGAAGTCCTTACGGATGTGATGAAAAGATGAACCAAAGGAAAATCAGTGTTAAAGTATGGTCTTCCTGAACTGTATCCCTTTGCTCTCTTGTCATTTGCCTCCTTAGATGATAAACTTTTTTGGTCAGGGACCACAGATAGAATCCCAGCCATACTGAAGTCAACAACAAAACTTCCACTGACTTCAAAAAGGCCAGGATTTTACACCATTGTACAGTGCCTAGCACAATGGGGCCCTGATTTACCCTCAGAGCACTAATTAATACATAATAAAAACAGAAATAGACTGTCTGAGGCAATAGCTCTGAGAGGTATGAACTGCCATTGCTTGTCTTAATAGAGGAGTTAACTCTGAAACCTAAAGATGCCAATTTAAATGCCAACAATGTTAACTGTTTCACTACTGCTCATTTGAGCAGAGAGAACTAAAAAAGGTGACAAATTAATCTGATTAATCTGATGGAACTGATGACTGTGTATGTTTTTTGATGTGTAAATTTTAGCAGCAGGTCTTGATCTAGACTGTTTTTAAATGTTACTAATGTGCATATTTTGATTTATGAACAATTAAATAACAACCATTTCTGTTTATTCAGCAAAGTTTAACAATATTATTTGACAAATTAATTAGTCATACACTGTATTTTTACAGTGAATATTGTGATTTCATGTCAGTTATTTATTTTTTACATGGAATGGGCCCATTGCATACTTCTGCAGTATGCGCATATGGTAGCCAACTGAGAAAGCATTCTTCATCCAAGCAACTACTTTGCAAGCTCAGCACTTCAATGGCTCACCTATCCACAGGGACCTGCTCCAAGAACTTGTCTTTTGGATCTCTTGAACACTAGGAAGCCCACAGGTGGGAAACTGCTTTCCTGAAGACGTTATGAATTTTACGAGGCATACATAACAATGTTCTCCTCAGCTGGCTACCCTACAGAACTTGTCAAATCCCTATGCACCCTCAGAACACACCCCTCCTGCTGTGTCCCTTCCCTGCTATCTTGTTTTCTACTTGTAAATGATAAGGCCCCTAGTCAGCAAAACATTTAAGCATGTGCTTAACATTAAGCATATGAATAGTCCCAGTACAGTCACAAGGACTAGAGCATATTCTTAAATGCTTGCTGAACGGGATTGCTAATGTGCTTAAAGTACATGCTTAAGTGCTTGAATCAGGGTCAAAGCATATACGTTTTTAAAAACAAATATTTCATGCAAGTACAACAGTTATCACTACAGAACTGATACATATAAAATGTACCTGAATAAAAACTAAGCACCTAGACTGACAAGAAATTAACTGCTTGGGGCAAATGGGCAAGAGAAAGTGACGAGGGAGCTGGAAGTGACTGGGATGGAGACAAGCTGAGGGCTCACGAGTGAATCTGGTCAGGCAGCAGGTTTAAGGGAACTGGGGAGCTGGTGAAGCAATCATAGCTTCTGTGTTTAAAATGTCACAGGCCAATGGAGATAGCTTGAACATCTGTTAAAGCTTTCTCCAGCTGGCTCTCAAAGCTTTTCAGGCTGCCAGGCTCTTGATGCTTCATGTGAAAAGATTTGACCACTCAGCAGAGACGCATCACTGAAAGTTTCCTTGCCCCATACACAGTTTTAAAGAAGCCCTTTTTTCCGGCCCCGTGGTCAGTCTCCCATCCTGGGTCCTCAGTCCTCATAGATAAATACATTATATAAATTAAAAGAAAAATCCCCCCCACAACCACTCAAACGCCACCAAGACATTCTCCATTACAAATCTTTGTTAACTTAGAATGAAGATTGCTCAAATGTATTTCAAACACAAACATGTGGACACTGAAACACCAAAGAAATCATAAGTTAAGGAAAAATACATGACCACTACAACACCATTCTCCAGACTTTAGCCCACTACCATCACAGTGCTCAGCCACTCTAACACTTTCTACTCACTCAATTTCTGTACCAAACAACTACAAATAATTTAATCTTCTTTGGGCTGGACTAGAAGGTGCTATACTCTAGTATACCCGCACAAGGAAATAAGGAAACAAATCAACAGAGCCAGATGTGTACCCAGAAGCCTCCTGCTACAAGACAAGCCCAAGAAAGAAACCAACAGAACTCCACTGGCCATCACCTACAGTCCTCAGCTTAAACCTTTCCAACGCATCATCAGTGATCTACAACCCATCCTGGACAATGATCCCTCTCTTTCACAGACCTTGGGAGGCAGGCCAGTCCTCGCCCACAGACAACCTGCCAACCTTAAGCATATTCTCACCAGCAACCACACACCGCACCATAACAACTCTAACTCAGGAACCAATCCATGCAACAATCCTTGATGCCAACTCTGCCCACATATCTACACCAACAACACCATCACAGGACCTAACCAGATCAGCTACAACATCACCGGCTCATTCACCTGCACGTCCACCAATGTTATATATGCCATCATGTGCCAGCAATGCCCCTCTGCTATGTACATTGGCCAAACTGGACAGTTACTACGTAAAAGGATAAATGGACACAAGTCAGATATCAGGAATGGCAATATACAAAAACCTGTAGGAGAACACTTCAACCTCCCTGGCCACACAATAGCAGATGTAAAGGTAGCCATCGTACAGCAAAAAAACTTCAGGACCAGACTCCGAAGAGAAACTGCTGAGTTTCAGTTCATTTGCAAATTTGACACCATCAGATCAGGATTAAACAAAGACTGAATGGCTAGCCAACTACAGAAGCAGTTTCTCCTCCCTTGGTGTTCACACTTCAACTGCTAGCAGAGGACCTCACCCTCCCTGATTGAACTAACCTCGTTATCTCCAGACTGATTCTTGCCAGCATATTTATACCTGCCCCTGGAAATTTCCATTACATGCATCCGACGAAGTGGGCATTCACCCATGAAAGCTTATGCTCCAATATATCTGTTAAAGGTGCCACAGGACTCTCTATTGCTTTTTACAGATCCAGACTAACACGGCTACCCCTCTGATAATTCTCTCATATGCATCTCAATCATGTTTATTTTTATACCTACACTGCCTTTTATTTTACTGTTTCCTTATTACTTCTGTAAAACTGCCAGTAAGGAATTATTTTATTCAAGACAACTAAACTGAGTCTTGGAACTATGAGAAGGGGCAGTTACTGAGAGGTGAGAGAAACTCAACCAGTGGTTCTCATCTTGCGTCCCAATCAGCACAGAGCTTCGGCCCCTCAGGGCCATACAGGTAGTATTGGGTGCGACCCACAATGGTGAAAAGGGTGAGAACCACTGAACTAAACTCTGATCTTAAGGCTGAAGCAGTATCAGGAGTGGAAAGCAGCTAGGGTACAGTGTGTGCTGTAAATCAATGAATCCAAATCTGGCAGACTAAGGACTGGAGTGAGTTGATAAAGACCTGATTCCTCCCCCACTCCTCCCGTTTAAAGATTGGTATTGACTGTTAGCTTGATCACCTTTACTGACTGAAACTGCAGGTAGAGATGTGGACTTTCTCGTAGCCAGGACCCAACTATTATGACTTAAATTCCACTCAGGAACTAATCTACAGCCAGAGAATACTACAGAACACAAGTGTAATGAGCTCTCTGCATGAAACATTGCTTAAAATGTAGCCCCATGTTACAGTACTCTAATCTTGAGGTGAGAAATGCAAGGTAGGAATTAGAAAGAAAAGGATGCATTCTTCTTGCCAAGCATAGATGAGGAAAAACAGTCTTGGCTACAGCTGTTACCTAGTAGGGGGTGAAGATTTAATAAAACCTCCAAATTGTGAACATGAGTGATAAATCACAAACACACTTCCTCAATCAACAGGGCTGATACACTTCTGTGCCATTTCTCCTGGTTGCCTCCCTGAATGTATAAGCATTATCCCAGTCTTATGTGCATTGACCCTCTGCCAGTCATCCTCATTCAAGCTCCAATTTCAGCTAAAGGCTCAGGGCCTGATTCTCCATTGTGTTTCTTTTGAGTAATGGGTGTAAAATGCTATCAAATGCAAAGTGGATGTAAAATGCTGTCAAATCAGAATGATAGAATCTTGCACTCTATTTACACTGGTGTAAAGGACTACACAGGTGTCAGGCAGTGAAGAACTGCACCAACTGGGGTAGATCAGATGGAGACACAGCACTGAGGAGAATAAAAACTGTTAATTGGAATTTGAGAAGAATTCTCTTTAATTTAAAGAAAGAGCTCTCCTCTCCAGGCTGAAATTGTGCATGCATGCTGATATGTATTTCTACAGTTGAGTTAGAAATGCCTCAAACAAGGACCTGGGTCCATATTTTACATGTGCTAAGGAATTGTTAATAAGCACTGGTTTTATAATGGTTTCTGAAAACAAGAGTTAAACAATGTTTGGCTAGTCAGTATGGACTAAGATCCATATTCTAAATGAAGGCCACAGTGATCAGATAAAGTATGTTTAACCCATGTTAGAAAGAAATCATTTTTAATCTAGTGTTTTAAAAAAATGGTTTTCTGGTATGGGTAAAACTCCATTATGGTTTGGGGACAAAGGGTCCTATAATGGAACTGCCAACACAGCAAAAGTCACCAGTCTAATATAGATGCATCTAGGAACAGGGTTAGAAAAGCATTCCATAATGAGGTCAGATGAATGGAATGTTAATCAACTGATGCTGAAAACTTATCAAAGTTCTGCTGAACTGATCTCTTCATCTAAAACGAAAATCAGAACGATTCATATTATCTTCTAACTCCTTTAAATTGATGCGTCAGGCTCCTGAGTGCAATCCAGTTTAAATTACCTCCTTAAACAAGGATGTGTCTTTCAGACTCTGCATGCTACATAAGCCACTCTTCAGGAATGCCAGAAAAGAAGTAAACATTCAATTATGCCTACCATATGAGGCGGAAAAAAAACTGTTTTTTTTTAAACTCACATTTGGAATAATTTTCTAACAGTAATAACTGCTTTGAGAACATAGCTTTGTCTCCTGGGTCAGACTGATCTGTTCTGTTTGCTTCACATGAAAACTAAATAAAAGAACTTTAAAGAGTTTGACTGAGTTTTTAATATTTATGTTTATTTTTCTTCCATAATCAAAATAGCCTTGTACACACTAAAAGGAGAGCCTATTTAAGAATAACTCCCAAGGGAAACAATCACTCCTATTAACTCTCTTCTAATAAGTAATTAACACATATCATCCTTACTTGCCAATATTTCACCAGGCTAAATAGCCAAGTTGGAAAGGGGTCCTGCTTCTATAGAAGTTCTTGGGCAGGAAGAAATAGATAACTAGAACAGAAAAGAAGAGGAGAGGTAATGGCAAAAGGGGGGGAGGAAGATGGCAGGAATGGGAAGAGAAGAAAATTCCCTTCTCCCTCCCACCCAATCATTTCTCCTTTTCATTCCCCTTCACTTCTTTACCTTTTCCATGTCTTGATTTCTCCCTTCCCAAAGCTCTCACCTTTTCCAGCTTCCACATTCCTAAACTGACTCCACTTCCTCCCTTTCCCCCCCAAACTACCTTCTCTAAAATCCTAGGATGAAACCCTGCCTCATTGAAGTTAGTGGCAAAACTCTCACTGACTTCAATAAGGACCAGGATTCTACCTAAATCTCAGAAAACTTTTCTAAGTTATATAAATGAACAGCGCCATAAACTAAACTTTCTCAAGCTCCATCATCTGGATAAAGTTTCCACTCAGTTCTCACGTGCAATTCAAGATATTGGTTTTGAACCCAAAGCCCTTTATGGTCTATGTCCCAGCTACCTTAGAAATTGCCTTTCTCCTTGTATTTTACGCTAAAGTTATGAACAGCTGGGATGCTCAAATTTTAAGTCTTTAGAATTGTATGTCTGGGGTTGGACATCCCCAGTGGATTACATGGGGGAAGCAAATTCCACTCATCTGATAAAACCCAAATTTGCTGACCTTCCAAGCATATTGCCTATCTACTTCCCAAGATTTTGCCTAATGGGTCGGACGTTGCTTTATTTCAGCATGTGTATGTTGAGTTCCTTTTTGCATTGCTAACATTTTGTCAACGTAGGTAGCTCTGGGGATTTTGTATGTTTTAAAGTGCCCCTAGAGAGAGTGATAATATAAACTGAAGAAAAAAATATTATAAATATAAAAGAGATTGCCATTTGGCTGGAGAGAATGAGAGGTACTGCAGTGTTCAGAAATTCCATTATAAACCTCATTTATCAGGGGTATAAACTACAGCTGGACAAATTCACTCCAAACAAGTTTATTGCCCAGATGCAAGTTTCTTGGCAAAATTTCACCATCATTAATTTGGGCTGTTTTGTGTTTTACTAGGGTGGTCTTTTCTAGATTTTCTCAAAGAGAAACAAGTACCGCACAACAGCTAAATCCAAAAGAACATCACATTTTGATTCAATTACTTGCTTGTATTTTATCCTTATATTAGGTGTGGACTGTCAAAGTAGCTAACAGATTGAAATGCAACACTTTATACACACCACATCACCAAATACTATTTAGCATGTGATTGAGATTTTCTTTCAAAATGAAAACATAAAAAAGTCTGTAAAACAGGTTATATATAATGAGTGCAAATTTTGATCAATATATTTGGAGGCAACATGGTATATGGGTTAGAGCAGGGGACTGGATGTTGCAAGCTACTGATGATTGTCAGATGTTTGGGGCAGGGATCGTCTTGTGGCTCTATATTTGTACAACGTCTAGCATAGTGGAATTGTGGTCCAGGATTGGAACTCCGAGGCACCACTGTAATAAAATAAACAATAATAATAAATTCTAGGTTCCATAGACAACTCTGCTACACACTCATTGTTGGTCTTTGGAAAGTCATAATCTCCCTGTGCATCACTTTCCCCCTTTGTAAAATAATGCCCACATTTATAAAGGACTTTGTGATCCTTGGACAAAAGGCCTGACATATATGCAAAATATTATTAACATCTTCCTGCTACTACTTGTATACCGCTCTGAAGGCAGCATTATAAAAGAAATTCCCAGTCTGAAACGATATTGCCCAGGCTCATAACTAGAGCTGGTGGGAAATTTGCCACTGAAGAAGTTTTGTCGGAAAATACTGGTTTGTCAAATGCAAACTGTGCCACAGAGCCGAGAACCTGAAAACCCTAGTTCTAACTGTACCAGAGACCCTGGCAATCGTGGAAGATCAGGGTGTAGCTAGGGTTCTCAGGAACTAGATTCCTGAGGCCAGGCTCTCAGGGCTTCCAGGCTCCCTCGTGTGGAGCTGGGAACCTGGAGGCCTTGGACAGGCTTCCATGGCCTGCAACTCCTGGACTTTTTGCAGACCTACCTTGGATTCACAAATCCTGGAGCCCCAGCAGCCACTGACTGAAACTGACATTCTTTTAGCACCAGTGAAACTGACAAGAATTTCAATTTCAGTCAGCAGTTGCCAGTCCTGCGGAGCACATTTTGTTTCAGAAACACCCTGGGTCAGTGTTGCCGAAACAAAATTTTTTCAGAATTTTGAGTTTGAGATAAATTTTGAAAAATTTGGTTTCAGTCCAATTTGGAACAAAACCAAATTTTGAAATGTCAAAATTTCTGATAAATTGGAAATCCCAAGTTCTGACCAGCACTACTCATAACTATTTGAAGTGATTGTGACATGATAGCAGGTGTATACTTATACACCAATAAAATTAATTTCTCTCTTGTAGAACAAAGTGTACAACCACATCTAAAGAACCAGTTATTCATTGTGCTCTGAAAAATCTCTGCTCACAGCATCTAACCCTGATTTTCTCTTTTTCTCACCAGAGACATACTCCTTCAGTTCTTGCACTAAACAATTGTAACGGCTCTCCTCAGGGACCAGAGAAAGTATTATCGGCTTTTGAAGCTGTGCCCACATATTGATCTTCTGTCTAAAAAATTTCAACAGTTGTACACTCTTGGCCATAAACATTTCTGTCAATAGGTCCCTTGTGCTATCCACGGATCGAATTATTTTTAAAATATATTCCCATGAAATATGCATTATATGGGATTAGACTCTACAAGCTTTGAAAGAGAGTTCTACTGAGTACATCACATTCTACCGGGCTCTTTCAAATATTGTTAGTGCATACTTTACTTCAGGGTATCCAGTGGAAAGTGCTCACAGTTGGATTTCCATTGTTGACAAATTGCTTAAATTTCAACAATTATTTGTATCTACAAAACACACACAGAAACAGTATTGGAAGACTGTGTACTTTGTACACAGCCCTGAGTAAGGGGTAGTGTTGTTATAATAACTGGGCCTATACAATTTATGAAATATTCCAATCACATATAACAATAAATGTTGCTGATAAAAGGTGCAAAAGGAAGACAGAAAGACTGAATTAGATCAAACAAAAAGACCTACTGATATAACTTAAGGACTGTGTTAAATTCATGCCTGGTAAACAAGTAAAGTATGGGACTGGACATCAATAAACCAAAATTGGTGTCAGAAATTAGGCCTAATTGGTGGAAAAAATAATAAGCGGATAGACTATTCTGTCCATCACTCCCCCTTTTGAGGTCCTTAAAAATAAAAGAGATTTTTGGGAGAAAACTGGAGGCTGCAGAAGAAGCAGCTGTCTGACAACAAATCCTAGCCACTGTCTCCTGGGACCTCAGGATCTAACATGGCACCATCGGGCCTTCGTCCTGATCCCAAGAGGTGTCCTAACCAGACCATGCCAGAGGTAGGGACCCATAAGACATCTTCACCTCCACCAACTCTGGCTGAATCTCAAACATCACCTGGGATGTGAGATTTTCAGTCTGGCAGGGTAGGAGGATGTAAAATATTATTTTTGCTGCTGGGACAGCTTGGCAAACGGGGTATTGTAGGAGTTCTCTAATTTATCACTGTACCTTGTCAGGCACCGCTAGAGCAAAAGACAGGTGCTCTTTTTTAGTCTTCATTTATAAATAAATGAATACATGGTAACATACACAGCTCTCCTTCATAGACCGTTAGTGCAGAATTTCTCATTCTTTCCAAAACACAATACATTAACACAAAATCATTAACAAAATAAAACAATATAACAAAAGAGAACTCCCATAATCTGCATTTCAAAGAATCTGTACAATTTATATGTGCACCATATCATATTAAACCAACCTTTGGCTCAAATCTGTATTTAGTGTAGTATAGTGTGGTGTAAATTAATACAGAGAAACTATCAATATGCACATTAAAAGTGTAAAGGGGGAAAATACTAATTGAACGTGCTGAGAGCGTAGCAATGAACATAGATTTGGCTCAGTTTGTTACGGCCCTGTTCGTACTGATTGGCCTAACTCTTCTTTTACAAGCACAGTTCAGCAGCGCTGTGATTGACCTTGCTTAAAGGGGAGGATTTTTTAAGGTGCTCAAAGTTGACCTAACCCTATTTCCACTGAAGTCAAAGGTGACAATACTCCCGTTGACTTCAATAGCAATAGAGTTAGGTCGTCACTGAATCCTTTTTAAAATCCCACCATAACAGTTCCCCAAAACATCTCTATGCTGAGTGCAGAAAGTGCCTAAACTGCCTATGGAGGGTGAATTTCACACTTCATGTAGATAAACAGGGAAAAGGAGCTGGATAGGCTTCATCTTCTAGGGGTAGGGGTGCAAGAGTGAGGGTGATTGCTGGAAAGTGTTAGGAGGAGGCGAAGGAGGCAGAGAAGAAAAAGATTAGGGGTGAGAAATTGGAGTTCCCATTATGAGGAAGAGGGGGCATTGTGTGTCCATTTCAGGTTGACCTTTCATCCTAAAACAAGCACTTCACACCCCCGCCATCAAGGGGAATTCCACTAAGAGTAAAGAAATCAGCAGTGAGAGTCAAACACCCCCCCCCAACATATTTAGTTTTTAAAATTCCTGTGATTTTTAAGCCAAATGCGTGCTTTTTGGTGGCATCCGTCAGGATTTTGGATTTCTCAGGTTTGGCAATACTGTGAAAATATTGCTTAACTCCTTTCCCAGTCCCTTTCTGCCTTCTCTCCTCATGCTCCACAAAGTGGTCTGTAGCGCTTTTTGCCTTTTTTTGGTACAGCCCCTCCGCTATGGAGTGGATGTCACATCCACCTCCTTGTCCTTGCTTAACAGAAGTATACATAGAGAGATAAGGTGGGTGAAGTAATATCTTTTACGGGACTAACTTCTGCTGGAGAGAGAGACAAGCTTCAGAGCTCTTCCTCAGGTTAGCTCTGTGTGGCTCAAAAGCCTCTCTAGTATCCTGGGACCGACATGTCTACAACTACCCAGCATACAACAACAGAAGTATATTTAGTCACGGACTGTTCTGCAAATTAATACAGCAGCACCACCACCAGCAGATAGAACCATGTGGCATGACATATTTGGGGTGGGAGGCCTGAATCTACCTGACTCCTCCATGGCTCAGTTGTAACTTCGAAATGGCTTGATTTGTTTTCCTTTCCTTCTCTTTTTTGTATTCACCTTTGGGATATTTTTTTAATGCCCAGTGTCAGCCAGGAGCACATGGCTGATGGCTAAATTATAACTTCCTAACAAGAATGGAAATTTTGTAACATCTTGAAGTATAGTCATGCCAAGAGAACCACAAAATGAAAAACTAGCATCTTTTCTTGTGAGCCTCTATTATATTTCTTCCTCAAATGCAACACCGGAAAGTACTGTGAAATGTATAAGAAAACTTGCAAAACCATGATGAGAGGTTTTGTTTGGGGCCCTTCATATGTTTCATGGAAATAACACCTTGGCTGCAAATTCTGCAAACTGTATGTTCACTCAGTGTAACAGACGGGGAACATAAATTATGATGGAAGCAGATATAGAAACAGTGAAATATGCAATTAAGAATTGCAGAGGGTAATCTACAAATAAAATTGCACCTTGCACCATTCCTACAGTAAAGAAATCTTAAAGAATTTGCTTTCTCCTCCAGAACCACTGACAGGATTTTTCACCATAATCCTGACATCTTCAAAAACCATTTCACATTTATTCTTTTCAACCTATGTTTTAATTTCACCCTTTATCCCAACCATCTGGGGCTGCTAACAGGGAGTTTCGCAAGGGAGTTTGGAAGGGGAGCGGGAAGGGAGCGGGGGTCCCTTGCTGATTCTGTCTGTTTCCCTTTATTCCCCTTAAAACCTATAAACCTAACTACATTCAAAACTTCTTGCTTAAACAACCCTTTCAGCAGACAGGGGGCTGCAGACAGGGGAGTTTGAGAGGGAGTTTGACAGAGGGAGGCTTACGATGGTTAGGAAGACTCGCAACACCTGTGCCAGCACTGCTTCTGTCTCCTCCACCTGCGCCTGTAGCCTGAGCATGGATGCTTCTACCCAGATCCTGGTGTGGTTTTGCAGAGACTGTAACTTGCAATTTCCACTTACTGATATCCAGGCTGGGGGGACCATCCAATGTGAAAGGTGCCTGCTGGTGGAATCTCATAGGCAGCAGGTGGGAGAGCTACAGGAGGAGGTGGCTAGGTTGAGGAGCATCCGAATCCACGAGCAATTCCTGGACAGTGTCCATGTGGACACAGCTGAGGTAGCTGTCCCAGTACACAGGACTGCTGATACACCACTGGTGGAGGAGGAGATGGCTCAGGGTGGACACTGGCAGCTGGTTACTTCTGGCAGCAGGCAGTGCTCCACCCCTGCTCCGAACCCTCCCGCCGTGGTAATAGGTAACCGTTATGCTCTTCTTGATACAGGAGAGAAGGAATCACCTCCTACAGTAAAGGAGGAGAAGCCTCGTACCCCTAAGGCTGGGAGGTCTGCTGCCACCACTGCGAATCGGAAACGTAGTGTAGTGGTGGTCAGAGACTCTCTGCTGAGGGGGACGGAGGCGCCCATCTGTCGCCCTGACATTTCATCTCGGGTGGTATGCTGCCTGCCGGGGGCCTGTATCCGAAATGTTACGGAGGCATTGTCGAGGATTATCCAGCCCTCTGACTACTACCCCATGCTACTCATCCATGTGGGCACAAATGATACTGCGAGGTGTGACACTGAGTGGCTCAAGAGTGACTACAGGGCTTTGGGAGTACAGGTGAAGGAGTTTGGAGCGCAGGTGGTATTCTCTTCGATTCTTCCTGTCAAAGGTAGGGGCCCGGGCAGAGACAGATGCATCATGGAGGTGAATGCCTGGCTGCGAAGATGGTGT
>NW_020664407.1:866664-882631 GCF_002925995.2 Terrapene triunguis | reverse complement strand
AAAAAACAAGGGTGATGTCATGCTAGGAGTCTACTACAGGCCACCTAACCAGGTGGAAGAGGTGGATGAGGCTTTTTTTAAACAACTAACAAAATCATCCAAAGCCCAAGATTTGGTGGTGATGGGGGACTTCAACTATCCAAATATATGTTGGGAAAATAACACAGCAGGGCACAGACTATCCAACAAATTCTTGGACTGCATTGCAGACAACTTTTTATTTCAGAAGGTTGAAAAAGCTACTAGGGGGGAAGCTGTTCTAGACTTGATTTTAACAAATAGGGAGGAACTCATTGAGAATTTGAAAGTAGAAGGCAGCTTGGGTGAAAGTGATCATGAAATCATAGAGTTTGCAATTCTAAGGAAGGGTAGAAGGGAGTACAGCAAAATAGAGACAATGGATTTCAGGAAGGCGGATTTTGGTAAGCTCAGACAGCTGATAGGTAAGGTCCAATGGAAATCAAGACTGAGGGGAAAAACAACTGAGGAGAGTTGGAAGTTTTTCAAAGGGACACTATTAAGGGCCCAAAAGCAAGCTATTCCACTGGGTAGGAAAGATAGAAAATGTGGCAAAAGACCACCTTGGCTTAACCACGAGATCTTGCATGATCTAAAAAATAAAAAGGAGTCATATAAAAAATGGAAACTAGGACAGATTACAAAGGATGAATATAGGCAAACAACACAGGAATGCAGGGGCAAGATTAGAAAGGCAAAGGCACAAAATGAGCTCAAACTAGCTACGGGAATAAAGGGAAACAAGAAGACTTTTTATCAATACATTAGAAGCAAGAGGAAGACCAAAGACAGGGTAGGCCCACTGCTTAGTGAAGAGGGAGAAACAGTAACAGGAAACTTGGAAATGGCAGAGATGCTTAATGACTTCTTTGTTTCGGTCTTCACCGAGAAGTCTGAAGGAATGCCTAACCTAGTGAATGCTAATGGGAAGGGGGTAGGTTTAGCAGATAAAATAAAAAAAGAACAAGTTAAAAAGCACTTAGAAAAGTTAGATGCCTGCAAGTCACCAGGGCCTGATGAAATGCATCCTAGAATACTCAAGGAGCTAATAGAGGAGGTATCTGAGCCTCTAGCTATTATCTTTGGAAAATCATGGGAGACAGGAGAGATTCCAGAAGACTGGAAAAGGGCAAATATAGTGCCCATCTATAAAAAGGGAAATAAAAACAACCCAGGAAACTACAGACCAGTTACTTTAACTTCTGTGCCAGGGAAGATAATGGAGCAAGTAATTAAGGAAATCATCTGCAAACACTTGGAAGGTGGTAAGGTGATAGGGAATAGCCAGCATGGATTTGTAAAGAACAAATTGTGTCAAACCAATCTGATAGCTTTCTTTGATAGGATAATGAGTCTTGTGGATAAGGGAAAAGCTGTGGATGTGGTATACCTAGACTTTAGTAAGGCATTTGATACGGTCTCGCATGATATTCTTATCGATAAACTAGGCAAATACAATTTAGATGGGGCTACTATAAGGTGGGTGCATAACTGGCTGGATAACCGTACTCAGAGAGTTGTTATTAAAGGTTCCCAATCCTGCTGGAAAGGCATAACAAGTGGGGTTCCGCAGGGGTCTGTTTTGGGACCGGCTCTGTTCAATATCTTCATTAACGACTTAGATATTGGCATAGAAAGTACGCTTATTAAGTTTGCGGATGATACCAAACTGGGAGGGATTGCAACTGCTTTGGAGGACAGGGTCATAATTCAAAATGATCTGGACAAATTGGAGAAATGATCTGAGGTAAACAGGATGAAGTTTAACAAAGACAAATGCAAAGTGCTCCGCTTAGGAAGGAAAAATCAGTTTCACACATACAGAATGGGAAGAGACTGTCTAGGAAGGAGTACGGCAGAAAGGGATCTAGGGGTTATAGTGGACCACAAGCTAAATATGAGTCAACAGTGTGATGCTGTTGCAAAAAAAGCAAACATGATTCTGGGATGTATTAACAGGTGTGTTGTGAGCAAGACACGAGAAGTCATTCTTCCACTCTACTCTGCGCTGGTTAGGCCTCAACTGGAGTATTGTGTCCAGTTCTGGGCACCGCATTTCAAGAAAGATGTGGAGAAATTGGAGAGGGTCCAGAGAAGAGCAACAAGAATGATTAAAGGTCTAGAGAACATGACCTATGAAGGAAGGCTGAAAGAATTGTTTGTTTAGTTTGGAAAAGAGAAGACTGAGAGGGGACATGATAGCAGTTTTCAGGTATCTAAAAGGGTGTCATAAGGAGGAGGGAGAAAACTTGTTCACCTTAGCCTCTAAGGATAGAACAAGAAGCAATGGGCTTAAACTGCAGCAAGGGAGGTTTAGGTTGGACATTAGGAAAAAGTTCCTAACTGTCAGGGTGGTTAAACACTGGAATAAATTGCCTAGGGAGGTTGTGGAATCTCCATCTCTGGAGATATTTAAGAGTAGGTTACATAAATGTCTATCAGGGATGGTCTAGACAGTATTTGGTCCTGCCATGAGGGCAGGGGACTTGACTCGATGACCTCTCGAGGTCCCTTCCAGTCCTAGAATCTATGAATCTTGATCAGCTTTCCTAGAAAAAGATATCAATGGCAACATGTTCCAGTTTATTCACAATATTTTTCCAGAGATTACAGGTGACCAATACAACATACTTTATTTTTTTTGGCTGCTAATTAAAAACAAAATGCTACCTTGTTAGGCAGTAATAATGGTCCAAAACACAGTCCCCAGCTGAGAGATATGCTTTTCAGTGGTCTGGTGAAAATGTTTTCATTTGGGCAGTAATAAGGATTTAAAAACACGTAGGCCAGATGTGCACTAGAAACTTTTGCTGGTGGAGTAATGTTGGTTAGGGATGTGATTTTTTTTTTTTAAATGACACTTCTATATCAGAAAAAGCCCTAATTTCAGTACAGGTATGCTGTCAGAAAAGACCTTTTGCCCGTATAGCTTAGTTCAGGATTTCTCAAACTTCATTGCACCACGATCCCCATCTGACAACCAAAATTACTACAAGACCCCAGGAAGAGGGACTGAAGCCTGAGCCCCCCGCCCTGGGGGGGGTGCCGAAGCTTGAGGGCTTCAGCCCTGGGCAGTGGGGCTTGGACATTTGCTTCAGCCCCGGACCCCAGCAAGTTTAACAGCAGCCCTGGCGACCCCATTAAAATGGGGTCGCGACCTACTTTAGGATCCTGACTCACAATTTGAGAACCGCTGGCTTAGTTCATTCAGGGAACTGCTATAACCCATACCGGCAAACCTTTTCTAATACCTTACTGTTTCTACAACCGCTTCCATCAGAATTTATGTTCCCTATTAGATCACACATGCACATTGGTTATTATTTTACAATGAACTAATGATATGACAATGCTCCACTGGCATTGTACATGTGGGCTTATGTAAATTGAGTTGACAGTCAATAGGCAATCTCTCAACATTCTATTGGAATTACAACTGCATGCATGAGAAAGTGGAGAAGAATTACATTTTAACATGCAGGTATGTAGAGAATGTAACTGTAATACCGCACAGATGAGCAGAGGCTGGTGTTAAGGTAAACTTTTGACTATAAACAGAACTTTGTAAACCAATGAGGTGACAAACTAGGGTTGCCAACTTTCTAGTCGCACAAAACCGAACACCCTAGCCCCACCCCTGCCCCGAGGCCCTGCCCCTGCCCTGAGGCCCCGCCCCAGCTCACTACATTCTCCCTCCCTCGGTGGCTCACTCTCCCCCACCCTCACTCACTGTGCTGTGGAAGGGGGTGAGGGCTCTAACTGGTGGTGCGGGCCCCAGAGTGGGGCCAGAAATGAGGGGTTCAGGGTGCAGTAGGGGGCTCCGGGCTGGATCAGGGAGTTGGGGTGCAGGAGGGGATGCGGGCTCCGGCTGGGGGTGCAGGCTCTGGGGTGCAGAAGGGGGCTCCAGGCTGAGGGGTGGGGCCAAGGGATTTTGAGTGCGGGAGGGGGCTGCGGGTTGATGCGGGGGTTGGGATGTGGGAGGGGGTATGGGCTCTGGGCTGGGGATGTGGACTCTGGGGCCAGGGATGAGGGGTTCAGGGTGTGGGAGGGGGTTGGAGTGCATGGGGGTGAGGCTCTGGGCTGGGGCCGGTGATGAGGGGCTTGGGTGCAGGAGGGGGCTCTGGGTTTGGGGGGGGCTCAAGGCTGGGGCAGCAAGTTGGGACTCAGGGTTGGAGCATGGGCTTACCTTGGGCGGCTCCTGGTCAGTGGCGCAGCGGAGGGACTAAGGCAGGCTGCCTGCCTGTCCTGGCACTACGCTGCGCACACCCTGGAAGCAGCCAGCAGGTCCGGCTCCTAGGCGGGGGTGCCAGGAGGCTCCACACATAGCTCTCGCCCGCAGGCACCATCCCCACCACCACCAGCGGAGCCGGTGCTTGGGGCGGGGGCAGCACACAGAGCCCCATGGCCCCCCTGCCTAAGAGCCGGACCTGCTGGCTGCTTCCAGGGCACAGCGCGGTGCCAGCCAGGACAGGTAGGGACTAGCCTGCCTTAGCGCCGCAGTACCGCTGACCGGACTTTTAACAGCCCAGTCGGCAGTGCTGACCGAATCTGCCAGGGTCCCTTTTTGACCGGGTATTCCGGTCGAAAACCAGACACCTGGTCACTCTATAACATACATACTACCACTCTGGGTAGTTGCAGCCTGCGACTGCCCTGTCCTGGGCTGCTTTGTTTCTGCCCCCAGTAGGGAGAGTATCACAGGAAGTCCAAAGACTGCATAAGGAGTGTACAGAAAGTGTGGCATCTCTACACATCCTGGAGGATTTACTTTATCGCACAGTAATCTGAAAAAGTGTGTACCAAAGGACGGTTCCATATGACCCCTGCCTCATTCTATTTAGTGTACATATCATGCAGGATGGCTTGTTCTGTTGTTTAGAAAATAGCAATGCAAGATAAAGTTTATCTATTTTCTTCAAAATTAAAAAATCCCCAGAAAATTCCATAAAGAAGACACTAAAAGAATGTAAAAGTTGCAATGTGAAGCAATTAAAATTCTGGAAATGTCAGATTTAATGTTACTTGAACAATCTTGCGTCTGCTACCTTGTTCATATGTATTGCAATAAAACTTTGAATTCTATTACACACAAAAAACTACATCAAACAAACATTATTAAAGTTGAAAAGTGAAACCCTCAAAAGTTAAGAACTGCCAGAATTAAGGCTGCCTATGCAATATTAATTAAGCTTCCTTGTGTCTATGCAGTATGATATAGTATTTAACTACATGATCCCATCCTATCTTTTCCACAGGACTCCTGCTTCATCCACTGCACAGGATGGATGGTGCTCACTTAATGAGCAACTATTCAATATTTTGTTTTCATCTCAGGCTTTATTTACTGCACCCTATTCAAACCTTGCTCAAAAGACAGAATTATTAATTTTCTCAAAAGCTTTTCCTTTCATCACTGAGTCATTCATAATATTAATTTATTTCTACAACACTCTTGTCGATGAGGAGATATTATCATCCCCATTTTACAGATGGGGAACTGAGGCACAGAGACATTAAGGTCAAAAGTATCCACTAATTTGGGGTTCCCAATTTGAGATGCCTAGGGCCTGACTTTTCAGAGTACTGAGCACTATATATCACTTCATATGTTCAAAGTGCAGCTTCCACTGACTTCAGTTGCAGCTGAATTTCTGCAAATCAGATTCCCGAGTCTCAAGTCAGGCATCCAGAAAATGAGGAACACACAATTAGTGACCACCTGTGAAAAGTTTGATTTAAGTCATATGCTCAGAATCACAGAGGAACTCTGTAGTGCAGAGAAGAATGGAATCCAGTTCTCCAGGGCAGCATTCAAATGCTTTAACCATGAGACCGTCCTTTCTGTTCCTGCCATCCCCTGCCTCATTCATTACACACCTTCCAAATTCTGCAACAAATGAGTATGTGTGAACTGTGAAGTTTCAAACACTTACAAGCTGACCAAATTTGTGTGGATTTTCACAGGGATGTGTGTAAAAGGCACCTCCCTGATACTGAGGCCACACCTCTCCCCTCTCTCTGCCAAATTTCAAGTCCCTGCTCCAAAGCATCAGGGCGCTAGGGGTTTTCAAAGAAAAGGTCGCCAGAATTTTTTTTAACGTGGGAAAAACAATATATTTTCCCCCCTCTATCATCATCATTGGAAACACCTCAAGCATTTCAGGTGAAAATTTCCAGAAAAATTCAGCCTGAGGCAAACATGCAGCACGGAAAATTTCAGCTCAAATAGTTAAAGTTTGGTTAAGTTATAAGCAATTGAAAGCAATATCTTATAGTGGGAAGTGTTGGGCAGATTTCATAATAGATGGTGCTACCAGCCCTGCCTGTATTGACCACAAAAGACAAAATCTTAATTCATGCTGAACTGTACCTTATTCCATAAGCGCAGTCTCTTTGGGGAGAAAGATACCATTCGATGCGAGTAAGAGTATCAGAATCTGGTCCTTACTATTTTTCCCCAGAATACCCGCCTCACTCAATGAACAGGTTGGATGGTGAATGAGACAGGTTGAATAGTAAAGAAGAAGTTGGACAGTGTCTACTGACTGAGGCAAAACTGGGCCCATACACTGGGCACCAGATCCAAAACCTAGTGAAGTCAATAGAAAGATCTGATTGACTTCCATGGGCTTTGAATAAGTTCCTAGACAAATGGACTAATGAAAAGCTGCCTTATTCACTGAGCAATGTCTATCCTATGCATTGAATGAGGCAAGGATCCAGTGGAAAAAATAGTATGTGACCATGTATGCAATCAAAGAGTACATCCTAATACATACACACAAGGGGGCTAATTAAGGTTGCACAAGCAGCTTGAAATTTGGTATTTAGTGACTTTTGAGTACTTTACTTTGGAACCTTAACTACTTTTTAATAAGCTTTTTTAATGGAAAAATTCCCAATGTATGTACAATGTAAGTGAAAGGTCAGTGCTTTCCTTATTGGTTATTTCAATTCACTGCTAAAATATTTAAATAAATTAACAGGAAAGTCAACTCATCTTTTGTTCTTTGTGAGGAAAGAATATATTAATAAAATCATATCTTGTTCAGTTGAAAAAAATGCATTTTAGCATCCTTACCAAAAAGATTACTTTCTCAAAATAAGTTACTAGTTCTCTGTTTCTTTTTACATAGTTGGTAATTAATTTGATGCTGTTGTGCACAGAACTTAATTTAGAGTAAATAATGCCACTGTCACTTAAATACATGAATGACAAAAAAAAAGTCAGACTCTAATTCCAATGTAATGACAATTAATGAAATGCTGTTTTCCACTAGGAATTATTTTAAGCATTAGAGAAAGGAGTTATTGTTCCTTTTAAGATTTGCTCTCATCATCAAACTGCATCTCTCTTATTATTATCTGAAATATAATTAAAAGAAGGCTTTAAAAAAACATCCAGACAGTTCTTAATTAAATCTTCTTTTCCATTCTTGTTTGAGGGTTGACAACAATCACTACAGAAACTCATAGCTATGTATGACTGAGTGGACTTGTAGGCTCTAAAGTTTTACATTGTTTTATTTTTGAATGCAGTTATTTTTGGTACATAATTCTATATTTGTAAATTCAACTTTCATGATAAAGAGATTGCACTACAATACTTGTATTAGGTGAATTGAAAAATACTATTTCTTTTGTTTTTTGTAGTGTAAATATTTGTAATCAAAAATAAATATAAAGTGAGCACTGTACACTTAGTATTCTGTGTTGTAATTGAAATCAACATATTTGAAAATGTAGAAAATATCAAAAACAATTTAAATAAATGGTATTCTATTATTAACAGTGCGATTAATCGCGCAATATTTTAATCGCGCCATTAATCATGATTAATTTTTTTAATTGCTTGACAGCCCTACAAATCAGGCTATTACTAGTTTTTTTCTTTGTTACGTACAGAGGTAGCAACATAATAGAAACATTTAATGACTCTAGCCTCATTGTTGTGATATAGATATTATTATTACCCTGATTTTGCAGATGGTGAAATGGAGGCACACAAGTAATTTGCCCAAAGTCATAAAGCATATCAATCCCCGAGTTAGGAATATATCCCAAAATTCCTGACTCCCAGACTGATGTTTTAACTGCTAGACCACACTTTTGCAAAAGTCTAGGTTTATTAATGTTAACACAAGATGTAACTTTTACATTCCCTGAACAAGGTTAACTGCACATATACCCTAACAGCACAACAGCATTACCAGAGTTGAGAAATGCTACATAAAGCATGTCACATATGTAATGTGATCCAACTATGAAAACCTTTTTAATTCCCAGAATTATTGTATTAAAATTTTAAGCCAGTATGTTGCATTAATACACTCTTTGCATAAAACTGTAATGATATAGTCTCAAATTACTTAATCTAATGAAGTTATTTGTAAGTAATTTGCTGCAACAAACTGTGAGAATAAAAGAATTAAGAACCCAATTCCTTAAAGTTAATTTTTGTCAAAATACACTGTGGGGGTTTCAAACAAGCAAAGCTATCCATAACTCTATACCTCTACAACTAGACATCTATGAATAACAACATCCACAATTACATTAGATAAGAAATATGTATAAGGGATGTAAACTCTACGCATGCTTTAAGGTTGGAAGAAGCTTCCCCTACGAGCAGATTATTCCATACTTGTTTATTATGGGGTTTCTTACACTTTCCACTGAAGCACCTGTTACTGGCTATTATCAGACAGAACAATGCACCAAACGGACCACTGGTCTGATCCAGTACAGAACTTGCTGTGTTCCTCTCAATTTCTTTTGCATAAACATGCTTTTCAGTTTACATATTTCTAAGGATGCAAATATAGTCAAATCAATACAGTTACACATTTGACTTGGTATTCATGTATTATTAACCCAACGAAGTCTTCGTCATCCTCTCAATTTCCTCTCTAGGTCCTATGATATGTTGCATACCAATGGCTCGGTGGCAATACATGCAATTATGACAAGAGAGTTCCTCAGTTATCAAGCATGGCTTTTACCTTTGTTTCCTGTTTTGCATGAACATCTTAAAATATAAATATATAAAATAAATAAATAAAATAAATATAATAAATAAAATAAATAAATAATAAAATAATAAAAATAAATATAAATATAACAAATAAATAAACACATAATAAATAAATAAATAATAAATAAAATAATAATAAATTAATGGAGATATCCCATCTCCTAGAACTGGAAGGGACCTTGATAGGTCATTGAGTCCAGCCCCCTGCCTTCACTAGCAGGACCAAGTACTGATTTTGCCACAGATCCCTAAGTGGCCCCCTCAAGGATTGAACTCACAACCCTGGGTTGAGCAGGCCAATGCTCAAACCACTGAGCTATCCCTCCCACCCCAATGGGTTAGAAAAATATCAGTCATCAAAACAAACCTAGATAAATAAAGATGCACCTGTGCAATTATCCCACACAGTAGGTAGGAATTTACTACAAGTACTTTATCTACAATGTTTATTTAATCCATCCAGTCAATAGTCTCAAGACCGATGAGATCTGCTTTGATGCTTGTTCATGCCTGACAGACCTAAAGCTTCATACTTGAACAAGTCATCCTGCATGATATGCTGCAATGAAACAGATGCTTTGATGCTGGAATCTGGATGGCAGTGATTTTTAAAAAAAAAAGTTCCAGCAAATGTTCATTTTGGTCCCCAAAAATCAAATGGAAATAGATAGGGTTTTACTAGGAAAGAACTCTGCCCCAGTATGTATGTGTAATTTTAATTTAAATTAAAAGTAATATTTACTTTCTTTAAAGGAAAAAACTACAAGCACAAGTTCTGATTAATATAACCTTTCTCCCCAACACCCCCACACTCCCACCCCGTAATTCAAACTAATAGGTTACTTGATTCAAATAAAGAAACTGGATATGAAACAATCTTGTAATCTTCTTGGAACTACTGGACTGGACTGGTGCTTGTGCATGAGACAAAGAATGAACTATTGTTATTACAGGAGAGAAAACAGAATGCAGGAGAACTAAAAGGAGAAAGGAAAGCTGTAAAACACTGGGCAAGATTGTCAGCTGGTATATATCAGTATACCTCCACCAACATCAATGGAGCCGCGCCAATTTACATCAGATAAGAATCCAGCCCACCACAGGGCCATCTCTACCGACAAAAGGGTCTGACTAAATGTTACATTGTTTTACAGAGGACATATTAATCGAATAGTGCAGTGATTATGCTAAAGTCAGTAAAATTGCCAGTTCATTTATTCATTTCTTTGTGTATGTTTTAGAAAGCCTTAGTCAATATTTACAATACATTTGGATGATCACTTCAGCTGAAGTAAATAGCTCTTTATTATACCTATTTTGTAGCTGGGGAAATTCAGGCACAGAAAGCTTTAGTGATTTGCCCAAGGTCACAGAATGAGTGAGGGAGAGAAGCAGGATTGCATATGGAAGTCTGACCTCCCAGTGCATTGCTCTTAAAAAGTTTTTTTCCCACCCTGAATCAGTGTAATATGTTGATGTTTCCAAATTTCTGAGCTCAAGATTCACAGAATCACACAGAGGATCCCAGTGTGAGAAATCTACAAGGTTAAATGGAAGATCTGAATTTACTGATCTTTTCTCTCTTTAAATCAACATAGGCCAAGCAAGAAAGCATGGTAGATTTGCACAACTGTACATCAAGCATGGTACACTAATTAAATATTATGACTGATTACAGTCTGCACAGAAATCCTGGTGTACTGAACTAGCAATAAAAGATCAGGAGATTTTTGGTTAGAAAAAAATCCCACGGAAACTCTTCAAAGAAAACAGGCTGCCAAATAACCAACCAACACTCCTCACTCTCCCTTCCCCCAAATAAAGCAGGAAAAGGGGCTCTAGATCAGGGGTGGCCAACCTGTGCCTGAGAAGGAGCCAGAATTTGCCAATGTACATTGCCGAAGAGCCAGAGTATTATATCAGCAGCCCCCCTCAGCTCCCCTGCCCCGCCTGCTAGCCACCCCGCCCATCAGCACCTCCCCTCCCACCCTGTGCCTCACGCAGGATGCAGGAGGCTCTGGGAGACGAGGAGAACAGCGAGGGCCCGGCAGGCTGAGGGAAGGAGGCGGGAAGGGACAGGGCCTTGGGGGAAGGGGTGAAGTGGGAGCAGGACCTGTGGCAGAGGCAGGGGTTGAACAGTGAGCATTGGCAAGTTGGCACCTGTAGGTCCAGCCCCGGAGTCGGTGCCTATGCAAGGAGCCGCATATTAACCTCTGAAGCTCCGCATGTGGCTCCGGAGCCACACGTTGGCCACCCCTGCTCTAGATCATCAGAACTCCATGTTCCATACGCTCTATGACAAAATAACTGCACTTGACTAAATATGTTGGCAAGAAAGGAAGGCAGTGTTAGGAGTTTAGCAGAGGTGAAAGGGTGTTACAGGACAGGAGGAATACTGGGGATACCCAGTCTGGCATAGTCTGGCTGTGTCAAGTATAATATAATATCATCATGGTTTAGGGGTGCTACTATATTTGCCCAGGTTGGTAAATTTTCTTAACTATTTTGCAACATTGTTTTAAAGGGTTAATAAAAAGTAAGACAGGAAAAAGCATTCAATAAAGCACAAAGAGGTGAATCATCCCAGAAACTCATAATGATCTCTGAAGGTACCGGTGAGAACCAGCAGTAAACTCTCCCTTACTACTGTGGGTTTTATCAGTGAAAGGAAGGTATAATGCTATTGCTCTATTTGTTAAATAGTACCCGTCAAAAGAAAGCTGGGTCTGATTATTTCAGGAGTAGCAGTTAAATCTATCTGATGCTCAGTAACCATCCAAAAAGCAGTAACAACCTTCAAAAGACTGTGAGTCACTAAGGCACATCTCAAGACCTATAAATATAATCATTAGTAATCAAATTTTATTTCATAAATAGTTGTCTTTTACCTTTCATGTTAAAGCTCAGCTGAGTGATAACTCTGCTGTTTTAGCAGATTTTTAACAAGATGGTGTAAGATAGTACATCCAGAAACAACAGTATACCATATTCACCTGTTACCATTCTACTTCCAATATGGCATGTTTTATTTTTATTGTCTAGTAAAATGTTTTTTCTAAAACTGTGTGGGAGGGGGTGCAAATGCAGTTATGAGCCACTGCATCTCACAGAAATGCCAAGACGGGGTGCCTTATGTTTCACAATTCAGCCGATTTTTACCAATCTAGCCCCTGATTCTGCAATGAGAACTAGGCAGCCAGACCCCTGCACTGACGTGGAGCCCAACTGAGCTCCATGCAGGTGCAGGGGTCCACCCACATGTAGTGATTTGCTTTAATCATTAAGATCCAGTGAAGAACTGTTATACCGGAGACTTAAAATATATAAAAATGTAAAATGCCAAAACAGAACAAAAATGAAAAACAGAACTACTCTGCTCCACAGGCCAGCACTATGCAGGCAGTCTGCCCAGAGCCATCTTTTTTTATCACAATTCAGGATAATCTTACAAAAATGTCAAGACACTGGAAAAGACTATGCTGCCTTATCTCTGTGGGAAATCACAAATGCTAAACCAGATAAACTACAACCCAGACCTGAAGAAGAGCTCTATGTATCTCAAAAGCTTCTCTCTCTCACCAATAGAAGTTGGTCCAATAAAAGGTATTACCTCACACACGTCTCTCTTACAACCTTTTGTCTCAAGCATTGAGGACAAATAGGAAAATATGTCTATGCAACTCATCAACCTGGACTCCAACATCAATGTTATTGAAAAGTGACTGGAAAGGAAAGCATCAATCAATAAGGAGCAACGGGATAGCTCAGTGGTTTGTGCATTGGCCTGCTAAACCCAGGGTTGTGAGTTCAATCCTTGAGGGGGCCATTTAGGGAACTGGGGTAAAAATCTGTCTGGGGATTGGTCCTGCTTTAAGCAGGGGGTTGGACTAGTTGACCTCCTGAGGTCCCTTCCAACCCTGATATTCTATGACTCTAAATACTGACTTCTGAAAGTCAAAGAGAAATACTACAGACCCAACTCCTTTCCTGGAATCTTTGGATACCTAGGATTCCAGCTGAAAAAGATAAGGAGGGTCTAATCACTTATATGGAAAAAAAGACGCATCTGTCACCTTAGAATTAACTCTTAAAGAAGATCCAGTCTACATAAAGAAAAGCTATTGCATACCGCTACCTAGGAACCCTGATGACCCTAGATAGGTGGTACTGTGATCTTCACACTGAGATTAAATCAGGCAGAATTTTGCAAGCAGCCAGACAAAAGCAAGATATCAGTCTAGATGGGTTTTAGCTATTCCAGATATTAGTATTACACCTCTACCCCGATATAACGCTGTCCTCGGGACCCAAAAAATCTTACCGTGTTATAGGAGAAACCGCGTTATATCGAACTTGCTTTGATCTGCCGGAGTGTGCAGCCCTGTCCCCCCGGAGCGCTGCTTTACCGCGTTATATCCGAATTCGTGTTATATCGGGTCGCGTTATATTGGGGTAGAGGTATATTAACTTAAGGACAAAGACTATTGAATATTGTTAAACAGTCCTTTCTGGAAGAAAATGCACAAACATGTTGTTATAACCCGTTATGTTGTGGGTTCTCATAAAAATAAGTGATATCTGTTTGGGGCAGGAGCGGGGGAAAGGAGTGTGAGGAAAATGACGGACTAATCTGTGGATGAACATGGCAATGTGGAGTCAGAAGATATTGTTTAAACTTTGTGATAAATGTATCCTGACAGTTTATTTACTATATTTTGGATATATTTGCTACTATTGCATAATATTAAAATTTCTTGCAAGGAAAGGTACTCTGCTAATTTTAGGAAGTGACTATTAGACTAAGAATAGGAAGAACATTTTCTTGGTCACAACTTTAGAATTAACAAAGTGAAAATGTAGGATGTTATGTTATAATGGAAGAGTCTCCCTAGAGCAGGGGTGGGCAAACTATGGCCCAGAGGCCACATCCAGCCCTCCAGCCAGTTTAATCCAGCCTTCGAGTTCCCGCTGGGGAGTGGGGTCTGGGGCTTTCCCCGCATTCCAGCCAGGGAGCGGGGTAAGAGGCCGCTCCGCACGTGCGTGCTGAGGCTCCTGGAAGCAGCAGCATGTCCCCACTCCGGCTCCTACGTTTAGCGGTAGCTAGCACCACCACCCCCAGCTCCCATTGGCCGGGAACTGCAGCTAATAGAAGCTGCAAGGGCAGTGCCTGCGGACGGGCAGCGTGCAGAGCCGCCTGGCCACACCTCCGCATAGGAGCCGGAGGGGGGGACATGCCGCTGCTTCCAGGAGCTGCTTGAGGTAAGCGCCACCCGAAGCCTGCACCCCTGAGCCCCTCCCGTGCCCCAACCTCCTGCCCCAGCCCTGATCCCTCTCCCGCACCCCAACCCCCGCTATAGTCCGGTGCCCCCTCCCGCACCCTGAACTCCTCATTTCTGGCCCAACCCCAGAGCCCGCACCCCCTCCTGCACCCCAACCCCAATTTTGTAAGCATTCATGGCCCACCATACAATTTCCATACCCAGATGTGGCCCTCGGGCCAAAAAGTTTGCCCACCCCTGCCCTATAGAGATCAAATAATCTAAAGAAGCAAGAGGTTTCTATAGTTTTGCATATAATTAGATAAGTCCATTTATTTTTTGTTATGTAACCTGCAGTAGTTGACCTATTACTTAAATAGATGGGTCTTCAGCAGTTTTCAGGATATCATTGGAAAGTGGCTTTGTACACACTCTCCCTCATAAAAAGACTTATTTTAAGGACAGTCATACTGTTAAGTTGCTCTGTGTCATACCTTAAGAGAGTAACACCTCTTTGTAAACTCCCCACCTACTACCACTATCAATATAACAGTGCTCATCAGGATTTATAGTGAGCACCAACTGTAAAGTAACCAAGAAAGCGGAAGTGAATGAATAACATTTTTTACAAGGACCAATGTAGTATCTTTAATACAAATTTCATAAAACATGGCTTAATTATTGTGACTTGGGAACCTCTTTGTGGCAACTGGGAGAAGCCCACTGGTCATCATAATCATTGTTAAGGCTACAATTTAGTCATGGGTATTTTTAGTAAAAGTCATGGACAAGTCACAGGCAATAAATAAAAATTCACAGCCTGTGTCCTGTTCATGACCTTTACTATACATACCCCTGACTAAATCTTAGCTGGGGGGGGCCTGAGGTGCCGCTGCTCTGGGGGGCCTCCATGACTCTGCTGCTTGGGCAGTCCCTGGGGCCAGCTGTGCAATGCAGAATTTGCACAGAATTAATGTTCCCTGCAAAATTCTATCTTTCCTGCAGAATTTGTGGTTCCCACCAAAATGCTTTCTTTTGGAGGAAATCAAAAATTTCAGCCCCGTACATGGTGGGGCTTGGGCTGCCAGCCCTGCACGGGGCTGTCAGAGAGAGACCCAGCCATAAATGTGGCTGACAGAGGGGTCCCCAGCCATGCACAGGGCTGACAGCTGTGGCCCCAGCCAAGTGACATTTCCTGAATCTTTGGGTCCTGGATTGGGGCTTGCACCCCATTCTGCATCTGGTCATCTCTCTACAGCAAAGACACCAACTCTGGTTGCTGAAGATGAGCAGTTGGCAAGCATACGTTCACAAATTGATCCTTCTTATGGACTTTATAATTCATGCTTGTTCCCCATCTTTCCCAGTCTAAATAAAAGATCCACTCTGCTTTAGGCTGAAGTGGTTAGTTTCCTTGTGAAAGCCTCCTTCAAAACTTTGCCCTCTGCCATACTGAACCCAAAGTTTCAAAGGAGGCTTTTGCATGGAAACCAATGTCATTACTTGGCCCAGTCCCCTCTGCATGGACATCAGTCTGTTGTGAATGGACTCAACTGCTGGATCCCACATGTTCCTAAGCCAACTGTGTCTGGGCAGAGCCAAGCTTCTAGCTCTGGGTCTGTAAGGCACATTCCCAGGCTGACCCCCCTTGCCTGAG
>NW_020664407.1:849189-866654 GCF_002925995.2 Terrapene triunguis | reverse complement strand
GAAACACGCCTTCTTAAACACTGTGTCTGTCCCCTTTTGCCATGTGCCCAGGTTGATAAACTCCAGTCCCTTCCCCCCAGTCAGGCTTCTGTGTAGAGAGTTCATTGTTCCATGCTGTTGGGTCAGCAGTTGAGAGACAATGAAAGCTGAAGGCCCTGCCTAGATTACTCTGTGATGGCTTCTCAGTCACAGTCATTCAACTAGGCATCAAGCATATTTCCTGGGCTGGGCACCTATCTGGAATGCAGCATAACAGACTGACCTGTCAAGATCAGGCTGGTTTTTCAACACAGAATATAAAATGGCCAGCACACAAAATGGAAGACAGGGTACAAAACCAGAAGTCATAATCTGATACAGACATAACCCACTCCATCACAGGAAGGTTTAAATAAAATAGCAGTCAATTGTTCATTCCTTCTGCAAGAAAAAAAAAAACAAAATTTCCAAACCTCTTCTCAGGACTTACACAAATACAAGCCTTTGAAGGAAGAAGGAAAGTGCTAGAGATAGAATCTCTAAAATAAGCTTTGAACAACCCATGTCTGATTCTTCTTTCTACAGGGAAGGGGGGGGGGGAAGTAAACCCTAACAGTCTTTAAATAAACTCCCAATGATTTAGAAGTATTTCCTCCTTGGCCAGTTGTCTCCCTACAGCACAACTATCAAGCTGTCCAGCCCCAGAAGTCAATTTCCTCTTCCTTTTAATTTGGAGGATAAAGGACCCTAATTGTTTCTGGGCAAGGGTTCCTAATAACCCTTCCATCTTCACATACCCTGGAACAAGGATTCCTAATCCCTTTAAACTCCTGGCCTCACACAGGCATAGTACACGATCACATACACCCCATTTCTGTACTAACATGCTTTGCCCCTTTATTTTTTTTATATTTGTGGGTCTGGGCTCAGTTTCTCAGCTACTCCATAGATCCCTGGTTCAACATAATCTTCAGGGGCAGAACTAAGCTGTTTCAAAGCTATACGCAGGAATGAAAGAAACTGACTGCCCCATTACAATGTTGCCATATCTCATGATTTTATCGTGAGTCTTGTGAAACTTGGTGTTTTTCTTAAAAACTCCAGCTCCCGAGGTCATGAGAATTTCATCTTTCATATATTTAAAAAATAACTTTCTAGCCCTTTTGATTTGGAGAAAAGCTGGAATATATGACTCAAGTATAACCAAAAGGCAGAAAAAAAGAAACCCACATTTACTATTTTTAAACATCTCATAATTTTCAAGCCAACCTCATAATTTTGGGGGACCTGACAAATGCTTTTTGACTGCTTAGGTTGGCAATACTGTCACTAACTACAGACAGCACTGTTTCTGTACATTGCCAAAGTCACAGCAATATAAAGTATCCATATGGCTAAAGCTTTTAGCTTTAATTCACAAGTCCTCAAAAACAGCAAAAAGTTGAACGAAAACCAAGAATTACTTTCCTTCCACGTTATCGGCACTGAGTTTCAGAAAGGAGCAAATACAGAATTGCATAGCATATGTTAAAAAAAATAAGGTGGGATCTACATGAAATTTTATATTAAACACATACTCAGTTTTTTATATTTTGTCAAATGAAAAACTATCTGAGCCAAGGAATTCTCTATTTTGAGTTTAGTTTTTCTAAAACATTACAGCCAGACTGCATGTTTGGCAGATGCCTGGTGGAGCAGGGAAGAGAAATTCACCACACACATGTCACAACTGTGGACTTACTTCAGAACTACCCCAAAGACACTCCTTCAATCCAATGGCTGAAGTACAGTCCCATGGCGCCACACAAATCCCACCACTGGAGGATCCTCCGTGATAGAATGCACCCCTGTATTCACACCTTACACACATTATAATAATTTTTGTACAAGGCATATCTTATGAGGTATCATTTATAAACTCTTAATTTGCTGATCAATAATATCATGGCAAAATGCACGTAGCAGCGTGATATATGAAATTATAAACACAAGCTGAGATCCTGACTAAAAGCATGTTTTCCAGATAAGTCTGGGGAGTGGTCAAACTAGTTCCTCTGAGACAAAGGACAAGCTGACACCATTGCCAGGAGTAAAAAGGCGGATGCACCATTACCTGCTAAGTGGCCACTCTTCGGCAGGAAAGGGGGCAGAAGCAAAAATCTACATCTTAGCAAAGAATGAGCATGGAGATCCCTTCCAGACAGACTGCTTGTGACATTGCTCCCAGCTGGAAATGCTTCTTGAAGGGGGGACAGGACTATAAAAAGGAGGGGCAGACAGCACAAGACACACACACACACACACACACACACCCTTCTCTCCCTGCCCATCACATTCACTGGCCCTGAAGAGACAAAGGAAGCAGTTATTGGATTGTGAGGGATGGGTCCTGACGTAAATTGTTTGGTCAGTAAGACTGCTGAAAGCATGTGGTGAGAAAACTTTGCTTTGAATCTAATGTAGGACCAGTAAAAAGTTTTACCTTTAATTTTCTTGTGACCATTTCTGACTTTGATGCCTCATTACCTGTACTCACTTAAAATTTCTCTCTACGTAGTTAGTAAACTTGTTTTACTATTTTATCTAATCCAGTGTGTTCAAACTGAAGTGTCTGGGAAACTCCACTTGGTAATAATGGACTTAATATACTTGTGCTGTCCAGGAGAGGGCAGGGCAGGACAGGTCATATATTTCTGGGGGAATATCCACAGCTGGGGGTGTATTGGGGTCCCCCTGCAGCATAACCAAGGCTGGTAAGAGACAAGGTGTGGCTGGCTGTCTGCAGCACCCGCACTGACATAGCTGGGAGTGACTTACATGTGTGAGGCTGTTTGTGAGCAGTCCAGGTTGGAGGCTACAGCAGCAAGGCATTGTAAAGGCAGGTTATAGGGTAGGGGTGACACAGCTACTCATTAGTCTGGATTGTATCCTAGTACGTCACACCCTTCATGAGGCAGATTCCTTGGACAGGGCTCAGTGCCTTACCTAGGGTGCATAACTCCTGTGAAACAATTCCCCCTCAAATGGTCCCCAGCTTGCAGAGTGGAACAGCGCTGGTTTCACTGTTAGGGGACCTTGAAGAAGAGGGAGTCAGTATAGCCTAGTACACCATAAGCTCATTTTACACAAGTTTTCTATTTCTTCATTCAGAGACATTTTGGGCCATGATAAAATAAATGCTAAAGAAATTATATGTGGAATTATACAAATGTAGCACCTTCAGTGTGTAAGGAGAGTCTGATGGGCTTGAGAGATTTCAGTTTGTTGCAACCGATTCAGTTCCCAGGCTCTGAAGTTCTAGGAGCAAGGTACAGTATATTGCTTGTGTCTGCAGAGGTGGGATGTGTGACGGGTTCCCCTCAGGGTGCCACCTAGAACTGGGGTACCACTGAGCCCTCTCACCCACCAGCCTGAGCTCCCTCTCACACTGTGCTGCTGTGACAAGCTGCAGACACGCTCCTGGTCTTACACTTCCACCAGCATACACACAGGTAGGGACACAACCAGCTGCAGTTACATGCAGGATCTCTGACCAGCCACTGCATGTGAACCAAAAATAGAGGCTACAGCCAAAATAACCACCAACTTCCCAGCGTAGGACCCCGGAGCGGTACCGTCCTGCCCTGGTCCAAACCCTGACGTTTATATGCAGGGCGAGGTCCGGGGCAGACCACAGACCTTGGGTCTGAACGTCCCCCACATGGGCTCCCCACCCACGTCTGAAGCGTCGGACACCAGCTCCACCAATGGGGGCCTGCTCCTGAATGGGACCCCATGGACCATGTTCCCCGGGGAGGACCATCATTGTAGGGAGGCATCACCGGCTCGGGCACAGTGAGGACCTTGTCCATCCTGTCTCTGGCCTGGGAGAACACCGAGGCCAACCAGAGCTGGAGGGGCCTCATCCTGAGTCTGATGTGGCGAACCACATATGTGCACGCCGACATCTGACTCAGGAGCTGGAGACACGCTCTGGCTGTCGTCATGGGAAACTTTGTGACTGTGTCGATGAATCCTTTCAGGGTCTCGAACCTGTCCAGTGGGAGGGAGGCCCTGGCCAACGTCACGTCCAGGACTGCCCCGATAAACATTATGCACTGTACCAGGACTAACGTGGACTTGGTGTCATTTACCAACAGGCCCACGGTGGTGCACGTGGACAGAAGGAGCATCATGTGATCCCGCACCTGCGACTGGGAGCTGCCCTGGACCAGTCATCCAGATAGGGGAAAGTCTGGACCCCACGACCTCTGAGATAGGCTGCCACCACAAACATGCACTTTGTGAATACCCTGGGAGCAGTGGACAGGGCAAACAGGAGGACCGTAAATTGGTAGTGATCCTGCCTAACCGTGAAACAGAGGAAGCGCCTGTGCCCCTCGAATATATGAATGTGAAAGTACACATCCTGCAGGTCGAGGGTGGAGTACCAGTCCCCAGGATCCAGGGAGGAGATGATGGAGGGCAGAGAGACCATGTGGAACTTGAGATTTACCATGTATTGGTTCAGGCCTCACAGGTCCAGGATGGGCCTGAGTCCCCCTTTGGCCTTCGCGATAAGGAAATAGCGGGCGTAGTACCCTTTGAGTTTGAACTCCGCTGGCACCACTTCCACCACTCCTAAGCCAAGGAGCAGCCCCACCTCCTGCTCGAGCAGGGTCTCGTGAGAGGGGTCCCCAAGGAGGGACGGGGCGGAGGGTGGTTGGGCGGGGTAGAGGTAAACTGGAGGATGTAGCCCCGGGAGATGGTGCTGAGGACTCATCAGTCCGAGGTCAGCCGCGACCACTCTGGGAGAAAAGCACACAACCGGTTGGAGAAGGGAAGCTTTATTGCGGGTGGATCCCTGATGTGAACTGGTAGGTCGCCCCAAGCGTCCCGTCAAAACTGCCGTTTCTCCGCCTGTTTACCCTTGGAGGACCCCGGCTCGGGGGCAGACCGGGACTGCCTCTGTGGGCGTTTCTTATAGTCCCGCAACTTTTTAAAAGGGGGCTCATATTTAGAGCGGGTGACCTGGGTGGGAGCCTGCTGCGGCTTAAACTTAGGTCTAGCCGGAGCCGGAACATAGAGGCCAAGTGTTTTAAGCGTAGTGCGGGAATCTTTCAGGCCATGCAGCTTCACGTCCGTCTGTTCCGCAAACAGAGTATTGCCCTCAAATGGGAGGTCCTGCAGGGAGGTCTGCGCCTCAGTGGACAGTCCAGACAGCAGGAACCACGATGCCCTTTTCATGGACACTGCGGAAGCCATGGACCATGCAGCCGTATCTGCCGCATCCGATGTTGCCTGCAGGGTTGCCCTGGCAGCTGCTGTACCCTCCTCCACAAGAGCTTTGAACTCCTTCCTATCACGCTCCTGGAGGGAGTCCTCAAATTTGGGAAGAGAGCCCCACAAATTGAACTCATACCGACCCAGGAGAGTCTGATGGTTCGCCACCCTTAACTGGAAACTCGAGGACGAATAAACCTTTCTCCCAAATGAGTCCAGCCTCCTTAAGTCTTTATTTTTCAGAGTAGGGGCTGGTTGGCTGCCACTCCCTGTAGTTGACTGACTGGACCACCAGGGAGTTGGGGGCAGGGTGAGTGTACAAGTATTCATGCCCCTTGGCAGGCACAAAGTACTTCTGTTCAGCCCTCTTAGAGATGGGGGGCAAGGAAACCGGGGTTTGCCACAAGGCGTTTAAATTTTTTGCCACCCCTTTGTGAAGTGGGAGAGCCACCCTGCCCAGCACCGAGGTGGACAGGACGTTGAAGAGGGAGTCTGAGGGCTCCTCCACCTCCTCAGCCTGAAGGTTGAGGCTTGATGCCACCCTTTTCAATAGTTTCTGGTGGGCTTTACAGTCCTCCTGCGGAACGGAAGGAGGAGGGGCTGTAATCGCCTCATCAGGGGAGGGTGAGGAGGCAGGTGTGGTACTTTGCATGGTACTTGGTCGCCCTCCAGGCACAGAACCGAAGATGCACGTCCCACCAACTCTTTTCTTGGAGGCTGGGACAGGGAGGCCGAAGGCCGGTCCGAGGCTCCGGCCCCTGAGCGAGCCCCCACCGGGGGCTGCGTCGGGGGTCATGGGGCCCATTGGTACCACTGTGCCAGCTACGGAGCCTGGTGCCACTGCACTTGCTGCGGCACCGGCAGAGCAGGCTGTTCAACCTGACTGGCCTATCCCATCGATCGACGACTATGAAGGGAGGCCAGGCTGGCATATGACCTGTCGCTGTCCCTGGACCAGGAGGAGCGGCGGTGTCGGGAACGGTGCCGACCACGAGACTGCAATCCCGACGTGGAGGAACGGTACCACCGGTAGCAACTGCTCCGCGATGAGCTCCGGCGGGTGGATCCGTGATGGCGAGGGGCCGGCGATCAATGCCCGGAACTGTGGGAGCTGTGCCGTGGCGGGGTCCTGGAGTGAGTTGACGAACGGGAACAGCGTTGACATTCGTGTCGCGACCGGCTACGGTAGCCCCTTGGAGACAAAGACCTTCAGTGACATCTGTCTCGGTCTCGACGTGGCCCACTCCTTGAGGCGGAGCGGTGCCTGGAGCCCCTGTCAGTCGAAACCCAGCCAGACAACCTGGTGGGGGTCGACGGGGACCGGCGTGGATTATGCACGGGATGGTTGCTGAGCGGCAAACGGCGTCGGGAACATTCCCTCGACCGCGAACGGTACCGAGCAGGGGGCAACTGCGGAGATCCCAGCGGTGGCTTGCCTCTGGACCGTGGAGCCAGCGTTGGCAGTGACCCAGTACCGGCATGGACATAACGTCCTGGGCCGCTTGCAGGGCCTCAGGCTTGGAGGGCATCCAGACATCCGGGAAAGCCTGCTCCGAATGGGCCGGGCTACTCTGCTCAACCTGAGTCAGAGGCCTGGAGTAGATGGGGACCGAGGACTGCCCAACATGAGTCTAGCCTCTCCCCTGGTCTTGCTCCGGTGTTGTGGCGGAGAAGGCCTCTTCTTAGACTTCTTGGCGTGTCCCGTCGACGGGGAGTGGTGCCGATTGGTAGATGGCACCGAGGGGTCGCCACGCACTGACACCGCGGTACCTGGTGCCGACTCGGAGCGGTGCACCGGAGTCAGGGTCAACGCCGACTCCATCAGGATAGCCCGGAGCTGAATGTCTCTTTCCCTCTTGGTCCGAGGCTTGAAAGACCTGCAAATCTTGCAGCAATTGCTGAGATGGGTTTCGCCCAGACAGCGTAAACAGTCCGTGGCACTCACTGGCATCGGTTGCCTACAAGTGTCGCATGACGTTAAACCCGGGGCACGGGTCATGCCCCGGCCCAGGCGCTCTAAACTAAACTAAGTTACACTAACTTACTTCAACTACAGGTACTACTACACTGAACGAACAAGAGTTCTGGAGGAAAGCTGCAGACAAGCTGGAGCAGAACAGTTCCGAAGCCCCTTCACTGGCAGCAAGAAGGAACTGAGGGTGGGGGGGAGCACGCAGCGCCCCTTATACCACGCCATGGAGGTGCCACTCCAGGGGTTGCTGGGGCGCTCCCCTATGGGTATTGCTAGGGGAAAAACTTCCAGCACCGGTGCACATGGCGAGCACGCACACCTATTGTGGAATGGACATGAGCAATCACTCGAAGAAGAAGAGGAGGTTACTTACCTGTAACTGGAGGTTCTTTGAGATGTGTGATCCCTATACACTGTGGGTTATGCATGCACACCATGTGCCTGGCGTTGGAGAATCTGAAAGTAGTGTCTGTTGGCCCACGCATCAGCCCTGGCTCTCCTTGTACTTCCGAGGTGATAAACCGCGGGGCAGACCGACCGCCTCTTCTGTTCCTTCTCCACTGTGAATCAAATAAGATCCAAAGTAGAGGGGAAGAAGGGCAGGTAGAGGAATACAGATCGGGACCATTCATCTTGAAGACCTCCAGTTAGAGGTAAATAACCTCCTCTTCTTTTTCTTCGAGTGACGGTTTCTATACTATTCCATTGTGGATGACTGTCAAGCAGTACCTAATAGGTGGAGGGAATGAGGATGAGGACAGTAGGGTCGAGCAGAGAACTGCCGTCCCAAATAAGGCATCAGCCGCCAAATCTTGTACCAGAGCGGAATGTTTTGCAAACATGTGGACAGAGCTCCATGTGGCCGCTTTACAGCTGTCTAGGAGGGGTATGTCCTGAAGAAATGCTATAGTCATGGCTCTTGTGGAGTGTCTTCGTACCGCCATGGGAGGGCGGGAGGTTTGAGAGCTGATAGCAAAGTAGAATGCAACCAGATATCCATTTCGAAATTCTCTGGTTGGAGATGGCATGACCTCTGACTCTCTCCACTACAGCGACAAACAGCCTTGGGGACTTTCTGAATGATTTTGTTCCCTGTAGGTAAAAGGCCAAATCTTGTCGAACATCTAGGGAGTGGAGCTATACTCCTCTGTAGACCTGTGTGTGGTCTCAGGAAGAATACAGGTAAGTGAATGGATTGGTGAAGATGAAATTCTGAAACCACTTTAGGGATAAAATTGGGGTGCAGGTGTAAATAAACGTTATCTTTGTGTAATAGAATGTATGGAGGGTCTGCCATAATTGCACCAATTCATCAACCCTTCTTCTGATGAGATGGCTACGAGAAAGGCTACCTTCTTGGAGAGAAGGAACATGGAGCAAGTCGCTAAGGTTTCAAAGAGGGGCCATGTCAGAACTGAAAGAACAAGATTCAAGTCCCATTGAGGTGTTATCTTTGGGGGGAGGGGGGAGTTATTATCAGGCCTTTCCAGATTAGAGTTGTTAGCAGGTGTGCGAAAACAGAGTAGCCTTCAGCAGGGGGATGGAATGCACTGATAGCTGCCAACTGGACTCACAAGGAACAGAGGGATAGGCCCAATGTCTTCAAATATAGGATATAGTCTAGGATGAGTGGGATACCCATAGCTTTCAGTAGAACGCCTCTCTGCTGTGTCCAGGATGAGATGCGTTTCCATTTAGATTGGTAACATTTCCTGGTGGAGTCCTTTCTGCTATTAGAGGGGATGTCTCGCACAGCCGAGGAGCACACTTGTTCTAGGGCTGACGACCATCCAAGTACCACACCCTGAGGTGAAGCAGTAGTGGACTGCAATGTCTGATCCTGCCACTGCACTGGGTCAGGAGCTCGGGGAATATTGGGAGGGTAATTGGGGGACGAGACAACAAGCGCAGAATGTTGGGGAACCAAAACTGTCTGGGCCATAAAGGGGAGATCAGGATGACTGTCACTCTGTCCTGTTGGATCTTGCATAGAACTCATGGCTGAAGCAATAGTAGAGGGAAGGCATAGTTGGACTGGTCTGACCAGGGAAGGAGCAGAGCGTCGCCTTGGGAGCAGTAACTTAGGGATCCCCTGGAGCAATGTGTGGCACACTTGCTATTGGCCTGGGAAGCAAACAGATCCCTGGTTGGGGTCCCCCATTGGGTGAAAATGTCATGAAACACTGGGTTGTAAAGTTCCCAGTTGTGGTCAATCACAAAGTCTCTGATGATAGAGTCTGCAAGCATATTCCTCATTCCCGGAAGGTAGGCCGCAGACAGGGTGATCTGCTTGCTGATGCACCAGTTCCAGAGATTGACTGCCTCTGAACACAGGGAGGCAGAACTTATTTCCCTCTGTAGAAGACCATCGTAGTATTGTCTGACATTATAAGGACATGGTGAGAGAGGAAGAAAGGACTCACACGTCTTCCATACCACCCATAGTTCCAGGATATTGATGTTCATTCTGGCCTCTCAAGATGTCCACGTTTCCGGTGCCATGTGGTTGCCCATATGGGTTCTCCAGCCTAGTAGGGACAGGTCCGTAATGATGATCTTGCCCAGTGAAGAGGGGAGAAAGGAGACCCCTACACATACATGATGAGGATTTGTCCACCATAGGAGAGAAGACAGTACCTTGGCAGAAAATGTCAGCATGAGGTTCACAGAATGGCGGCTTTGGGAGTAAACCAACTGTAGCCATGTTTGAAGGTAACAAAGGTGGAGTCTTGCGAATGGAGTGATGTAGTTGCACGAGTTCACATGGCCAAGCAGGGACAGAGATGTTTTGACCTTTACTTGAGGACTGCTTGTGATGTGAGCTATGATATCGTTCATGGTCCGGAATCTGTCTGTGGGCAAATAGGCCCTTGTAGTGAGAGAGTTCAAGGTTGCCCTGACAAAGTTCAAAGACTGCATTGGGGTAAGAACAGATTTTTCGATGTTCTCACTGACTCCCAATGAGGAAAGGAGACAGAGAATCATAAAGGTTGACATTAAGACTTCCTGGAGAGATTTGGTGATGGGGAGTCAGTCGTTGATAAATGGGAAGACGAGGCGGCCATGAGGTCTGACATGAGCTGCTACCTCAGAAAATACCTTGGTAAAGTTTGAGGGGGCAGTAGCTATCCTGAATGGTAGTACTCTGTATTGGAAATGGTCGGAGCCCACCACAGATCTGAGAAATCATCTGTGAGCAGGATGAATATCGACATGACAGCATTAATCCTTCTTATCGAAAGCAATGAACCACATGCCATTTTCTAAAGACAGAATTATCGCTGCGAATGTGACCATGCAAAATTTTAGCTTGTGAATAAAGTGGTTGAAGTGGTGGAGGTTGAGAATTGGTCTCCCCACCCACCCTTCTTCTTGGGTATGAGGAAGTAAGTTGAGTAAAAAACCTGTCCCTTGATATTGTGGAGGAATACATTCTATTGCTCCTTGGAATGCAACAGGGACCACCACTCAAAAAAGAATTAGCTATATTATTCCTAAATTAGAGTTGACTTTGGTGGGGAGTAGGGAGAGGTAGGGGAGGAAAAGCAATTTGTTTCCAAATGCAGCAATATAAAATACTTAATTGGATGGACAGATCTGTACATAATGCAGCAAGATGTTCATTAATTCAATATTCTTGGGAAATACATTATACTACGGCAAAGTAAGCATTAAAATGAGCAATGTTCTCAAAGACTTTTTATGAACGCACATATAATATAATTCCTAAAACTACAAATCTTAGACCGATCAAAAACATTCAGCTGAGCTTTTAAGAGATATTAAGGGAACGGCAAGAAGATATTTCAATGATATCAGTGACATTCATTTTCAATGTTAATGTCCTATTTACCATGATAGAAGCTTAATAACCTTTTAACTGACTAAATGAAATTATATTTCAATGATGCAATATTATTATCATTGTTGAAAACAAGAACAGACTGTTCCTTGTACTCATTGTTCTGATATTTTTATCCCACATTAGAGGGGTCACACTTAATGTTCAATTTCCTTTGCCCTTCCTCCTGTACACAATAAATGTTTCAGTCAGTCTAAGCACCAGAGCTTGAAGAGAACTCACATTTCATTTATTAAACAAAATGTTTTAACTTGTCAAAAAACCCTCCTCCAAACTGCAATCATGGCCTCTTCTGTTCAGATTTCCTTTGAAAATTATGCTGCACTCCCATGACAAGTTCCTTGACTCTCTTTATACAGGTAGAAGCTACTTTAGAACACACAATTGGGCAAAATTCTGCTCTCTGAGTCAGCTCTGCTTCGGAGGTAGAGACAGTTTAGATAACATTCCAAGACATGCCACTGACTCATGTGACCTTGAATGAATTATTTCACCTTTCTTCATCTGTAAAATGGAAATCATAATTACCTTCTTTGTAAAGGACTTTGGAATCTCTGGATGAGAGCACTATACAAATGCTAAGTACTATTATTAAGGGTTAACGCATATACAATATGCTGAGAACATACAAAATGACAATTGTAACGGTCATCATTAGGGCCAGAAGGATTCAACTTCTGCCACATGACAGGCATATAACCTGTAACCCTGACACATATCCCATGACTGGGGCCAGGATAGAACAATCATATGCAAAAACATGCAGTTATTATAACAATTTTCTCTTATAAATGATTTATTACCCACACATCATATGGCATCAGTCACTAGGTCTAAAATACAGAAACAAAAACTACTGGAAAATAAAAGGATAAATTAATAGCATATGCAGGCATCATCTCTACTAGGTCTATAACCACTAAAAGAATTAAATTTTTACAGGTACACCTCTACCCGATATAATGCTGTCCTCGGGAGCCAAAAAATCTTACCGCGTTATAGGTGAAACCGCGTTATATCGAACTGGCTTTGATCCACCGGAGTACGCAGCCCCGCCCCCACAGAGCACTGCTTTACTGCATTATATCCAAATTTGTGTTATATCGGGTCGCGTTATATCAGGGTAGAGGTCTATTATTCTCATCATGTATAAGTCAATCAACATCTCCTTCCTGAATAAGCTTTCCTTGCTTTATTCTGGCCATCCCTCCCTTAGCTGCCAATCTGAACTCATCTTGGAGTAGATATAGGGAACTCCCTTTTTTGAGATCTACCATATGCATGAAAGAACATTGCTCAACCCTTCACGCAAGACAATATCCTGCTGAAAAAACATTATATAGACTGCTGTCTTGTTCCATTTATCACAAACACTATTTGCCATGTCAATTATTCAGCATAGCTGAGCATGAATATTACATATTGAATCCTTGACAATTTTGTATGCCAGATATTGCTTTCAATTGAAAAAAAATCATGATTTGACTCTTCCATGGCTCTTCTTAGACATGTTATTACATATTGTCTTTTCATTAAGGTTTTGGCAGCTATCTCATGAGTGAGCCACTCTGGGTTAATTCAAACTGTTTAATAGCTGTATCTCAAAAATTTTAAATATGATCACATGCATATCTGGATGTGAGTGAACTTAAACATTTTTTTTGTGCTACATAGATCTTTATAGCAGTGGTGGGCAACCTGTGGCCCGCTGGCTGCACGTGGCCCATCAGGGTAATCTGATTGCAGGCCACAAGACATTTTGCTGACGTTAATTGTCCGCAGGCACGGCCCCCCCGCAGCTCCCAGTGGCTGCGGTTCGCCCTTCCAGGCCAATGGGAGCTGCGGGAAGCGAGGGCCGCAGAGCCATGCTGAGGGCCCACTCAGTTTTTGGAGCCTCTGCTGAGACTGCCAACGTACGGATCTCTGACAATTGTTCTGATGGGATTGGTGATATAAAATGGCCTGAGAACACAAATCCATTTCACATAGGTCACTGAACAGCTATCAGACAATGACTTTTCATCACTACTAACCCAAGCCAGATTCAACCTGGCCACCTAGCAGTGAAAGGCTCTGAATTCCCTTACTAATCCCCTGGGCTATCTACTCCCCCAGAGCCTTATTTGTCTTGTTCCTGATATTTATCACAGAACTGAAAGGCACATCAGTAAGATAAATAGAAATGGTGTGGATATTTCCAATTCAGTTTTAATTACAGAAAATAATTGGTGATGTTTCAAAGTGCCATGTATATAGTATTACATTATTACTCCTCTAGTGTTGGGAGTTACATTGAGGAAATAAAACTAAAATAGAATCACGTTTGTTAATTTTGATAACACAGATCATGAAAAAAAACAAACCCAACACCACAGATGCCTAGAAATTATATCTTTGCACCTTTGACTTGTATGCTTCACTGGATCAAAACGTAGCAATGTAAACTTGCCAGTGTACTACAGCATCCTTGAAATTTTAACACTGTTTCATATTGAACCTGGTGTAAATTGTATCAAATTTCAGATTTTCAATTTTCTGCTGAAGGGAAGATCTAGGTATCACACTATTGAACAAGGTAAGAGCTCCAACATACTCTGTAACCCACCCACCATTAAGGATCTCTTAGGGGGATCTTAAATCCCCATTATTAATGGCACTGTGACTATCCCATTAACATGTAAAATATACACTTTTGTAACTATGACAAGAACACAGTAAGTTATTACTTTAGGTGACAAGCACAAGTTAATTAATATAACCAGTGACACATTATTAGACTTACAGACTATAAAAGATAGACGTGTCACAGGCTTAGGAAAATGAGTGTTTTCATTTTTAGAGCTGGACTGTGGCAAGCCATTGTGCAGGTATACAAGGAGCTTTCCTCATGCTTGTGTCTCCCGTTCTAGGGCCAGGCATGATTGCTGACTGTTAACTTCAAGAACTATTTATACCCTGCTACTAGAGGTACGTTAAGGAAAGAACCATGGCTTTGCAGCTCCAGACATTGTGAAGCCCAGGAAGGTTTGATCCAAGGTCATGCAGAGCACACAGGAACCCTCCACAGAAACTGGGGCATAAGAAAGAGCACTGGTGTAGCAGAAGCCTACAGTGCAGCTGCTTCCTGGCTAATGCTTGAATCATGGAGGTCTGGGGGAGCAAGTCCCCTTTGTTATTTTTAGGGCTACCTCACTTCTGTCTTATGGCCCCTTTACTGCTCACTACTGTTTATGTTAAAGCAAGCCACTTGACATTCAGGGCCGCCCCTACTTATTCTCACAATTCAAGCACTGTTCCCACCCCCGCCCCAATCTCACTTTCTTCCCCCTCAGACTCTTAGCTGGTCAGCACTGGCTTCCCATGGAGGTTGGGTCCTCTCTGCAGATTGCCAGCACACAGATGAGGGGTAGTGCCACTATTCCTCCTGCCTCCCTACCCAGTCCAGTTGAACATCCCTCTCACATCCCAGGCCCAAAGAGGGAGATCTGGCCTTATTTAAGGGTTGCTATTTTTCCTCAGGTTACATGCAGGAATCATTTCTCTGTGAGCAGCCAGCATTAAAGTGCATCAGCCCACCAAGAGTAATTTTGCCTCCTATCTATCCCTTCAGCCGTAAGAAACTTCCTGCAGCCATAAGAAATGTCACTCCGTCATAGCAAGGCCAGCTCCAGTTCACAACAGCTAAAAAAAATAAAGCTATAAGAGAAGAGGCACCGAAGGAAGGGCCTTCAGGACACCAGGAGGAAAAATAAGAGGAAGAGAATAGGAGTGGTGCGAAGGAGTGGGTGAAACAAGGACCAGAAGAGAAGAAGAAGGGAAAGGACAAATGACACAGGAGGAAGAAACCAGAGGTGAGGGGAAGAAAAGGGGACGAAGGCAAAGACTGGAGGGACAAGATATTTTAACAATATATTGAATAATGCACCCTTTGAAAAGTACAGAAACTAAAGTAAATGGCATTTCTTTTTTTTAACTGATTGTTACTAATAACACCGAATGCTTTCATAAATGATAGATTTGGGGGAAAATACTTTGTTATTTTTCATTCTGTTAGTCGGTCTCTCCTTTATTGAGTGTGAGGTCTTAAAATATAAGATAACATGATTCTGAAACCACAAAATGTAGGCAGAGAGACTCAGAGTCAGCTGTAGTTCCAAAGGCTACTTTTAACTTTTTTTAATTAAAATGACTAGTTTACAAATTAAAAGTGTTATTTCATCTTTAAATTCTGTTGATCTGAAGAAACATCTCAAAGTTCACTCTCACGATTAATGGACCTCTTGATTGAACTGCAACCTTATATTGGAAGTTGGGATAGGTACATTATTCTTTATATTCGCACTAGTTCTAGGGGCGGGCGAGCAGGGCGGTCTCTCTGGGCACCAACTTCCAAAGGGCATCATACTGCTGTGCCACTCTGCTGCTGCTTTTTTTTTTTTTTTTTTTTTTTTTGGTGGCTCAGCTACACAGGAGAAAGGGATGTGAAACGTTTTCCACCCTAGCCAGCAAAATAGTTAGGGCGACTTCTGTTTATGTTCCACAAGAACCAAAAAACAAACTCTTTTTAAAGACTTTAAAAGTGGAATGGGGTATAACAGAGGGATATGTCACTGTTTCCAGAACCGAAAAATAAGGCTTTAACCACTAAACAAGTTACATAAGCACAAGGTTGCAAAAAAATAAATTGGTTTAGCTATTCAAGCTTTATCAGGTTAGACTAAAGTATGTTTCCGGCTACACTCATTTGGGCTTCAATTATATCAACAAACGCACTGAAATAATTAAATTATGAAGCCCCAAAAGCATTTAATAATCACAAAAATGAAGCAGATGCACTAATAAAATTAACACTAATAAACTAGGTCAACACTGAGCTAAAGGAAAGAGCGATGACAAAGACAGAAAACTCTATACACACAATGCTGGAACCTGCCCCCTCCAGGGTACCATTTTCAACACTGTAGTCCACATATAGGACTGTGCATTGCACAGTAATGACTAAGGAGGAATGATGCAGCTCTTTGACCTCTGTAACACAGGCATTGCTCACACTGTCTCCGTAGAATCTTTACTTGCTGCTGCTAGCATTCAAATGGCTACTTAATACAGATATGGGGGAAATGCTCATGGTACCAGTACTTTAGCAGCTTCCTACAGTAAGAGGTATATTCTCCTCTAGCATGGAGAGATTGGTGCATGTACTCCACACAGGCTTATCTGCAGGGCAACATGATCTGGAAAGTTGAGCATAGGACTGGGAGTCAGGGACTCCCAAATTCTAAACGCACCACTATCACTTACTTGGGCTTGGGCTTGACCTCTGTGCCTCTGTCTTCCTAATTTGCGAACAGGGGCTGCTAACAGGGAGTTTCGCAAGGGAGTTCTCCAGGTGAAGGAGGAGCAATACAGCACCCTTTTGGGCGGACAGGGGGCTGCAGACGGGAGTTTGACAGAGGGAGGCTTACGATGGTTAGGAAGACCCGCAACACCTGTGCCAGCACTGCTTCTGTCTCCTCCACCTGCGCCTGTAGCCAGACAGAGCGCCTGAGCATGGATGCTTCTACCCAGATCCTGGTGTGGTTTTGCAGAGACTGTAACTTGCAATTTCCACTTACTGATATCCAGGCTGAGGGGACCATCCAATGTGAAAGGTGCCTGCTGGTGGAATCTCTCAGGCAGCAGGTGGGAGAGCTACAGGAGGAGGTGGCTAGGTTGAGAAGCATCCGAATCCACGAGCAATTCCTGGACAGTGTCCATGTGGAGACAGCTGAGGTAGCTGTCCCAGGACACAGGACTGCTGATACACCACTGGTGGAGGAGGAGATGGCTCAGGGTGGACACTGGCAGCTGGTTACTTCTGGCAGCAGGCAGTGCTCCACCCCTGCTCCGAACCCTCCCGCTGTGGTAATAGGTAACCGTTATGCTCTTCTTGATACAGGAAAGAAGGCATCACCCCCTACAGTAAAGGAGGAGAAGCCTCGTACCCCTAAGGCTGGGAGGTCTGCTGCCACCACTGCGAATAGGAAACGTAGGGTAGTGGTGGTCGGAGACTCTCTGCTGAGGGGGACGGAGGCGCCCATCTGTCGCCCTGACATTTCATCTCGGGAGGTATGCTGCCTGCCGGGAGCCCGTATCCGAGACGTTACGGAGGCATTGTCGAGGATTATCCAGCCCTCTGACTACTACCCCTTGCTACTCATCCATGTGGGCACAAATGATACTGCGCGGTGTGACACTGAGCGGATCAAGAGTGACTACAGGGCTCTGGGAGTACGGGTGAAGGAGTTTGGAGCGCAGGTGGTATTCTCTTCGATTCTTCCTGTCAAAGGTAGGGGCCCGGGCAGAGACAGATGCATCATGGAGGTGAATGCCTGGCTGCGAAGATGGTGT
>NW_020664407.1:848285-849179 GCF_002925995.2 Terrapene triunguis | reverse complement strand
AAAAAACAAGGGTGATGTCATGCTAGGAGTCTACTACAGGCCACCTAACCAGGTGGAAGAGGTGAATGAGGCTTTTTTTAAACAACTAACAAAATCATCCAAAGCCCAAGATTTGGTGGTGATGGGGGACTTCAACTATCCGGATATATGTTGGGAAAATAACATAGCGGGGCACAGACTATCCAACAAATTCTTGGACTGCATTGCAGACAACTTTTTATTTCAGAAGGTTGAAAAAGCTACTAGGGGTGAAGCTGTTCTAGACTTGATTTTAACAAATAGGGAGGAACTCGTTGAGAATTTGAAAGTAGAAGGCAGCTTGGATGAAAGTGATCATGAAATCATAGAGTTTGCAATTCTAAGGAAGGGTAGAAGGGAGAACAGCAAAATAGAGACAATGGATTTCAGGAAGGCGGATTTTGGTAAGCTCAGAGAGCTGATAGGTAAGGTCCCATGGGAATCAAGACTGAGGGGAAAAACAACTGAGGAGAGCTGGCAGTTTTTCAAAGGGACACTATTAAGGGCCCAAAAGCAAGCTATTCCGCGGGTTAGGAAAGATAGAAAATGTGGCAAAAGACCACCTTGGCTTAACCACGAGATCTTGCATGATCTCAAAAATAAAAAGGAGTCATATAAAAAATGGAAACTAGGACAGATTACAAAGGATGAATATAGGCAAACAACACAGGAATGCAGGGGCAAGATTAGAAAGGCAAAGGCACAAAATGAGCTCAAACTAGCTATGGGAATAAAGGGAAACAAGAAGACTTTTTATCAATACATTAGAAGCAAGAGGAAGACCAAAGACAGGGTAGGCCCACTGCTCAGTGAAGAGGGAGAAACAGTAACAGGAAACTTGGAAATGGCAGAGATGCTTAATGACTTCTTTGTTTC
>NW_020664407.1:789131-848275 GCF_002925995.2 Terrapene triunguis | reverse complement strand
GGAGAGATTCCAGAAGACTGGAAAAGGGCAAATATAGTGCCCATCTATAAAAAGGGAAATAAAAACAACCCAGGAAACTACAGACCAGTTAGTTTAACTTCTGTGCCAGGGAAGATAATGGAGCAAGTAATTAAGGAAATCATCTGCAAACACTTGGAAGGTGGTAAGGTGATAGGGAACAGCCAGCATGGATTTGTAAAGAACAAATCGTGTCAAACCAATCTGATAGCTTTCTTCGATAGGATAACGAGTCTTGTGGATAAGGGAGAAGCTGTGGATGTGGTATACCTAGACTTTAGTAAGGCATTTGATACGGTCTCGCATGATATTCTTATCGACAAACTAGGCAAATACAATTTAGATGGGGCTACTATAAGGTGGGTGCATAACTGGCTGGATAACCGTACTCAGAGAGTTGTTATTAAAGGTTCCCAATCCTGCTGGAAAGGCATAACAAGTGGGGTTCCGCAGGGGTCTGTTTTGGGACCGGCTCTGTTCAATATCTTCATTAACGACTTAGATATTGGTATAGAAAGTACGATTATTAAGTTTGCGGATGATACCAAACTGGGAGGGATTGCAACTGCTTTGGAGGACAGGGTCATAATTCAAAATGATCTGGACAAATTGGAGAAATGGTCTGAGGTAAACAGGATGAAGTTTAACAAAGACAAATGCAAAGTGCTCCACTTAGGAAGGAAAAATCAGTTTCACACATACAGAATGGGAAGAGACTGTCTAGGAAGGAGTACGGCAGAAAGGGATCTAGGGGTTATAGTGGACCACAAGCTAAATATGAGTCAACAGTGTGATGCTGTTGCAAAAAAAGCAAACGTGATTCTGGGATGTATTAACAGGTGTGTTGTGAGCAAGACACGAGAAGTCATTCTTCCGCTCTACTCTGCTCTGGTTAGGCCTCAGCTGGAGTATTGTGTCCAGTTCTGGGCACCGCATTTCAAGAAAGATGTGGAGAAATTGGAAAGGGTCCAGAGAAGAGCAACAAGAATGATTAAAGGTCTTGAGAACATGACCTATGAAGCAAGGCTGAAAGAATTGGGTTTGTTTAGTTTGGAAAAGAGAAGACTGAGAGGGGACATGATAGCAGTTTTCAGGTATCTAAAAGGGTGTCATAAGGAGGAGGGAGAAAACTTGTTCACCTTAGCCTCTGAGGATAGAACAAGAAGCAATGGGCTTAAACTGCAGCAAGGGAGGTCTAGGTTGGACATTAGGAAAAAGTTCCTAACTGTCAGGGTGGTTAAACACTGGAATAAATTGCCTAGGGAGGTTGTGGAATCTCCATCTCTGGAGATATTTAAGAGTAGGTTAGATAAATGTCTATCAGGGATGGTCTAGACAGTATTTGGTCCTGCCATGCGGGCAGGGGACTGGACTCGATGACCTCTCGAGGTCCCTTCCAGTCCTAGAATCTATGAATCTATAATTCAAAATGAAGATACTTTTGCTTACCTTCCTCACAAGGGTGTTGTGACAATTAAGTAAGGTCAGATTCTGCCACCCTTTCTCACTTGGAGTGGCACCTTCCTCTGGTAGTGACCCCATCAAAACCAAGGGAGTAACTTGCAGAGTAAGGTAGTACGAGATGAAAATAATGGTGGGTGGCAGCGTTTGGCTCTTAACGTTTACACAATGTGTTGCATATGTAAAGCAGTACATTCACTAAGAAGTGAGGAAGGAACCAAACCTTGAGGAGTTCTGAAGCACTAATAACTTCCACCAAACTCAGGTGATGTCAAGGATGCTCAGTCTGTCTCCAAATATGACCTATTATTGTTATAAAGCTGACACGTAAGTGATTAAAGTGATTATGCAGGGGGGGGTTGAGAGTATGCAAATGCTAAGTATTATTGTTATTATAATACAGCTACACAAAAGACGATGAAGAGACTTAGGGATATGGCATTGACTTTTAGGTTTCTCAAGGGCCAGAATAACAAGGATCTCTGCTCAAAAGGAAGGAAGGAGAAAGAGGAGGTAGGGATAAATGCAGGCCAAGAGAATTATTCAGGAAGGAAAGAGAGAAAATCTACCTGTCTGTCCCTTTCTTTTTTGCACTCCCTTGTTCACACTGGGAAAGCTCTAGCACAGCAGTAAAACAGCAGAGAAAGAAGAGCAAAAGAAAGAAACTAAACTGTTCATTAAAACTCAGGATTGGAAAGCGCTGACAAGCATTATAGTGCTGCAGAAAATCATTTCTCTCAAATCTCCAACACAGAAAAAACAGGCACAACCCTCATAAAATATCAAGGACAAAGGAGAAAAAGAAGGGACAGACTCTGAAAAAGAGAGGGTGGTAATAAAGACACACAAAAGCTGTACATTTAAGTGTTTTGAATTACGGACACATTTTAAAAGAAAGCCTAACTGTTGTTATAAATCCTGACATTAAAACTTCCGCTTTTTAAATCCCACTCCTCAAATGAAGGTCAATGCCAGATTGCAGAGGCACTAGGAGAATTTCTGATACAAAAGCAGAGGCTTTGGAGATATATGCAGAGGATAAAGAGATAGTAAGAGGTCTAGAAAGTAATTCTAGAAACAGTGGCAGGTCTGTCATTCCACAACTAAGCGTGTGTCAGAGTAGAGAGAAAAAGGGCAAGGATGGACATAAAATGATGTAAAAATTAAAAATACAAAGCTTGCTCAATATCATTCATCAAAAGCATGCTCAGAGGAATCTGCAGTATTAGCAAATAACCCCAAAAGAGCTGGTGAAAAGAAGTTAAGTATCCCCCTCACAGTCTTGCCCCCGCTCCCTCACAAGTAGATCAGTTTCTGGAGAAAGGGGAATAAATCAGCAAGGCTTCATCACTTATAAAGTGTGATAAACCCTTTTATGCCACACATTACCATAATGCATTCAGCTTGGTCCATGGCACTGAACTGGGAATCAGGAGTTCTGAGTTTGGGCAAGTCACTGACCCTTTCTGTATCTCTCTTTCCCCTCACACCCTTTGACTGTTTTGTCAATTTAGAACAAAAGGTTTTTGGGCCAGAGACTGTCTCTAACGTTGTATTTGAGCATAACATACTGGAGCCCCATTCTCAACTGGGGCTTCTAGGCACTACCATAATACAAATAATAAATAAATAATAATTTATTTCATCAGTCAATTTCTCTCCCTCTGTTCATTACAAATATTTATGAGTTAGAGGGTAGCAATGATAAAACATTGCCTGAAGATTGCAATACTTATTGGGATTATAGTTATAGTATGTTGCTTCAATGGGTCATAAACCCTTTCATGCAATATCATAAAATCTCAGAACTATTTTAATCCTCAGGCAAGATTTTAGTACTGTTGCCCTTAAACCCTTATACTCTTTGCCTCATATATACTGCATATATTAACACAAACATATTATTATTATACATTTCCAGCTCAACTTCAAATTTTCTGTTTGATAACTGATTTCAAAACAAGCCCTAGATAGCAGTTATATATATTTTATTATCAATGGGCCAAATTCTCTCTTCAGATGCATGCAAACAACCCTGGTGACTTGAACAGGATCACCATTAGGCAACAGATTTTGAGCCTTTATCTTCTCACTGTGCTGTCGGCTTCCTTTTCTCTTTGCTCCATCTCCTTTTCTGCTCCTTTCACACATGTGTAGGCTGATGGGCTCTCTCACCAACCCAGGAAAGAATGGTGCTACCCCCAAGTCATACTTCAGGAGCTTGCGTGAGGGCGCGGTTTATTGCCCTCATGCAATGAATGAGTAACACAAAACAAAGCGATTCTCCTGACCAAGAGGCTGCAGGGACTTGTCCCCTTGCTTGCCTCACTCAGGCGCTACCACAGAAGAGCCTGTCTCTCCTCTTTCCAGGCTTTTCCTGGCTGAGCTGGCATGGTTTTAGACTCCCCAGCAGGCAGTCACATGACTCAGAGTCCTGACCCCCTTCCTAGTTGGTTCAAATAACACACTCTGCAAACTACCAGTCTCAAACATATGATCTTAAACTGGCGAAGGGCTCCACCTGAGAATGGGACAGGCTGATCTCAGCCCTCCCTCTCCACCAACCCGGCCTCTAAAGGGGCAGACCACCCTGTTACAATTTTATTCTAATTTTTCTCTTTATTTCTTCGCGATCAATTTTTTGTTTTGCTTTTTTTGCGTATCAGCTCATAGGACCTGATCTAACACCCAGTGAAGTTGATGGCCAGACTCCCACCAACTTCAAAGAGCTTTGAATAAGGGCCCATAGCTAACTGGACATTTGAAACACTCTGCTTACCAATTCATAAATTTTATAGCATGACCATTTTGCACTGACTTGACTATTGGCTGCAATATACATTACTCCTCCATAATATAGGAAACTGAAGCTCTAGTACACACCATTCATATATGTTCCTTCCAGTTGCTGAGGAATCCTAAATCTGTTGAATATGGAGACTGATAGACAACACTATAAGAAAGAGGAGATCTAGACCTTTCAATTACGGAGAGAAAAAAAGGAGTGCCTCATCTCAGAAATAGAAAAATGAACATAATTTATGAAGATGGGACCCTAGCAACAAGTGGTAAGCAGGGACAAATGGAATGCAGAGGCATTTACCTCTTTCAGACTTGTTTTCTTTGGAGTTTAACTCTTGATTTGACGGCCAGCCCTTATGTGTTGTTTCAAAGCTAGTTTCTTGTTTCCTTTCTCCCAGGAGCCACTGCGAGTTGAAGTTTGAAGAGACCTAATTTAGGGTCAGATTCTGAGCTCAGTTATTTGGGTATGAATCCAGTGTAACTTTACTGATCCCAGTGAAATTACTCTGGATTAATGCTGGTGTTGCTTATGATCAAAAACTGATCCCAAATTCTTATTTATGGCTACAGCAAATATCAAAATACATGATAGTTGCAAATTGGAATTAGCTTAAATATCCAAGTAAAAAGGTGTGGTGTTGATCTTTATTACTTCTTCAAAGCATTACAATCTTGGATTTTGTCAAAATAGGGATGCTCTGAATAAAGCCTTGGTCAAATGAATTGGGTGTGTGTGTGGAGGTATGAGGAAGGTGAGCAAGCACTTAAAGCATTGGTGATGTCCATCAGATCTGTGGTATGAATAATTAATGAAAAAAATTATAAACTGAGCACAAAGGCATAAGTATTTACATGACCCAGGCCCAAATCTGTAATTAGATCTCTGTAACTATCATGTTAGTCTGACATGATCTTTAGGATACAATGCCCGGGCTAATAGAAATAAGTGTTTGCATGAAGGGAGGAGGAGGGTTGAGGGAAATTTGGAAAATTCTATAGTGACTTCCCCACCCAAAATCTAGAGTATTCTTGAACATAATATTCTTTACATTTTTCTGTTCTATTTGGCCTAACACTTGGATATCTTTGTAACATACAAGAAGAGTCATTCAAAAAATCATTAAATTATTAAACTAAACTACCTTCTTTTCTTCTGGAAAGTTTTATAGAGGAGCAACAAGCTACATCATGGGAGTTCAACTATTACTTGCTACTAGCCATGTAAAATCTCTCCTACACTTGTTTTTAAGTATTGGATCATTAGTATGCATCAAAATTATCTTACAAATCAAAATAATTTTTGATTATAAGAACTTTAAAAATATGAGCTTCATTTTTATGATAAGTTCTTTTGATGGAAGAGCTTTCAAATATCTGTAGCTCCATATGAAATGCCCAAGTATTTAAGATGTCCCCAGACTCCTGGGTTCCTGGAAGATCTGCCAAAGTATCCAAGTTTAAACATATCAGTTAGCTGTGATAGGTTGACATGCATCGATTTTAGATGGATGGAACTATACAGAGTGCCATGGATAGTAGAGCGGAGTTATGGCCATTTGGCAAACTTTATCTTAACTTTGTATTTCCACACTCTCCACCTTAAAGTGTAACCTTAACTTTGAATTTCCTGGCTTTTGAGTTTTTTATTTATTTTTAAATTACATTGTTTTATCAAGGGGTTTTATTTCCCTCGTTGATATACATTTATAAACTGAGCTCCTCTTCATAAAGATTTTGTCTAAATTTATTAGGTTATTTGGTTGGCCTGTAACATACCTTTCTCGGGTATTCTGATCAATAGAGTTTTGTAATGGCCATTATTTTAGTAGCTCCTCTGCCTGTTCTTAAGATAGAATATAATAAAACATCCCTTACTTCCTTTCTTCCTATTCCTTCTCCACAGAGGACATCCAAGAGATCGTGGAGGATAACATGAAATAGCAGGAAAGTTTGGCAAGATTATTGTTTTCTTTTAGAAATAATCCCAGATGACTGCTAACAATAGTTTAATTTATATTGCAACCCACCATCCTCCATACCACAGAAACAATACTTGGGGCTTACATAGCACTTTACGCCTCCACACGTTAACTATTTCACTTAGTTGAAATAAAATCTTTCTTTCCAGGTATTCATATTGCATTCATCACTGCGGTATGTGAGCATGGTAACAAGTGCTGACAAGCAACACAAGGAAAAACAGTGGATTTTACATACCCTTCTGTGGAGAAGACCGATAAATCCAGGATTAATCAGAGAATCATGAAGTCTGTTTAACCTCCTGGATCAGAATCTCTGCTGATGTAAATGGACAGGGCTCCACTAAAGTCAATGGCGCTCTGCCAATTTATGCTAACTTGGGATCTGACCTGCTGAGTCTACTGCTTAGTAGCCCAATACTCTTCCACTCCTCCTCTCCCCCCCCCAAAAAAACCAGTCATGCAACAGATATTAACATCACAGGAGATGCAGAACAAATATAAAAGGAAAAGAGGCTATTTCTAGCAGCAATTTAGCTTCCAATGGCAGATTGAAGTGGGTTTTGTGGATCAGCAGATCAGGAACCTATGCCCCAAATCTCCTATCTCTCTAGAAGGATCCCCAAATGTTGCCATGCCCCCCTGGAAAAAGTAAGAGAGTGTGTGTGTGTCTCTCTCTCTCTCTCTGTCGGGTTTGATCCAAAGCGCACTGAAGTCAAAATAAAGTTATTCCCATAATTGGGAAGGTATTTAAGAAGGTCCATCATTAAGAGTTAGCATATACATGTTATATTAAGGTACAGTTTTTGTTTTTACTGCATGCTTGAGCTTGAGATCGGCACAAATGGCAGTTGAATTAAATAATTCAACAACTCAAACAGTTCACCTTAATGTACCTTGGTAGCCTGAGTCTCCAAGACCTAGCAAATACAATGCTCTGGCTAAAACACCTGGCAGCACTCCACTGGAAAGAAACCTCGCTGGTAAACTAAAAAGAGAAGGCAGCACATTTAACATCAAAGCCCACAGCGCCATTTTTATTCAAGGCCTTTCTTTTTAAAGATTTCTTCCCCCTCCCTGAATGCACCTAACCAATGAAACAGCTTAAAAGAAAAAAAAAAAAAAAAAAAACATGACCAAGGACTCTACCCTGGTGATGCTGAATGACTAGGGATACTTGGGATATGTCTACACGGCAGCTGGAAGCAAGCCTCTCAGTCCGGGTAGTCAGACACATTCTAGTTCTGCTTGAGCTAACACATTAAAAACAGTAGTGTGGATGATGCTGTATAGGTGGTGGCATGGGCAGGCTTGTATTTAGGCAGCTAGCCCAACTACCGGGGTTCAAGGTAGGGTGGCTAACCAGTGCCTCCATGCATACAACAATGTTCACCTGCTATTTTTAGCATACTAGCTGGCATGGAGTTAGCACGTCTGTCTACTTGGACTGTAGCTCCTAGCTACAGTGCAGACATACCTTGAAGAGTCTGAAGCAAAGTCTTGGGCAGTGCACAGACACCAAGAGAGATTGTTTTGCACAGGCTGAGCTATTGCTATGATATTGATACTGCTCATTTTAAAATCCATGTCTTGTTTGTTTTTCTTTATGCGTAAGCCCTACACACCCAGTCCCCAAAGGTAATAAAATATCAGCCCCTGCACTCGCAACTCATATTTAAATGCATTTTGTAAATCCACTGAAAGCTAGTTATTTTATTAAAGTACGCTGTGTGAGTAATCTCTCCTCTTAGTTGATCAGTTGTCTGTCTAACCTTAGCTTGTGAAAAATAACAGGAGTACTTGTGGCACCTTAGAGACTAACAAATTTATTAGAGCATAAGCTTTCGTGGGCTACAACCCACTTCTTCGGATGCATATAGAGTGAAATATATTGAGGAGATATATATACAATCTCCTCAATATATTTCACTCTATATGCATCCGAAGAAGTGGGTTGTAGCCCACGAAAGCTTATGCTCTAATAAATTTGTTAGTCTCTAAGGTGCCACAAGTACTCCTGTTATTTTTGCGGATACAGACTAACACGGCTGCTACTCTGAAACTTAGCTTGTGAGATACTCAGGATAGGGACTGTTCCTTTAGATTGTTTGGTAAGTGCCTAGCACTGAGTGGATGCTACCATAAAAATATTAATAGGTTATTTATGCATCAATCAATGTTAAGTATCCTAATTCTTGCAAGTTTAAATAACATCCTGCGTGTAGGGAAATCCATTTAGTTCAATTACAACATGTAAATCTTTTATTAAGTTTCTAATTACCAGCAGCGTCCATAGACTTCAGAATATCCTTTCCTCTGGTAAGGGCACATGAAGTACACCAACTTTCCTTCACTGTGGAAATTGTGAAATGTTTTTAAATAAACTTTTCACACTCACTACCTCAGGAAAAATGTCCCCCATGACTAAATTAAACTCTTCAATATTTTTTGGCCCATGGAAAAGCAAACAAAAAAAATGAGAAGTGTGGGCAGCAACTCAATATATGTCAAAAACTGGCAAAATCAAGCATTATTTAACCCAAAAAGGGGAAGAGTTATAGATGATTTGATTGACGATATAGTGAAAAGTGATCAATTGCTCCTTTCTCCCTTTTTTCCATATTATAAGTACAAGTGGGACAATAAACTGAATTAGAGAACTGCACAGTCTGAAATTCCTGGAACAGGAACACACTGAGACATGAGTAAGAAAAGTGCTTCTAATGGGCCTTTCATGAGCCAAGTGAGAAAACATTATTAAGAGAGAAAGAGTGTGTGTCTGTGATCGGGAGGGAGTACCATCCTCTGAAACAACAGCCTTCTGGGTCTGCTGCAATAATCATTAATTCTGAGGCTATTGAGCAGAGAATGGCCTGAGGGTTTGAGTGGTTAAATTCATGGAGAGTCCTTGTGTATTCTTTTGTATGGTTTAATCTATGGGATAAACACTCGGGATATAGGATGGGCACCTACAGTTATATATTATAAATGCAAACAAATTAATCAATTAAACAAACAGATACCAGCTACATCCAGAGACAGGATACCATGGCAATTTCTGGGTTCCCTTCTGGTTCAAATTTTTTAAAAACTATTACCTGCTTTATTTTATTTTTTAACCATTTCGATTCAGTCATCCACTCTAGATCTAGGTCTTCTCTCCCTCATTCCTTCCCTCTAGCAACTTCATCGCTTGACTTAACTTATGCGTACCTTCCCAAAGTCCTTTCAGTTGAATGTATCTGAAGTCTCAATGTCTCCTCTACATTCTGACAGTTGTAGGTGTTCTAGTTTAGAATTCTCCAAGTTGCTCCTTTGCTGCTATGCCCATTGAAGCATCTATGATTTACCAAAGTTTCTGATGCTTTAGTACAATATTAAAACACACTGAGCCAGATCCTAGCTCCGGTGGCAGCCCCTTTGCACTATCCCAGTGATGTATAGAGGCTATGAAGGAAGAGCAGTCCTACAGGGGATTCTCCCTGGCACAGGGGCGGTGTAGTGGTCTGCACTCTAGCAATGGCTGGCTGAAGAGCAGCCCATGCTCTAACTTACATGGAGGGCTTCGCTGGTGCCCAGAACACACCAAAATCCAGGAGGTACAACGGGTGCTTAAAGCCACCTTCAACCCCACAACTCCTGAGAGGGGTAGCACAAAATCCGGACCCTTGATTCCCTTGATTTAACCTCAGCATGGTAAGAACCTCAATTTTCAGCACTGCAATTGTCATGAAAATGGTATTCCAACATCCTGTTAACTGATGCTTTCACCTGGATAACGTGCTGTGTATGCATAGGCTTGTCTGTACCTATTCACCAGGAAAGAGGAGCGAAACACACCTGAGGGGGCCTATGCGCCTATATTTTGGCCTCACAACACCACTATTACATTCTAGACAAGAAACAAAGCAGAGTTGTTGCTTAGCAACTAAGAGCCCACACAAGGAGAAGCTAATCAATATAGCTCTGACTATAACCCCTTTTATAAACAAAAGTAAAACAGTAATTTACTCTGAAATTCAGACTGTAGAATATTTTCCTTTGTGGTCTGACCTTTCCCTCCCCACCCTCTGGATGAACAAATACTTGGGACTGATAGCTCAATGAATTATCACAGGGTGCGTAATGTTTTAACAGCAACCTGAATATGATGTTAAGAAAGATGAGAGACATAACTGACAGTCCAGTAATCTTCAAAGCAGTTTTGCATAGTAGCAGACTAAAGAATTCAGGCCACTCATGACTTGTCAGCTAATGACACAATCACTTCTGATTTTAATACAATGTAGTAGAACAAGCCAATCATTTATTCTGCAGTCTTCTTGCATAACTGCATAAACAACAGTATCCGTCCTCCGAACATGGCATTTTTATGTTTTCCGTGAATTAACTGAAATTCAAATTCAGGTGCTTTCTTCATGCACAGTTGGAATCTTGTCCTGTCTCTTAGGCCTGGTCTACACTAGGCTTTTATGTCGACTTTAGCGCCGTTATATCGAATTAACCCTGCACCCGTCCACACCAGGAAGCCATTTAGTTCGACATAAAGCTCTCTTTAAATCGATTTCTGTAATCCTCCCCAACGAGAGGATTAGCGCTAAATTCGACATGGCCATATCGAATTAGGCTAGGTGTGGATGGAAATCGACGGTAATAGCTCCGGGAGCTATCCCACAGTGCACCACTCTGTTGACGCTCTGGACAGCAGTCCGAGCTCGGATGCTCTGACCAGCCACACCCCCGAGAAAATTTGAATTCATTTTCATTTTCCTGTCTGGGCAGTTTGAATCTCAGTTCCTCTTTGGACATCGAGGGGAGCTCAGCAGCAGTGGCAACTATGCAGAGCTCTCCAGCAGAGATGGCCGTGCAATCTAATAGAAAGAGGGCCCCAGCATGGACTGATCGGGAAGTCTTGGATCTCATCGCAGTGTGGGGCGATGAGTCCGTGCTTTCAGAGCTGCGCTCCAAAAGAAGGAATGCTAAGATCTACGAGAAGATCTCCAAAGCCATGGCAGAGAGAGGCTACAGCCGGGATGCAACGCAGTGCCGCGTGAAAATCAAGGAGCTGAGACAAGGCTACCAAAAAACCAAAGAGGCTAACGGACGCTCCGGATCCCAGCCCCACACATCCCGTTTCTACGAGGCACTGCATTCCATCCTGGGAGCGGCCGCCACCACTACCCCACCCCTGACCGTGGACTCCGAGGATGGGATCATGTCCGCGGCCGGTTCCTCGTCGGACATGACAGCGGACGGGGAAGATGAAGAAGGAGATGAGGAGGACGAGGCAGTCGACAGCGCTGGCACCGCTGATTTCCCCGACAGCCAGGAGCTCTTCATCACCCTTACCGAGATCCCGTACCAACCGTCCCCATCCCTTACCCCGGACACAGAATCAGGGGAAGGATCAAGCAGTAAGTGCTGTAAACATGTAAACATTTATTTAAAACAGAATGGTAATATTTATACTATTAACAATGTACATTTATAAAAGTTCTGTAAACTAGTAAAAAAATAATCAGGTACAAAACAGGAATATTTACAAAGGTAACAAATGGGTTTTCATGATTTCTCTGTCTTAGGCTCTTCTCAATTTAGTCCCAAGTGTTTTAAAAAATTTTCACAATGTCCGTTACTCCATGATTCCCAGGCCCAAGACGCTCCACTCCATAGTCCCAGTGCACCTACGCGAAAATCCGGTCAATGTGGCCGGGGATCGACGAGAAATCCTCGTAGGAGAACTCCTCGTAGGTCTCGTGGAGGTAGAGCTCAAGCCTGTTGATCAGGTTCCGGGGTAGGGCGATCTTAGTGGGCCCTCCGTGGTAGCAGACATGCCCCCTCCACGCCACAATCAAGTACTCCGGGATCATGGCCCGACATAGCATGGCGGCATACGGCCCCGGTTTCTGCATGCTTTCCCGCAGCATGCGTTCTCTCTGGGTGTCCGGGATCCTCAGAAGGGTGATGTCGCTCATGACGCCCTGCTTTGAATTAGGGAGGGGAATGTTAGTATTGGGACTGCTTTACAGCCACGCGGTGGAGGGAGAGGGGCAGCATACAGGGATCTTTCCCTGGGACAGCCGCGAGGGGGTGGGACAGGGGCAGAGTTGATGCTGTCCTGATTGCTGTCAGCAGAGACTGGCATTGCTTTCAATGTGAAAGGAGGCCAGTGCTACTGCTGGAGTTTTAAGCAGCCACAAGTCTGCGGCTTACCATTATTGCCCGCTCCAGAAGTTCAGGTCTCCAGCCACGCTTCTCAGATCACTCCAAGACCTCCGCAAGTCCACAGGCACTGAAGGCGACGGCCGAAAATTCGACCTTGTCCTGAGTGCGCATGTGAGAGGTGCAGTGCATGGTCTTGTTCACAGAGAAAGACTAGGTTCTTTGTATACAATTTCATTTATCTGTCTCAGGAATTCACTCCCTTTTCACAATTCACACAGACACATCTGCGACTGTCTCCCAACCCAGCCTGTCAGCACACTCCCAGAGGCTAGCGCAGATTAGGCGGAGGAAGAAGAAGACGCGTGAAGACATGTTCTCAGAACTAATGGGATGCTCCCGAGCCCAGGCAGCCCAGCAGACACAGTGGAGGGAGAACTTGTCACAAATGCACCGAGCAGTCATGGAACGGGAGGAGAGGTGGCGTCAGGAGGACCAACAGGCTACTGAAAAGCTGCTTGGACTAATGAGGGAGCAAACGGACACGCTCCGGCGCCTTGTGGATGTTCTGCAAGACCGGAGGCAGGAGGACAGAGCCCCGCTGCAGTCTATCTGTAACCGCCCTCACCCGCCACCAAGTCCCACACCACCCTCACCCAAACTCCAAAGAAGGAGGGGCGGCAAGGGCCGTTAAAACTTTCAGTCAACCCCTGCAGACTGCTCTAGCACTAGAAGGCTGACATTCCCCAAAATTTCATAAGTCCTTTCCTACCCACCTCACACAAGCCCCCGTCCAAGTTTCACCCCCCACGTTTCATGTCTGGTTCGCAATAAAATGTTTGTTTCTCTCCATTACTGTTTCAGTCAGGTTCTTTTGAGGGAGAGTCTGTCTGGAGGGGGGGAAGGGGCTTGGTAATTGGGCAGGACAGTGACCTTTAGCAGGGTACAGAGGCGGTGTCAGGTCCAGCATCAGGACACATACACAGTGCAGTCACTGGTTACCCTGGTCAGTCTGGGAGGTGTTTTTCATGTTCTCCATTGAAATAACCAGTCCACTAGTGCGGAGCCTGGCATTCCGGGAGTTTAGAAGCATCATTTGCATCAGAACACTGAACCCGCCCCCCGCCACAGTCTGCGTCCCCGGTTTAAAATATTCCCGCGAAAACAGCAACACAGACAACGGTGTTCATTAACAAAATCGAAATGATTTTATTTTTTGGGAAGGGGAAGGGGGTGAAGGGGGTATGTAACTGGAGAGGATAGTCAAAATGAACTGGGTAAAGAAACGGGGGCAGGTTCAGCTTTTCTGTCCACAAACTGAAAAGTCACTGGTTGCCCTGCTCACTCAGGAACCTAGCTTTCAAAGCCTCCCGGATGCACAGGGCGTCCCGCTGGGATCTTCTAATGGCCCGGCTGTCTGGCTGGACGTAATCAGCAGCCAGGCTATTTGCCTCAACCTCCCACCCCGCCATAAAGGTCTCCCCCTTGCTCTCACACAGATTGTGGAGCACACAGCAAGCTGCAATAACGATGGGGATATTGGTTTCACTGAGATCACAGCGAGTCAGTAAGCTTCTCCATCTCCCTTTGAGACGGCCAAAAGCACACTCCACTACCATTCTGCACTTGCTCAGCCGGTAGTTGAACAGTTCTTTTTCTGTGTCCAGGGCGCCAGTATAGGGCTTCATGAGCCAGGGCATTAGCGGGTAGGCTGGGTCCCCGAGGATGACTGTAGGCATCTCCACATCCCCAAGAGTTATTTTGTGGTCTGGGAAGTAAATACCTTCCTGCAGCCGTCTAAACAGACCAGAGTTCCTGAACACGCGAGCGTCATGAACCTTGCCCGGCCATCCGACGTAGATGTTTGTAAACCGTCCCCGATGGTCCACCAGTGCTTGCAGCACCATTGAAAAGTAGCCCTTTCTATTGATGTACTGGCTGGCCTGGTGGTCCGGTCCCAGGATAGGGATGTGAGTCCCATCGATAGCCCCACCGCAGTTTGGGAATCCCATCGCGGCAAAGCCATCTATGATGACCTGCGCGTTTCCCAGGGTCACTACCTTTGGGAGCAGTACCTTCACGATTGCCTTGGCTACTTGCATGACAACAACCCCCACGGTAGATTTGCCCACACCAAAGTGGTTCGCGACTGACCGGTAGCTGTCCGGCGTTGCAAGCTTCCAGAGGGCTATGGCCACTCGCTTCTGGACAGTGAGGGCTGCTCGCATGCGGGTGTCCTTGCGCTTCAGGGCAGGGGACAGCAACTCACAAAGTTCGAGGAAAGTCCCCTTCCGCATGCGAAAGTTTCGCAGCCACTGGGATTCATCCCAGACCTGAAGCACTATGCGGTCCCACCAGTCCGTGCTTGTTTCCCGGGCCCAGAATCGCCGTTCCACAAAATCCACATGCCCCATTGCCACCGTGATGTCCTGGGCGCTGGGGCTCGTGGTTTCTGACAGCTCTGTGCCACTCTCCGACTTCAGGCTCTCACAGCGGTGCCGTAGCCTCCTCGCCCGATTTCTCTGCATCTGCCTCAGGGAAAGGTGTATGATAAGCTGCGAGGTGTTGAGAACGGCCACAAGTGCAGCGATGGTCGCAGCGTGATCCATGATCGCAGTGCTGTGGCGTCCGCGCTGTCACTGACCAGAAAAGTGCGCGAACTGATTTCCCGCCGGCGCTTTCATGGAGGGAGGGAGGGCGTTAGTGACAGACGGATGACGACAAATTTTTTTTACCCAGAAGGCATTGGCGGCTCGACCCAGAATTCCGATGGGCAGCGGGGACTGCGGGAACTGTGGGATAGCTGCCCACAGTGCACCGCTTCCAATATCGACGCTCGCCCCGTTAGTGTGGACTCACAAAGTCGAATTACTGTCCTTACTGTGTCCTTAGTGTGGACACACACGTTCGACTTTGCAATATCGATTCCACATATTCGATTTAAGTAAAATCGAATTACCCTCGTAGTGTAGACATACCCTCAGTTAAGTCCTGCACTGCAGCAGCAGCCAAACATAACCATGCTAAATCATTGGATAAGCTGGGAAATAAATTACAAATGAATTATTTTCAAGGTTACCCACGCTGGTTTTATTTTGAGCAGAAGGGGATATTTATTATTTGATCCCTTAGCTGCAGACAAGCTTCACTACAACAATGAACTCATTTCAGCACACAACTACATATATTTCTTGAAATAAAGAAGAAAACACTTTTTACAAGGGAAAAACACTTGCAACTAGAACAGGAGTACTTGTGGCACCTTAGAGACTAACAAATTTATTAGAGCATAAGCTTTCTTCGAATCGGGTTGTAGCCCACGAAAGCTTATGCTCTAATAAATTTGTTAGTCTCTAAGGTGCCACAAGTACTCCTGTTCTTTTTGCGGATACAGACTAACACGGCTGCTACTCTGACACTTGCAACTGTTAGCTAAGAGGCCATATAAAACACTATTAATAATACTGTTAAATCCCCACAGCATTACAATGATCAAATCAACAGGATCTTAGACAACAGCAAGCAACTTACAAAAACTCCTTTCCACCTCTTCATTATTGTGGGAAACACACCCTCAGTTTACTCCAGTGGTTCTCAAACTATTGTACTGGTGACCCCTTTCACATAGCAAGCCTCTAGTGCAACCCCCCTTATAAATTAAAACACTTTAAAAATATATTTAACACTATTATAAATGCTGGAGGCAAAGCGGGGTTTGGGGTGGAGGCTGACAGTCGCAATCCCTCATGTAATAACCTCATGACCGGGGTCCCGAACCCCTGTTTGAGAACCCCTGGTTTACTCCACATCCCCTCCTCCCACCCCATCCCCACCGGCCCGTATCTTTTGTAGTGTACCCAGAAGGTCACCAAATTGAGGTTATCTCAGACCAAGACAGGAAGCAAGGCCCAGAGACCTGGAGCCATCACAGAAAACACTCTTCCAGCTACCTCCTCTCTTGTATAATACGAGGGTCCACCTTGAGCAGCCCAGTTGTGGCAGTATAGCACAGGGAGAGAGATGATCTCTCAGGCAGGCAGGTCCCAGGCCAATTAGGTCATAACCAACAACTTAAACTCCACCCAGAGACTGATGGGCAGGCACGGAAGACATCAGAACATGACAGGATGAGGAATGGAAAGAGTGGGAAGATGGGGGGGGGGGAGAGAAAGGATGGTATTAATGAGGATTTTTTTAAAAATTCAATTAGTTGTTACATTTGAAATATCTTATTTTGTGACTAGGAGTCTTTCATTATTATTTAAATCAAAATAAATAATTTAGGTCCTGCTCTTGCAATCGATCCACCCATGCAGAGCCCCACTGAAATCAGCGGGACTCTACGTGAGAGCAAAAACCTCCCTGTATGGAACCAATTGCAGGGGTATGTGCATATATTGTAAACAAGGACCTCATTTTCTTATACGTTTGCAAAACGCTATGCATACGTATGTCACTATATAAATAAATAGCAAAAATATCACTGCACACATCTTATTAAACCATAACTGAAATATAATCTATTTTTAATTAGCTTGCAGTAGAATTCGACGTTGTGTGTGAGGGCATACTAAGAGAGAGAGAGACAGAGAGAAGGAGGCTACAGGACAGATGTTCAGCTGGTATAAATTGTCACTTGGGCCCACGACAATTTGCAACCGCTGAAGTTCTGCCCATACACATACCGGTTTTTATTTTAACCTCTCCTTGCACATTTGCAACTTCTTACCAGGCGTGATGGACCATGACATATCAGATGAAAAAAATATTTCCTTGATCTTGAATTAAACATGGTCTCTCTTTTGGCTTGAGTAATGTCATTTTGGGGTGAACTCTTTCATGGGTAGGAAAAAAGGATGATTTTTTTATAGGACTGTTTTATTTAAAAATAAAGACGTTCTCTGCGAGGGATTTGAACAGACATTTAGGTTCTTAGACATAGTCCCAGCAGAGATGAAATTAGTGGGTAGAGTGCAGATGAGGCAGTCAAAGATACATGATGATAAATGCAGCTTATCACACAGCTCAACAATTTATCACACTGATATTGCCACTATTGTCCATTTGTCTTACCACTACACATATACACACTTCATATCTATCTGTCCAGCTATACAGAAGTAAAGCACAAATCTGTGTATTCAGATATAATTCCCAACTCATTGTGAAAGTAAAAGCTACAGAAAATTCAGATCATTTCCTCTTTCACATCTCTTATTCTTCCACAGAATGCACACCAAACAAAAGATTTCAGAGTCCAGAGAAAATTATCATCTTCCATGTCATTATCTATACCAAAAGCTTGTTGAAGTTATCAAAATCAGCTGCTGGCTAGCACGTATTATCAACATGTTGGGGAAGGATTTTCTATTTCCTATTAAAAATAAAGACATACTTGTTTGAATGTTAAAGTGCAACTTGCTTGGCAGCAAATGGTTAAAAGACTCAGCCTTTGGTCCTTCTGTGTGTTTTTTTTTTAAAGGAAAAACTGTGCTAGTAATTACATCTTGCAGTTATGAGCCCAATTAAGAATATGCAATATGTCCCACTTCTTTTATTCTCTACTGATATAACACCACAGGCAAAATTAACTGTCTAATAAATAGGTGACTACTGCTTAAGACTTTGTAATGCTTCAGCACTTTCATTCACTCCAGGCATCAACGCCTTCTCTCCCTTGGCTATTAGCAGATCAGCCTGGCAGCATGAGGATGCTACCATGTGGTGTGACCAGGCACACACGCACAGTCTTGTGACTCCCCTGGGCTATGAAAGGCAGGTGGCATATTCAGATTCTGAAAAGGAAGATGCACTAAGCTACCATATGAAGGTTTTTAAGACACTTTTTGCTAGCTAATTGACTGGAAAAAGGAACAACTTCTACCTGGAAGGGTCTATGTTAGTATGTCAGCTTGACTAGAAGGAGCAAGTGTGTAAAGTATATTTAATATACTTTTATGCACTGAGTTCTAAATATTTCCTTTATGAGCGCCAAATTTGATTTACACATATAGGCAAATACGAATGATAAGAAACATTGTAATAAATTCATCTATGCACAATATTTAACTGATCGTGGAATCTGGACATATTGAGCTCCTCTGTAATAAGGTAGGTAAAAGTTTAGCAGGTTTCATAAGCTATAACCTAAACTCACATGGCTAGTGCCTTCTAGCAAGGCTGCAATACTCAGTTATTTTTACAGCAAAGAGTAGGGAGTCACTACAAAAAAGTCTATGTGCATTACAAATTAAAAAGATACTAATGGCAATTCATATACTCATACAAACTGATTGATCTCTACAGAGATCACCAGTATTTGAAAAAGAACACCACAATAATGACACATTATTTACATAAAATAAGGAATCAAGAGCAACACAAACTTGGCTAGCTCTACATGGATATGGCCCAGGAAGAACTCACAAGCCCTCCCCCCCAGCCTGTTTTGTCTACCAATAGCTTAAATCCTATGCAGTAGTGATTTTAGAATACTGCTACCATTTGCTGAAGAAGAACCAAAAATACATATTGGCTTTGTTATTAGAGATTTGCAGTATGTAATAATAATAATAATAAAAAAAAAACGTTCAAAAGATTACAGATAATCTCTTCACATGAATAAACAGGCCTTATCCATTCAAATATATTATTGCACATGCATATATGAAGCATATATAGATTAATGAAAAATAAAAGGAGCATATATTAAATTGTTTCCATAACTTTAGAGAACTCTGATACAACAGTCTCTGACTTCATACCTGACTTTTCAAGTACAAATTAAATCAATACCCACAACCTTTTCCTATGTTTTAGCTGCAGTAAAATTTTCCATCACTTCATCAGATTTGAAAAAAAAATATTCACAGCCATGCATTTCCACAACCACTTCAGTTCAATTTTCCTAAGAAGTCTCATAGCTGACTCATAGAAAGCAATTGTCTCATCTAGAAAAATAATGGTTTTAGAGTTCTACATTAATTCACTTGGTGGCACCTTTAAGAAACTTATTACTAAAACAGAGTGAACTAAAAATTACTAACACAGTATAAAGCATAGGTGAGAGATTTTTTCCCTTTCTTGAGAAGTCTGTGGGTGGAGAGCACTAGAGTATTCCATAATGTACCAATTCAATTAGCTTTTTCCTAGTAAAGCAAAGAAAGATGTAAAGATTCTCTTCCTACAGAAACACGAGCAAGTCTCGGCTATTTCATCCAGAGCCTACTCTCTATCTCACCCATCCTGGAAAAAAAGGGTCAGATCCTCAGTTCGTATAAATCACCATAGCCTCATTAAAGTCAAAGGACCTAGCACTTTCATCTCTTTTCTGGCCCAGATCAGGCCAGCAACATCAACAGTGTAAGTGTGACACTGTTGCTTCTAAAATGGTGGATGAGCTCTATTTCCAAATCAGTCTACAAATCCTTCAGATGTATCCATAAACCCCTGCAAATTATGTATCCTTTTGGGAATGAGATCCAAACTCTTGGAAACAGTTCTTTAAATAAAGAAGTCCATTAATTTAAACTGTTGAATTGTTTGTACTGCCCTTTGTTGGAGGCAGCGAGACTGCCATCCTAGTCTTAGTGTCTCTGCTCTGCAGTGCAAAACCTGCTCTTGGACTGGGAGATTCCTGTTTTTCAAAGTGACACAGCACCTTCTGCAAAAGACCCAACTCCACAAGGGGGCACACAAAAAATCCTGAACAAATTCAACAACTGCTCAGCAAACCATTTCTGCTTCCTGGGCCACATTTAGGGCCAGTCTATGCTTGGCCGTTGTGTGGATGCACAGGAGAGAGTATGGGGAAGGGTGTCAGGAGCCAAGTAAAAATACACTCCATACTCTTTCCTGAGCATAGGGGCTGCTGCCTGCCATTGCCCCCTGGGTCAGCTGCATGGCCTCACCCAAACCTGCACTAGTAAGTGGAGGTAGCTGGTTACTGAGGGAACAGCATGCTGCCCCCTCCCAAGGCTGCACTCTTGGGAAGCAGAGAAATCTCTGGCAAGCAATGTTTGTCAACATACAAAGCCGCACAGAGCTCTCCACAGGGTAGTGCAGTTCATGCGGTCTCCCATCCAGGGAGGTACTTAATGTCACAAACAGGCCCTTTGCATTCCTGTGTATATGTTGCATAAAATGAATGTTAATATTGTGTTATCAATAGCATGGTATTTTTCCCCACTAGTGTTTAAATATTCTTTTTGTTGCTTTCATATGATCCTTTGGAGTGTATTTAATGTTCAGGTTCAGGACATGTGCAGTGTTTTGCTGTCAAATGCCAAGGAATAGATAAGAAAACCTCAGTTCAGTCAAGAGGGGAGGAGGTGGTGTGAGCAAAGGCAAGGTGATGCCATGTAACAATTTTCATAAGTTTTTGTTGGCTTTGGTTTTTTCCCCTGCACTGGAACAAACAGCTGTCTGGACTGGAAGGTTCACTCTGAAAGGTGATGCATCTTAATGAATTCTCTTCTGTCTGTGATTGAAAATATTTTCACTTCCTACATCGATCTGGGTTGACTTACTGAATTTAGCATTTGTGAAAAACAAAACAAGGCACACAAAAAATCCAGGCTATTCTATTGTTCCATAGCAGCTAATCTAACAGCAAGCAGCCGATAATGTTGAAAAATAAAAATAATAATGTTATTATTAATAATAAAAAGAAACAAAACAAAAGAAAAGAAACATTTAACTAATTTCTCACTGTTAGTATTTCATACCACTGAAACTCATATGTACAGCCAGTTTTTTTACGTTGGTTGAATGGACATTATTATTCTCACTCCTCAGGATAGTTGGCAATCCTCTATTATGAATCTGTACTAAATGTAATATTTATTTGAACTCATTGTCTATAGGGCCAGATCCTATGATTGATCCTCGTCACAATACCAACAACAACTCTCACAGGCTTCCATGGGTACTTTGTGTGCCAAATAATTGTCAAATCAGGCCTATCGTCTTATATTACACTTGTGCCATCTGTCTTATCGCACAGTGTCTGCTTATGGGGTTCCAGCCTTCAGCTCTCCCTGACCAACGTACTTATGATGGTCACTGTTGTCCTGAAAATTTTCAGTAAAAAAATGTTTAAAACCAAAACCAAACCAAGATCATATACAACATGAAATGACTGAAAGAAATAATAAAAAAAGAGCTACATTTCTGCTTCTTTACTTCAGGCAACAACAGCTTTTACACTACAATAAATATTATTTTTTGACTTTTAAAAAAATATATATTTCTGACTAAACAACATCTTTTTTGGCTAAGATCACAAGTAGTATCAATGGAGATGAGACTGAGGTGCAAAGTCTTAACTCAAAATCTGACACAAACTTCCATAAAAGTCAGGAGTGTTTGGTTCCTAGGTTTTGATTTGGGACCATCTTGGAGTATGAGCTTGATACTGAACATGTCTTCTACCCAGAGACAATATCCTATCCCTGCAGATGGACAGACTCACTGATCAAGAGAGCCTTGTGCAGATACAAAATTTGTATCCACATCCAATCTACAATCCACAAAAATGATCTGTGGGTATAAAGAGGCTACCATGGAGTTGCAGTGCTTTAGATAAAAAACGTTGATCCGCATCCATCTGCAATCTGCAAAAATGGTCCACGGATATCAACATCCATGGATATCTGCAGATATAAAGCGGATATCCGCAGATTTGCAAGGCTTTACTGATCTAATAGGACTTTCCCAGCTCTAACTTTTTCATCCTTCAGGGCTCAACATGGGAATGAATTTTGTCGTCTCTGGCAGCTTTTAAATTCTAAAAGTGCAAAAACAATGGTTTTAAAATGTTGCAAAAAGTTGTAATCAGTATGCTTGTTTTTGAGTTTTCAAGTTATTGGCACACAACGTAGGGCTGACGTTTATTGTGGTGTGGAAAGTTTTTGAATTGAGGCCTGAACCTTCATCACTGAAATCAGTGACTTAAATGGAAACAGCATTGTATCTTTAAACAATTATGTTTAGGACTACAGTTAACTGTGTCCAATCTTATCATTAGGACTTTAAATGCAAGGACATGCATGACGTCTAGACTGACAGTTTCAGTGCTAATGAGTTATAATTGTTACAAGTATATGATAAATCATAATGGCATCATGTAAAAAAAATCAAATCTCCTTTTATAATGAGCCTATATATAAATCCAGGGGAGTCAACTTGAAGAGGGGGTTCATTTGGAAAACTAAAGGTTAAAAGTCCTTCCTTTAAAAGTAGCAAGTAATAACATCACAATGAATCATGAAGATGGGATGACACTGTATGGACAGAAGACAAGGGAGCACCCTGACTACAATGGGTGAAGTTGGTCAAATCTAATTTATTGGAGATGCCACCTTATCAATATGGGAGTCTTCATAGGGGGCCAATCAGAACCATTGTGATCAAACTATTTTTAAATGTACTGTACCAAAAAGCCATACAGTACAATCTAAGTATTTTTTTTTAATTATTCATCCAGGTAGCAGTAAATAATATGAGCCAGATTCTCAACTCGCATAAAAGTATAGTGTTCAATGAACCTATGCCAATTTACACAAGCTGAGGATCAGGCCCTAGATTGTAAAAATGTGTGACCTGAAATGTGCATCTGCAGAGCAATTTCTGTCAACTGGGTAAACTGAATACTTTCTCCTTTCATGAACATTTATGTTTCTTGCTCTTAAAAAAATACTCCCAATTCCCAATTTGAAAGCCACCTTTTCCTTACATCAAACCACTTGTACTTTCCATTTCCATTCTTGACACCAGCATGAGCTATGGACAGAGTGTGAGTCCCGGGCTTTTGAAGTTCCTAGTTTATTCCATTTAGTGTCACAATCTCTAAGCATTATTTAAAGGTAGCTTTTGTCAGCAAATATGAAATATGAAACCCAAGAACAAACATACTGTAGTGTATGTGTACACATATACACAAGCAACATAGTATAGGTTACATGGAATATATGTTTTTTATATACGGTGTATATATACACACACACACACACACGTGTGAATAGACAAACATAAGTGGAATCTTTCTCTATTCAGGCAGAATATTGGCCAAACAAATATTTATTGAGACTTACTCAGCTGTAATACATAAGGGGATTCACGACATGGTACATCTGGAGTCTTCTTAGTCTTTATGAGATAATTGCACCTTGGACCACCTAAAACAAGGCGTAACTAAAGGATTTGATTTTTAAATTTAAAAAACATGGAACGGGCAGGAATTAAATCAGTCATGCCTCTGCACTGTTCATAAATGAAAGAGACTATAAACAAATGGGCAACAGAAATGGTACAATAAGAACAGGATTAATCTGAGTGTGATTAATTCAGTGTCAGATTAAAATGGATAGTGCCAGCTGTATCGGATCCATTCTGAAGCATTATTCTTTCCTGTCACTTTTTGCCCACCCCCCTCCCATTCCAAAAACCACCTCCTTGGTAGATAAACCTGCAAGAGAGTTAATTGTCACATACATGGATTTAATCACATTGTCCACAGTGTTTGGGGGCCTTGCCTTCAGCGATCCATGACTAATTGTTGTGGTAATTTTTCAATCATTAACAGCAGCGCATATGCTGCAGACAAATCCCATGACACTCACCAAAGCCCAGTGGCAAGAGGCATACACTCCTTCATAAAGGCCACCACACTCCCCCCCTACACCTATTATACCCTCATTAATATATGTCGGTTTCCTTTGGATGGAGATGGGAGGGATGTACTTAGACTGTATATTGATAGCTCGGTAGTTTGTTTTTATTTTCTTTAAGGCATGATCTGGTGGGGATGCTTGGTGGGGGAAAGAGAAGGAAATTAAAACCCCATCTGGGACACTAGCTGAAGGCCTGCTCTACATTCTGCTTGTCCTTCATTCATTTTATGTTGAGCTTGTGTGCTTCAGCAAGTGCCCTTTCTTTGCGTTTCAGCTGTATTAGAGATTTCCATGGCAACTGCTGGTGCTCATCTGCTGCACCATACTGCAGCCTCTCTCAGCTCAATTCTCCAGTCGCCCCAGTGTCAGACAGGGCACGCTACAGGCACTGGTGGGACAAGACCTTGCCTTAGGGAATCCTCCCGCTGATTGAAGCCCTGCTCTAATCACCTCATAATATAAGCGAACCAGATCACATAAAAACAATTTTCTTTTTGAGATTCTAGGAAATAAAACAAACAAACAAAAAATCCCTAGAGGTTCTTTGTTGCTCAAAAGCAAAAGAAAAACAGCACCCAGGATCGTGCAGTAGCAGAAGGGATTAGTTCCATAATAGTCTGGAAGGAATTGTGGGAAATACATAAAAGCATCTCTGCCAATCCAAGCTCCATGACCTGCTCCTTTAGCTCAGCTGGCAGAGTGCTTGCCTGGGGAACAGGAGGCCCACATTTCAGTCACCTCTGTGACTTCTCTTTATAAATGAATTTATTCACCGGCACGCGGGCCAGTTTATGCTAAATGAGGTGTGTGGCGCCCTCCACTGGAGCCTATCTGTGCTCATAGAAAATGTCACATTCGGTACCCAGTTTGCACCCTCTGGATGCACTCAGTGGGGTCATGTTCCTCCCTTTCCCCGCTGTACGTTAATGTATTAACTGTCACGCAGGCCTGTTTATAGGACACATGCAGCAGGTCCTTCAGAAGAAGGCACGCCCAGGAATGTGGAAGTCAGGAGGCACCAGATCCAGACACTGCACCATCAGTCCTAGGAAAAGACCATTTTAAAACAGAGGTATAAAGAGCACCCAGAGGCTTTAGAAATAGATATAAAATATTAGTTATTGATAGCAAATAAATAATAATAATAGTGGAAAGATCCCCAAAGAAAGTAAATGAACAAACAAGAGCTCATGGCAAAGGAAGAAGAGGTTAAATAAAAGTAGAGCCCATTCACTTCCTGGTCCGCCAGCCTCAAAAAACTTTTATTTAGTTTCTGGTTCTCATCATAAGGGAATGAAAAAAAATCCTATTCTTTTGGCCTGTTTGTGACAGTCATGGCACCAGCTCTCTGATGTAACTATTAGATAAGTTATGACAAGACCAATGCTTTATTTTCCTCTAGCATGGCTGTGAGCATGCAGTACTTCTGACATTCCCAGAGCCTCCTCTAAGCCAGGGGTTTTCAAACTGCGGGTTGCGACCCAGTACTGGGTCGCGGAATGTAAGGCACTGGGTCACGGCGGCTCTGGTCAGCACCGCCAACTGGGCCATTAAAAGTCCCGTCGGCGGTGTTGTCCATCTAAGGCAGGCTAGTCCCTACCTGTTCTGACACCGCGCTGCGCCCCAGAAGCGGCCAGCAGCAGGTCCAGCTCCTAGGGGGGGGGGGGGGGGCCCATGGGGCTCCATGCGCTGCCCCTGCCCCAAGCACCGGCCACTGGGAGGGCGGTGCCTGTGGGCAAGAGCCGCGCGGAGCCGCTTGCGCACATCCGCCTAGGAGCCGGACCTGCTGCTGGCCACTTCCAGGGCGCAGTGCGGTCATGGTGTCAGGACAGACAGGAAGCCTGCCTTAGCACCCCTGCTGCACTGCTGACCGGGAGCTGCCTGAGGTAAGCCCCTACCCCAACCCTGCACCCCAACCCCCTGCCCCAACCCAGAGCCCCTCCAACACCCTGAACCCCTCATTCCCAGCCCCACCCCGCACCCCAACCCTGAGCCCCTCCCACACCCAAAACCCCTCATTCCCAGCTCCGTTGGGGCATGGGCATCAACAATTTTCTTCAACTGGGTCACCAGAAAAAAAGTTTGAAAACCACTGCTCTAAGCCATCGTGCAGGACAATCACACTCACTCTTCCGTACAAGTCACGATGAGCCATGGTATACATTTACAAAATAGTCCTTCAAACTTTTATTATTTTTCAACAGCTCTCTCTCTCACAATCAAAAGTTTGTTTTGCCTGGGGGGGCGGGAGGGAGAGGATTTATGGAATACAACTGAACCAACATTTTTTTTTTTGCATGTTCTTCTCTCGGTGGGGAAAAAAAGGGCAACAACATGTAAACTGTTTCTTGATTAATTTCTGCATGTGGTAGAATCATTGTTATTACCGTGCTGTACTGCGTCAATGTCATGGACACAGGATCTGCACAAGTTAGGGGATCTGCCTTCTAAAGCCTACCAAACATGACAAAAAAAAATCCTGACACTGGCAGATGGCATGTGAATCACTGTAAAGGCAATTAGCAGCTCACTGCCGGATTTTGACATGCTGGGGAGGAGAGAGGGGGTTTTCTCTGCTTGGAGCAGTTAGCACTAAAGGGGATGGAAATAGGGATTAGTCTCACTTTGCTCCCACAGAGCCTTCACAACTGGTGTTGCTGGCTTTGCGGCTGCTGTACCGTAGGTGCCCCTAAGTCTCTGGTGCAGAAAGATTTGCAGCAGCAATAAAATTGCCATCTCGTTACCTTGATGACTACAAGTCACAGCTGGTGCAAAGAGAGGGGTGTTAAGCAGAATAAAGATCTGTGTAGCAAAGGAACAGAGCCACCCAGCTAAGCACTGACACTGCTATGCAAAAACATTATGGAGCACTACTGAAAATATATCAAAACCCTTTAGTGTTTCTAAGAAACAACTATAAATGGATTTTTGAACTGTTAAAAAAATTGGGTTTCTCTCAAAATGGTTCAGTGTGGCAGAAGGTGGTCTCAAATTTTGATCGGTTCAACTAAAACTGAATCCTGCAGCCTGATCCTTGTGGATGTGTTTCTCTTTAAATGATGCCAGTCAACAAGAAACTGAAAAGAGTAATAATATAAACTGCAGTAATAAAATAATAGTTCCAATACATGGCCCCCTAAGATTCCACATGTCACGGTGCTGCACATCCTGGTTACAACAAGAGCAGGAACAGAGCTCTGGCTAGACCAACTCTGACAGTTGATACCACCATGACTGCTAACCTGTGCTACTGTCACCTTGTTCACCCATCAACCTCCCCCACATTTGTCACCTTCTTCACTGGTTATGTATTAGCTAAATCTTAGATCGTGAGATTTAGGGACTATTGGTTGGAAAGTGTCAAGTACAATAAGACCCTAATCCCTGTGTGGGTTCCAAAAGCAGTGTGGCAACAGAAATAATGACTACAACAACTCAGATCCTCCTACTCTAAAAGCAGTCTCCTATCTCTTTTGCTAAAGAAGAATCTCCATTAGCTCTCTGATACAGGGCCTATGATGCAAACAGTTTTGATTCTCTCAGTCGAGAGCAGTGGGAAACGTTCACACTAGCTAGATCATTCGAATACTTATAGATGGCTTCCATCTGAGACTCTAAGTGCATTTTGCAAATATTAATTAAGCCTTACAATGATATGTCAAGTAGGTAAATTATTATCCCAATTTTGCAATAGGTAAAGTGAAGAACATAGTAAAAAATGGCTATTGAATGACAAGTAGTTGTGGGTTTGGTTTGTTTTTTTAAGGAAATCCTGTTCTACAGTTTTAATTCAGATCTACGTTAACAGTTCAATGGAGTTATAAATGTTAATTGTGCAACTACTGCATGGAAACAAACCACAACCAAGCAAAAGCAATTCCTACAATCAAGCAAGCCAGCCTTTCCCAAGTTCTAATCACCATTCAATACAGGAAATAACTATAACTTCCCAGTAAATACTGCATGTGTAGAACTACCATACTAATTGCTAGGACATGAAAAAAGATTACAGATACACTATGAAACTGCAGATCATTGTGCAGATAGAATAAAGGAAATACAAGATCAAACATTTAGAAGGCAGTCACTGGAGTATGGGAAATAATCAGCCCCATGCGTATTGAGGTGAAGAGCTGATCATTTTAAAGAACATATGAATTGCCATAGTGGATCTGATCAATGGTCCATCTACTCTGATATTTTGTTAGCTACAGAGACCACTACCAGAGGAAGTTGTAAACTCCATAAACCATAATTGTGCGATAACATGGCTATACGTGAAGTTTCTTCATCATCATCTCAGGCAGTAAGTGACTGTCCTGAAGCATGAGGACTGATAACATTTTTATCAAACCTAGTTTAGCTGCTGATATTATTCGTATTATTCATATTAATTGTAGTGTAACACTGTAAAAAGGAGTTTGCTCACCATGCAATTCCAAATGAATTAATAACAGATAATGGCTCATTTTGGCAATCCTCCTTGATATATCAGTTCACGCAGTACACAAAACTAAGCCCTGGCCAGGCAGCAACTACTGAGTTAGCAGAAAAGTCCGTACAAAGGCAAAGAATTTGTTTTTTTAAAACACCCTCATGGTTTCAAGGAATATACACTTAACATTGAATAGTGCATCACAATGCTTTGTTTTTCCACTAACTCAGACACTTTTGGGTAGAAGGACTAAAACCTTAACACCAACGTCTAACAAGCTTCTTGAGCCAAAGAAAATTTACCCCTTGAAGTAATTAGAAAGCAACAATATGATAGAAATCTAGGTGAGAAGAAATGCCCATTGCAAGTGGGAGTGAATGTTGAATTCCAAACAGAAAGTGCCAGTGTAACAGCTATTCCATCTATACCAGTGTTATATGACTACTGAGAGTCAGGCCTACAGGAGGGAAGGCAGTGTGACCCAGCGGACAGAGCACTGGACAGGGACTCAAGAGACTGGGTTTCTATTTGTGGTCTGCCATTGCCCTGCTGGGTGACTGGGGAGGCCATATCACTGCTCTGTTCCTCAGTTTCGCCATCTGTAAAACGGGGATAATTCTTAACAGAAGACATCTAAACAAAATCACACACAAACATGGCTCTCTGTCTTTTGAGGTATCCAGAGACAGTGTTTCTCTAATACATTTACCTTAAGGACAAATAACAGGTGCAACAAACATAGTCTCCAGTGCTTAAAGAGGCCACCATACTAGCATATCTGTAAGTTCACACCTTCTGAAACTATAGCACATGAAAAGATCAAAATTTAGTTTGCTGACCACACATCACGCTTCTTAATATTATTATTTATGTAACAGCCAAAAGTGTGGTAGGAGCTTGACAGCAAAACAGGTCATTGCTCCAATGAGCTTACAGTCTAATAAGACAATGTACAAACAAAGGAGTTGGAAAAGGGATGTAACTTTTTTCTAATTGCATTAGTCTTTAACCCTCATTATATGCCTGCCAAACCTCTAGTGTCAATTTTTTAATCTGTATTATATCAATTTTCTACTGATACTGTGATTTAAAAAAAAATCTTGCCCAGTCCTCAGAGCTTTGCCCCAACACCAAATAATGCTTTTACTCTTTTCTACACTTAAGTTTTCTAAGAATACATAACCTGCATTTTCCCATTTCTAACTACCAGCTGCACCCATATCTACCTATTTTTAATTCAAAGCATGATGCTACCAGAAGTCACTATGACTCCAAAAACGCTGATTTTGCCTAGTTCTGGTGAAATGTTGAGAAGCAGAATTCTGAATAATCAACTGGCAGGAGCCCAGCCCTAGATTAACTCCACTCATATTTTATATAGCTGTTTTTACAGCTAACACATCTTTAGATGGGTAAACTGTACTCTTAATGTGTCATTTTGGATCAGACACAGCATATGCATTTTTATACACATAAACAGTACATAGGAACACATGAATTGCCATAATGGCTCAGCTCCATGTTCCATCTAATCCAGTATCCTACCGCTGACGGGTGCAGGAAACCTCACTATAGGCAGAGATGGGATAATATGCCCGCCCCCTCAAATTAAGGTTTCATCCTAATCTAGTAGGAATGTGCTTTTGCCTTGAAAAATGAGATTTTATCTCCCCTCCAACGCTCTTTTTGTTAACATGGATAGCAAGTGCAAATATGTACAGAATAAAGTCTTTGGAACTGTCCCAATTAGTGCTCATGAAAGTGAAGAATTGTTATCCTGGCCTTGATTCTAAAAAAATGGAGCTTGGATAATGTGTCTTAGCATAACTGGGAAATTCTAGTTAGTGCCATCAGTCTTACAGTAGTATCGTGAAAAGAATTCATTTAGTTGAGGTAAAAAAAATTTCAGTCAGAGTTTATCTTTGACTGTCTCTAGTGAAAAGTGTGTGCTAACAAAGTCTGAACTAATATGAGACAGGGAAAGGATTCCCCTAAATCTATTTGTTCTTTTGGAATAATTCATTAGCTAAATACTTTTCAATTGTTACAATCAAAAAAGAATTCCTAACTGGAGCCTTATTTCAATGCATTCCAATAACTTTTCTAGTATTGCAGTCCCCAATTCTATCTTGCATCAATCAACGTTTTGAAACAAAATTCAGTAAATTCATCTTAACATTTTTTTAAAAAGAGGAAACTCTGAATTACAATAATATCAGTGACAGTCCCAGCCACTAATAGTAAGGAGATGAGACTGATGCATGAAAAGCCCAGTTTCTGAATTAGGATGGTATTTATTCTCAGAAGTGGAAGAAAAAATGGTTACTTACCTTTCATAACTGTTGTTCTTCGAGATGTGTTGCTCATGTCCATTCCATTCTAAGGGCTGGTCTACACCCAGCCGCTAGTTCGGCGGCTGGGGATCGAAGTTCTGGGTTCGACTTATCGCGTCTGGTCTGGACGCGATAAGTCGAACCAGGAAGTGCTCGCCGTCGACTGCGGTACTCCAGCTCGGCGAGAGGAGTACCGCGGAGTCAACGGGGAGCCTGCCTGCCGCGTGTGGACCGTGTCTGAACCGCGGTAAGTTCGAACTAAGGTATGTCGACTTCAGCTACGTTATTCACGTAGCTGAAGTTGCGTACCTTAGTTCGACTTGGGGGGTTAGTGTAGACCACGCCTTAGTGTGTGCACGGGCACGTACACAGTTGTCGGAGATTTTTGCCTAAACAGTATCCGTAGGGCCGGCTGTGGCTCTCTCGAGTGCCATGCTAACGCGTCGGTATATTAGGTGCTGCCGGCCCTATCATCTCTCAGTTCCTTCTTACCAGCAACTCAGACAGCAGGGCAGGAGGGCGGGTAATGGAATGGACGTGTGCAACATGTCTCGATGAACAACAATTACAAAAGGTAGGTAACTGTTTTTTCTTCTTTGAGTGCTTGCTCATGTCGATTCCATTCTAGGTGACTCACAAGCAGTATCCCTGGAGGTGGGCTCCGAGTTCACAGTCATGCAGCTTGCAACACTGCTCTACCAAAGCCAGCATCGTCTTGGGTCTGCTGGGTAAGCACGTAATGAGACATACACGTGTGGACGGATGACCAGGTGGCAGCCCTACAGATATCCTGGATCAGCATTTGAGCTAGGAAAGCTACTGAAGAGGCCTGCGCCCTAGTTAAATGGGCGGTCACAATCGCTGGAGGAGGCACCTTTGCCTGATTGTAGCTGTAGCGGTTACAGGCAGTGATCCAAGACCAAATTCTCTGAGCAGACACTGGACAACCTTTCATCCTGTTGGCCACTGCGACAAACAACTGTGTCAACTTACAAAACAGCTTGGTCTGCTTAATGTAAAAGGTTAGCGCCCTTCTGACGTCCAGAGAGCGTGTTGTAAAGATAAACACATTAAAGATTGCCAAGCGCTCAGATATCATTGTACGGGCCATTGAAGTACCTTAGGTAGAGAGTCACTGGATAAAAAGAGATTTTGTTTTCCACTAAAATATTTGTGATGGGGGCAACTGAGACTCAAGAGGGAAAGTTAAATTACTCTGGATGCCTTGATTGAGAAGTACAATCTTAATTCAGCATAACACTGGAGGCGTTTTATGTGTCTATGTGCTCAAATCACTGATATGCAATTGTAACCTTAACTTCACCTTAAAGCAGAGGTCCCCAAACTATGGGGCGTACCCCCCGAGGGGACTGCGGAGGAACATTCAAGGGGGTGCGGCTGGGGGCGGGGAGGGAGCACCACCCAGCTCTGCCCCGGTCCCGCCCCCAGCTGTGGCCCCTGCCTCGGCCTCCTTACCCCTGTCCGTGTCCCCCCAGCCCCGTGGCCCCACTCCCGGCTCCAGCTCCGGGAGGGGGGAGGTGCGGCATTCAGGGGTAAGGGTGGGGGGCAAGGTAAAAAGTTTGGGCACCGCTGACTTAAAGGTTTTCTAAGGATGTGTGTATGTGTACTCCTCTCTATTATATTATACATACATACACACATTTAAATATTTAAAGATTCCTGCAGTGTTAGTGCTCAAAAGGATGTTAGGAAAGGTAGAACACATTGAGTTTGCATATTGGATAGGCCATATGCACCATCTGTTGAAACATTTTAAAGCAATTTATCAGGCAAGACCCAAAATAAAGAGCTGGATGAGACATTAAATTTCCCATTCCCCCAAACTCCCTGCCCTCCCTCTGCTTGATATATAAATCAAAATCCTACATCTCTAAAATTTAACTCAGAGTATATTAATAAATTAAACAAGTAAAACTGTCCCTACAAGGCAGAATTAACAAGGTTTTTCCATTAGCTACTAATTCACTGCTTATTAAGCATGATACTGAGTTTGGATGGGTCAAAACCAGAGCCTAAAACAACTGAAAGGTTAAGAATCTGAAGCTGCCATTTTCCTTTAGAAAGCATGTGTAAAAAATAAATAAATAAAATAATCAGATGTTTAGAGTGCTACAGCTAAGATTACACATGTTAAAATTTGTATTGTGCAGAAGATGGCAGCACTGGGCTCAGTAACACTTGAAGTACTGGAATTCAATACTGTACCTAAGCTGTCAGTGTTTTAAAACAGGAAAAACAGACATTTTGAGGATTAGCATCTAACTTCCACCTCAAACAATATTTTGTGGCAAATATGCTTCTGCCTTAAAACCTCTCAGAGGAAGAGTTTGCTTCAGTGAAATTAGTTTAGTTACTGCAAAGTCTTTTCTTTGTGTTTCTCTGTCTATGAGGAAGACACTTTATCATGCTCATTAGTCTTCGCTCACAACAATCTTAGGACTGAATATATAAGGACTGACAACAATAAATTGTCAGCCAAAGTGCTTTCACTGTAACTGCAAGATATTATACACAATCCTTTGAACCTCAGCACTGCACAGCAATGTTTGAACCTAGAATACAAACGAATGCAAACTGTGCACAGTTTCTCCATATCCTTGTCAAAGGCCTCATGCCGTCACTGAAGTCGGAGCAATCCCCTTCCCTTCCATTTTAGCCAACTGACATTTTCTCTGCCAAGCCCCCCTCATATCCACAGCATTCATCCTCAACCTCAAAAAATAGGCAAATGGCCATCTCTGACGGCTATGCCAATGCTACTTTCTGAACTGGAGATACATGCAGGAGATACATTTGCAGCAACAAGCCTTGCCAACTCTCCCCACAAGCAGCTTCAGTCCAGCAGCACTTATGATTTAGGCTAAGATTTACTCATGGGGATTTTTAGTCAAAATCATGGACAGGTCACAGGCAATAAAAAAAAATTCACGGCCGCTGCTTTGGTGGGTCTTGGGGACCAACGGCTGGCCCCTACTCTGGTGGCGGGGGCTGACTGGCCCCAGCTGCTCACTGCTCCGAGGTCCAGAGGGAAAGCTGCTCCGATGGTCCCCAGGGTGGTCCCCAGAACTGCTGCTGCACCGAGACTGCTGCTCTGGGGCTGCTCCGGGGCTGCTCCTGGGGACAGCAGCACCAGCCGCTGCTTGGGCAGCCCTGGAGTCAGCCGCACTGGCAGCCTTGGAAGTCACAGAGGTCCCAGAAAGTCACCAAATCCGTGATTTCCATGACAGACTTGCAGCCTTACTCATGGTTCACAAGCACTCGGTGTGAGATATCTGATAGTGTTTACATCTAGAGCTGGAACTACTGTTTTTCAAAAAGTCTTAATTACAAAAATATACATCCTACTAGTTATTACTACTATTATTCATTGTTATTTGTATTGCAGTACAGCCTAGGAGCCCTCATCATGGATCAGAATCCCATTATACTAGGGGCTGTACAAACACAAAACCAAAAGACCCCAAAGAGCTTACGTTGTGCTTAAAAGCTTCAATACTTATTTTCTAATTGTTGAGTGTTAATTATAGTAACCATAACTTTATATTAATATGACTTTTATACATGAATTTTAATATAAATAATATTTAAATACACAGTTTTACTATTAGGAAAAACCCCCCACACAACATGAAATTTAAAAAAAATCTAGAACAAGATTTTATACTGATTATGATACTGAATTTCCTTCTATCTAGCTCTTTCTGTTTGCACTACAGTAAATTTCTAAAGTTCTGCATCACTAACTTCAGCCTTAAAAAGAACAGGAGTACTTGTGGCACCTTAGAGACTAACAAATTTATTAGAGCATAAAGCTTATGCTCTAATAAATTTGTTAGTCTCTAAGGTGCCACAAGTACTCCTGTTCTTTTTGCGGATACAGACTAACACGGCTGCTACTCTGAAACCTAACTTCAGCCTTAGGGGAACATGTAACTACATTCCTTACTCTGTGCCTTTGGAATAATAAGAATTTTCTAAACAGTTGAAATAAATCTCTACACCATGGAAACAGGTGGAGTTTTTTGGTTTTTAGATAGATTAGATATATTGATAGAATTTAAGCCAGAAGGGACCATAAAATCATCAAGTTTGACCTGCTGTATATCCTTCTGTATTACACAGACCTATAAATTTCACTCAATTTGACAACAAGATATCTTCCAGAAAGGTATCGAGTCTTGATCTGAAGACATCCAGAGATAGAGAATCCACCACTTCCCTTGGTTGTTTGTCCAATGATTAATCACTCTCATTGTTAGAAATTCGTGCCTTATTTCTAATTTGAATTTGTCTGGTTCAGCTTCCAACCACTGGTTATAGCTTTTTCCACAAGATTAAAAAGCCCTTTAGTACCCAGTATTCTCTCCCCATGAAGGTACTTATGCACTGTAATCAAATCACCCCACAATCTTCTTTTTCATAAACAGATGGAGCTCTATACATCTCTCACTATAAGGGATTTACTCTAGCCTTCCAATCATTTTTGTGGTTCTTTTCTGCACCCTCTCCACTTTTTCAACATCCTTGTTAAGCTATGGATACCAGAACTGTACGCAGTATTCCAGAAATGGTCTCACCAATGCCATACACAGAAATGCAAACACCTCCCTACTCCTACTCACTACTCCCCTGTTTATACAAGTCTGGACCACATTAGACCATTTTGCCACATCTTCACGTAGGGAGCTCACATTGAGTTGCTTATTTACTATAACCTGTAAATTCTTTTCAGAGTCACTTCTTCTACGCGAATAGCGTAGCTGAAGTTGGCGTAACTTAGGTCGATTTACTTGGCCGTGAGGACGGCGGCGAGTTGACCGATTTTTACTGTAGGAAAGGTTTTGTTCATCTTAAGTTCATTCTGCTGCAGCATCCTGTATGAATGCAAACTCCCTTGTTTCTGCTCTGGTGCTTATCAGTTAGCAGTGCAGCATAACATGAAAAGGATCTTTCGGCACTTAGCCTGTGAACTGGCACACAAAGCAAACTAACTGAAATATTCCCCCGTTGTGGCCTAGCCAGCCAAAAACGAATAATGTTTTTTTTTTGGTTTTTAAATTCCATTCAATTCTACTGTGCTGAGTTCTAGAATATCTCCCATGGAGATTCTGAGTTAGCATTTTTCACAATAAGTGAGCAACTGGTGGGAAATTTTAAATTCATGTTTTTCATAGAGCAGTCAATTTCATGTTTTCCATGCAATCTGTGATAACTGTGAAAATAATGTAGCTTCATTTATAGGCAAGAACTCTCGGTGAAGTTTTGAGGCACACAATGACAAAAACCATATGAAAACTGTGGTGTTCACTTCCCAGGAAAAGATGAATATCTCTCCCCCCTCCCCTTGCATATGGGCAGGGTGATAAACAAAGCACTGTTCAAAGGTGCTGGAGAAGCATGATACCCTATAGATAGGCTTGGTAAAATGCCTTTTTTTTTTCTCCACAATTTTTTTCCCAATTTTTAACCGTTTTTATTTTTACAGTTGCAGGAAATTAAGGGGGAAGTAGGGATGGGGGTAGTATTAGGGCACTGATAATGGAGCAGCAGGGGGATCCCTGTGCTACTGAGCGGCCCAAGATACCCGGACACAGGATGCAGGGGAGGCTGCAGTTCAGGCCACCAGAGCACAGGCCTTTGGCCAGGGCTGAAAGGAGAAAGATCAGCTCTCTGCCATGGGGAAGGCCACCCCACGGCTGAACAGTCCCTGCCTGGGGACAGCCCCTGCACTCGTGGCTAGTGAGTGAGTGCGGGACTATGACAGAGGAGCCAATGACACTGGATTGCTGCAGGTGCAAGGCAGGCTACAGTCCTAGCAGGGCAGAGCAGAGACCTCCCTGGCCGGGACTGCAAGGAGGAGAAGGACAAGCCCCCGACCGTGGAGGAGGCCACTCTGCTGATGAATGGCTCTGTCCCCTATGGCTGAGGGCTCATCTTCCACCTTGCAGCCCTGGCCAGGGGTCTCTACTCTGCCCTGCCAGGACCATAGCCTTCCCCACACCCTCCGCCTGCAGGAATCCAGTGTCACTGGCCCTGCAGCTGTGCAGAGAGCCCTCTGCAGCTCCATTGTCACAGACCCGCTCCCTCTCTCCTGTGTGCAGGGCTGCAGAGGGTGTACTGTGCTGCTGCTGCAGGGCCAGTGATACCCAATTTCTACAGGCCCAAGCGGGAGGCTGCATTCGCACTAACTTGTACGGATGGATATGCTTTTCATCAATTTCAGTGTGTCAGCTGAAATCAATGTTTAACATCATCTATCAATTTAAATTGAGTCCTGCCAAGCCTTTATGTTGAGGGAAGAGATGGAACCATAAAAACAGCCCTCTGTGCACTATGGGGTGGAGACTTTGGAAAGGAAGTTCCAGTCCTCCCAGCAATCAAGATGAAGGAACTAGGAGACACAATTTTGATTTCTAATAGCCATGAGAAGTACTTCCCTTCTGGTCATAGTGTCAGGGCAATAGTAAGGATTTTTAACTTTGTCTTGCAGGAGGCTTGTCACCATAACAAATTCTGAGAATCTATGAGTTGGAGTCATAATAATAGACAAGGCACCATCAAAAATAAATGTTAAGTTGGCACTTTGGGGATATTCTGAAATCTGTGTGAATGGAACAGTAGCAACTATTACGTGTGTAGGCTACGTCAAGTCATATGCAGTAATTACAAGCCACATTTCATTATAAATAAATAAACAAACAACATTTTGGACATTTTGGTTTTGTCTGTATTAAGTTTACTGTAAAGTCCTGTACATTTAATCTTTAACTAAACAACAAAAGACAGTAAGAGGAGCTTTATAGTGTTTCAGTGGCTGGTATGTGTTTCATACTAGTGCTAAGCCTAGGCACTTCTATTTGCAAAGTGAATTCTGAACAAGCTGGGGGAAGTGGGGGATTGAAAGCCTACTGCATCTTGAATCGCAAGTAGATAAGAAGACTCCTCAAATTAAAAACAAGCTTCTAGCCTCCCAGCACATCTCACCAGAGAAGTTAATACACTTTCAAGCTTTAAACTTTTTCACAGTTCCTACTTGTTTTTTCCAATTTGTAATATCCTCTGAGCAATCTCAAAATACGTCTTCTTTTCTCAACAACTTTGTCTCTTTCTGTTTGACAAACATTGATTCCTTCCTTTTTGTTCCCCACCTGCAACGCATTTTGCTCTGAATGGAGCTGAAATTAACAGGACTCTTTTGGTCTGTACATCATCATCATCAACCGACCTGATGGGAAACTGTTTTCCCATCCCGTAAAAACTCAAGATTTCAAAAATACTTGAACCTGGGTCTCCCACATCCAAGGTGGGTGCCCTAAGCACCTAGGTATTAACTATTCTGGGATGATGCCCTCTCAATGTCTCCCATTGGAGCTGTCCCACTTTGTATAAATAATTAAATGTTCACTGGGCCAGAGACAGACTGACTCCATACTAGTGGTCAGGGCACTCTCCTGGGATGTGAGAAACCCAAGTTAAATCCCTACTTCAAAGAATATTTAAAAAGAGGAATTTAGAGTCTACTAAAGACAGATGTATGTCTACATCAGAAACACAACCGTGGCCCAGCTGCAGCACTGCAGCTTGCACTGCTGTAGCATAGATAGTTACTGCAGCAACAGAAGGGGTTCTTCCATCACTGTAGGTAAGCCACCTCTCTGAAAGGGGGTAGCGCTGTCCACACTCGGGCTTAGGTTGGCTTAACTACGTCTCTCAGGGTTGTAAATTTTTCATATCCCTGAGCGATGTAGCTAGGTTGACCTAAGTTTTAGGTGCAGACCAGGCCAGAAATAGCTTAAGAAAACCTACAGCAACAAAACACACTAAATATACCATAACAGGAACACCTGGAGGCAGCAGCCTTCCCCATTTGCACAAAATACATGAGTAGTATTCCAAAGGGCCATTGATATGTAGTAAGCGACAACTGCTGTTTATTCCGGGGGAGCTGCAGGTTCCCATCCCCTCCAAATATCAAGGCCATGAAATAGTGAATTTGAAAATACTTGAAAAGTAATCCCATTATCTTTTTCTTTCCTTTTTTGTAATCTTTAAAGGATAACTCATGTCAGGCAACCAACCATATCTCTGTAATTTCAATTAGATTAATTGCTGTTGCTCTTGAAACAGTACATGATCATCAGTACAAATAAACAACATATAAAAGGAGAATATTTACCCAATTAACACATAGTGGTAGCTAAGATGCCACAGTCTTCTCCTATGTGTGTGCTGTTTTGCTAACAGCATTTTTTAATCATAACTATTTGAATAAATTAAGCTTGATTTGAAAGACAGGAGAATTTGTCTGTCAATTAATTAGTTTATCTTTTAAAATTAAGGGTCCTCCCTCCCCCCAAATTCCCTAAAAAAAAAAGACACGGTTTCAGTTTTTGGGCTCCAGCTAGCTGGCTAGCTTGGTACCCTCACAGCATGCAGCATACATTCTGTCTACAGTCTTTTTGCTTCTGCTGCTGCTAACAGAGATGTGTGTGTGCGCAGCACACTGAGGGAAAAGGGAGTTGGAGAGTGTGAAACTGATTGTGCTGGAAATGTTTGCTAATAGAGATGTCAATGAAGCAGAGAAGTTTCAGTACCTGAGTTAACTAGTTGCTGCTCCATGACCCCACAGCCCAGCACCTCCATCCATTCTCCTTGGAAGTTGATCTCCATCTCAAAGGAAGGGTGTGTAAACGGGAAGTAGCAGTCTACCCATCTAATTTCCAGTCCTGTACCATTGTTTAAAAATAAATAAATAAAAAGAGTAAGTATTTAAAAGGCTACCCCCTCCAACCCTTTGTAAAACTTGTTCTTCAGTTAATGACACCAATTACTGCAATCCTGAGAAAATAAATAGCGAACAAACTAATTTGCAGCACTTTTGTGCAAGGTAATAAATCTTGAAACTTGTGAAAAAATGGCCATGTCTTTTCTAATATGAAAAACACTTTGTGCAATTCAGGCAGCCTTTGAAACCAAATCAATCACTTGTCAAATTCCAGCAACCACCTGGCAGAGAAGGAAAATGAGCCAAGATCATGGGACAGTAGGTAATTTTGTTATTCTCTGTAACAGAAAATGACTAAGCTCCTCAAATAAAGCTAACCCTTTTCGTTGTGTTTTTATTATTCTTATTATTTTACAATTTTAGTTATTACTTTAATGACAATTTAGGCAAATAAATCCCCCCCTTTCCCTCCCCCCCCCCCAAAACATAGTAATCTTAACCTGTTTTAAAAATAAAGCTATTTTCCCTGTACGTGTTTGTGTATGAATATTTTATTAGGTTACACATACGAGAATACATGATGGTGCAATGTGGTGTAACACACAAGATATCAGTGGCATGAGTTTGGGATGACTCCAATACTCGTAAGTGGGGAATCCATAAGTGAGCTATGCATGCAGTGTTGCCCTCTTTTGACATTTTGTCATGACCCCCTTTTGGTTCATTTTATAAATCCCTAGTTCCTGGAGTCATGATTACATGAGAATCTCAGCTTTCATTAAAAAAAAAAAATCAGTTTTCTAGCCCTGACAATTACAGAAGAAAGCTTGAAAACATGAAAGGCTCAAGAGCCTTTTAATTTTTTTTTAATCTCATGACTTTTAAGCTAATTTTATTATTTCTGCAAGCCTGACTCATGAATTTTGAATGTTTGAGTTTGGCAATATTATACATATCATCTCAAAACTGTGCCAAGAAAACCTTTACAGCATACTACACCTCCTGATTACAGTAGATGCCAAATATTTTACCGGGGGGGGGGGGAAATGTTTAGATATGTTTTTGTTTGTTTATAGTTGTTGTTATTGTAAGCGTCAGCATATATCAGGGCCAAACTGATCCCAATGTTGAATTCCAGTTTCTATTCCAATTCCCTTCCCCTCACTTTTTCCATTACTAATAACTATATGAAACAAATTATTTTAGGTTGAAATTTTCCACGTTTAGTTTAAGCTTCCCACCCTTTTTTTAAGCAAATGTGATTCAGCCATTTTTGAGCAACACAAGCAGGGAACCCCCCGAAACAGGTTCCACAAATGTTCTGATGGAAATGTTTGCACTTACATTAATTAAAAATAGCTGAAACTAGAACCTTATTAATGACTGTTATTAAAATGGCACCCTACAGGCCCCCCATGTGAGATCATGGCCCCATTATACTTAGGCACTGTACAAACATAGTTAACACAGTCCCTACCCCAAACAGTTTACAATCTAGGGCCCCAGTCCTACACTGTGATCCACATAGGTGCAACAGGGTCCTACAATGCAGGATCAAGGCCTAAACAGACAAGATGGACAGGGTGGGGAAGTATTGTTATCCCATTTTATCGTTGAGAGCTGATGCACAGAGAGATTCAGAGTAGGGTGACCAGATGTCCCGATTTTGTAGGGACAGTCCCGATTTTTGGGTCTTTTTCTTATATAGGCTCCTATTACCCCCCACCCCGTCCTGACTTTTCACATTTGCTGTCTGGTCACCCTAATTCGGGGTCTCTCTTCACTGCAGAGTTTACTCGGGTGTTGCCCTTCACCTCCCTCCCATGCACACAAGTTTAGTGGTGCTTTTAAGTTGGGCTAACTGGCTCGTTTGAGGCTATGCTAAATCCCAAGTGAAGCTTTCACTCATGCTGATAACCTGCCCACTTTGCAGTGGGGATGCAAGCTAAAGCACTCGAAGTAACGAAGCTAAGTTCAAACTTGATTTAATTCATGTTCACTAATGAGAAAGGGAAAGCAATTCAAGTGGGTTACCTAGGGAGGTGGTGGAATCTCCTTCCTTAGAGATTTTTAAGGTCAGGCTTGACAAAGCCCTGGCTGGGATGATTTAGTTGGGAATTGGTCCTGCTTTGAGCAGGGGGTTGGACTAGATGACCTCCTGAGGTCCCTTCCAACCCTGATATTCTATGATTCTGCTGAACTGAGTGAAGTTTGTTGGGGAGACATTAACTATATATTTCCATGCGACAGATGGTTTTTTAATTTTAAAGAGAAAACTTAACTTGGAATTTCCACAATTTATAACGTTTGTTTTTGTTTTTTTTTAAACTGTAACATTCTCTGACAGTCTTAGGTGATAGATTATTTCAGCCTTAGCTGCAGGCTAATGACATTTTTGCACGTAAATATTCATACACACACATTACACTGTAACACATTCACGTGTACACAGACACAGCCAAAGCAGTAAATACGTTCAACATTTAGGAAACACCACAACGGATGCTGTTGACAGACAGCCATTCAAACACATTAGCACTTGCATATTTTCTTTTTCGCTTTTAAAAATAAACCTCAAAAACTTATATGGATGAAGATTAACTTTTTATTCATATAAAATCAGAAAATTCAAAGTGATAATCAGAATTACCATATTTGTACTATGTTTTTTTATTTATAGATACATATACACACACTATATGGTGATAATATATTTATATATGCATGAAGTCAGTATAGTTAAGTCTATATGAAATCAGTTTATATATGCATGAAGACAATAAAGTTATCCCCATATACTGTAATAGAGAACACTACATATATACAAAAGGGACCAACATATAGTCACTGTGGGAATCATAACTTTGAATTTCCTGACCTTTGTGCAATTAGAATCTTAACCCTAAGGCTGATATAAGTCATCGCAGTTTTTGTATACATATGCACATATGTGAATTTATTTTTCATTCAGATTGCACAATTTGCAATGGCAGTAAGAATTACGTTGAATATTCAACTAATTTTGTACTTAATAAAAAGAAAGCTCCAGTAGAATATGTTTTTAATAATCTGTCTTTCAGATAATGTTCAGATATTTGATTTCTGTTATTAAGAATCATAGAATCACAGAAATGTAGGGCTGGATGGGACATCATTTCTATGATGCTTAATCAAGTAAATGCAATTTCAGCACATTATCTGAAAGACAGATGATTAAGGACTGAATGAAAAGCAGGAAGGTGAAAAAATGATTCTATTACATGAGGGGTTTTGGGGCCGGGGGGTTGTTTTTTAAATTTTGAACCGTTGATGTATGTAAATAAGGTTTTTTTGGTGTTCAAGGAACACTCCCTTTGGGGTATCAGACACTGTATAGAATGCAGTTCCTTTGCATTAGATTATACTGCATTATTTGTCACAGAGTTCATCATGTTACCCAGTGTTCTGATCCACAGGGAGGCTCAAAGAGTTAGGATTGCTGTGGAAAATATATACAAATTACCTGTAATTTAGGATTAGTTAGAACACTAACCGAGTGTTTTGTAACATACATTCATTTTCTATTTTTTATTTATATTCAAAATTAAAGAAATAACATAAAAAGTACAGAAAATAGAGAAAGGATAGTAAAAAGAAAAGTACTGTATAAGAGAAACTGTATCAATACTGTATCAATCTTCATTTATTTATTTTAACAACTTTTGTTTCCATTCCATTTCTCCAGTCCTATACCAAGATGTAAACACCTAACTTCATTTAACTTATTGCTTATCCATTAGGCTTAATTTCTTTTTAAACTATTATGATCAGAGATTGCACATGAGAAATTTCAGACACAAAGGATTATTTCCAGAAATTTTAGAAAGGCTGAGGGCTCCAAAAATCAGACACACAATTTGCAAAAGTCCAATAGGACTTTACAGAACACAGAAGGTTAACCAAGCAATTGGTCCTTCAGACACTAACTACATGTAGACCCACTGATTTCATTATTTCAAAAGGGACTGTTCATGGTAATAATCCACTACCCACTGATGTCAGTGGAAATCCTCTCACTGGGTATTGGATTGGGCCCCTTGTCCAGCAGTATCTAAAGGATTAGGCCTCCTGCGAGTAAAAAGTAAATGGAGGAGTATTCTGATTTTTGAGTAATGCATGCTGGTAAGGAATTGCACAGATCACATTAGTATTCAACAGAGGTGGCATTGCTAAATACTGAGCTAAAGGAAGAATCTGTCAGTGGTAGCCTAATTGAGTCCTGTAAGGAAAATGTTTAGCCAAAGGCACTGAAAATAAAAATCATTAAGGCAACCCATTGTTGTGGTACTAAAAAGAATCAGCAAAAACAGAGTACCAGACATTCTCCAGAGATTACACATCTATGTACTGTTTTGTTCCTAGTAGGATTATGTTTAGGAAAGGATTCTGGAAGAAAAGGAAATATTCACAGAAGGAAACTACTGAGAACAGGAGTTGCTTAACCCTGTGTATGTAAAATTTACATCTCTCCTAAATTAAGCCAGCACTTCATTACTTCCTATTTTCCTTTGTAGCCCCATCTCCAGAAAGATATGTTGGAATTGGAGGGGTTTCGGAGAGGGGCAACAAAGGTGATTGGGGGTATGGAACAGCTTCCATATAAGGAGAGATTAGTGGGACTGGGACTTTTCGGCTTGGAAGGGAGACGACTGGGGGGGTATGATTGGGGTCATTAGAGTCATAGCTGATGTGGAGAAGGTGGATGTGGGGATGTTGTTTGCTCCTTCTCATGCCACGGGAACTAGGGGTTACCAAATGAAATTAGTGGGCAGCAGGAGGTGGTATTTTTTCACACGGCACGCAGTTGGCCAGTGGGGCTCCTTGCCGGAGGATGTTGTGGGGGCCAGGACTATAGCAGGGTTCATAAAGAAACTATATAAATTCATGGAAAATAGGTCCACTGATGGCTATTAGCCAGGATGGGCAGGATGGTGTCTCTAGGTTCTGTTTGCCAGAAGCTGGGAATGGGCGAAAGGGGATCGATCACTTAATGATTACCTGTTCTGTTCTTTCCCTTTGGGGCACCTGGCATTGGCTATTGTCGGAAGACTGGATACTGGACTAGATGGACCTTTGGTCTGACCCAGTATGGCCTTTCTTATGTTCTATTAATTCTGCTTGCGACAACTGGCAGAAATTGGGTGGACCAAAAATCTAATTTATCCTATGTTTTCTCAGAAATTACCACCAAATGAGATTTTTGTTAGACTGGTAAGAGGTACACAAATCGGAGAGAGTCCAGAGGACAGCAACCAAAATGATAAGAGGTTTAGAAAACATGACCTATGAGGAAAGATTGAAAGAACTGAGCATGTTTAGACTAGAGAACAAAAGACTGAGGGGGGACCGGAAAACAGACTTAATAAGTAAGTTATGAACAGAACAGTGAACAATTGTTCTCTATGTCCACCGAGGGTAGGACAAGAAGTAATTGCCTTAGTTTGCAGCAAGGAATATTTAGGTTAAATATTAGGAAAAACTTTCTAACTACACCTCTACCTCGATATAACGCTGTCCTCAGGAGCCAAAAAATCTTACCGCGTTATAGGTGAAACCGTGTTATATTGAACATGCCTTGATCCACTGGAGTGCGCAGCCCCGCCCCCCCGGAGCACTGCTGTACCACGTTATATCCGAATTCGTGTTATATCAGGTCGCGTTATATCGAGGTAGAAGTGTATATGGATAATTAAGCACTGGAACAAGTAATCTAGGGGAAGTGGTGGAATCCCTGTCATTGGAGGTTTTTAAGAACAGGTTAGAAAACACCTGTAAGGGATGATCTAAAGTATACTTAATCCTGCCTCAGCAGAGAGGAATTGACTTTTGAGGTCCCTTCCAGCCCTACATTTCTATGAACAATAATTCTTAGCTCTTGTGTAACTGTTTCATCTATAGATCTCAACGAACTTTCCAACAAGGTCTAGTTACAACAATGTTAGAAGAGAAGCAAGAAAAGAACAATGCATGTGGTATCAGGAGCCTCAAGGACAGTGCACTGAGAACAAACAGTGAAAGAAATATTTGTTCCCACTTGGCTTTCCTATACTGTTTTATTGGTACAAAGGTTCAAGAATTTGGTAAGCGAATATGATGAGTTTGAAAAATATCTGCAAGCTAACATATATTCTATGGAAGAGAATTTAATAAAGATGTTGAGATAATTTAGAAGGGACAGCAACTACCATTTTGGACAGCCTGCCACCAAGAAAAAGAAAATTAAAGACTTACTAAATACCACATTGTGTTTTCCAATTATAGCCACATTCTTACTGAGGGACAGAAATTTAGCTGGTGTACAGTAAATTGGTGTAACACCATTAACTTCAGTGGAGCTATGCAGATTTTTTACTAACAGAAGAGCCTGACTTTACAGACTATTTATACCAGGGTTAGACTTTGACCTACCACACAAAATGGGCTTTTGACATACATCACACATTGATTTGCTAGCACATGTGAATGTGTAATATCTGTACCCAGCTTGCTATTATTTAGAACATCCTTGCTGATTCTCTTTCCATACTATCAGTGAGCCTAATTACGGAGTCCACAACTCTTATCAAACCAGTTAACAATAATTGATTAAAAGCCCTTGCTGCTTCATCAATGAAGGTGGCCTACCTTCAGAATAATCTATCTATTTTTCAGCATAATCACGTTCAGATCATTCCAATTCTTCTAGATGGTAATGCGGGAGGCAGCTAACAGGAGAGGCACAGCTGTGAACTCTGTGATTGGAGGTCATGTGCCATGGCAAGTGATGCATTTGGTCTGTCTGTGCATTGTTTGACCATTTGTTCTCTGTGTACGGGCTGCATAGCTGGGCCATGGGTAAACAGCTGACACAGGTCAGTTTGTTGGAGCTTCCGTAAGGGGTGTGTGGCTCTGACCCGTGGTGCTTTGATCATCCCTGCTGTTTGAAATCTCTGAGTGGCTAATCACTCTCTGATGAGGAGAGGAAGAGATGAGCTTCGCTAAGCAGGGGGACTTGACATAAAAAAAAAAAGACAGTTACCTTTTCCGTAACTGGTGTTCTTTGAGATGTGTTGTTCATGTCTATTCCACAATAGGTGTGCATGCTCGCCACATGCACCGGTGCCGGAAAATTTTCCCCTAGCAGTACCTGTAGGGGAGCACCCTAGTGACCCCTGCAGTGGCGCCTCTATGGTGCGGTATAAGGGGCACTGCGCGCTCCCCCCACCCTTAGTTCCTTCTTGCCAGACAACTCCGACAGAGGGGAAGGAGGGCGAGATGTGGAACAGACATGAGCAACACATCTCAAAGAACACCAGTTATGAAAAAGGTAACTCTTTTCTTCTTCGAGTCATTGCTCATATGTATTCCACAATAGTTGATTCCAAGCTATATCTGTTGGAGGTGGGTTAGAGTTCACAAACTCTCAGGACGGAGCATAGCCCTGCTGAACCCTGCGTCTTCCCTGGTCTGGGAGACGATCGCATAATGTGAGGTGAATGTGTGAACTGAAGACCATGTGGCAGCCCTAAAAATGTCCTGAATGGGGACATGGGCTAAAAAGGCAGCCGACAAGGCTTGCGCCCTAGTTGAGTTTGTCCTCACAATTGACGGCGGAGGGACTCCCGCCAGGTCATAACAGGTATGGATGCACAAGGTGATCCAGTTGGAGAGCCACTGAGTGGAGATCGGCCGACCCCTCATGCATTCGGCTGAGGCAATGAACAGCTGCGAGGACTTCCTGAACGGCTTAGTCCACTCCAGGTAAAAAGCCAGAGCTCGTCTCACATCCAGCGTGTGGAGGCAACACTCCTCACTGGACGCATGGGGCTTGGGGCAGAGGACCGGCAGGAAAATGTCCTGACATGTGGTAGGCGGAGACCACCTTTGGGAGGAACGAAGGATGTGGGTGGAGATGGACCTTATCCTTATGAAACACCGTGTACGGGGGCTCAGAGGTCAGGGCCTGAGTTCCAAGACCAGTCTAGCAGACGTAATCACCACCAGGAAGGCCACCTTCCATGAGAGGTGCGACCAGGAGCATGTAGCTTACGGCTCAATGGGGGGACCCGTCAACCGAGCCAGCACCAAGTTCAGGTCCCACTGCAGGACTGGGGGCCTAACACAGGAAAAGACGATCCAATCCCTTAAGGAATCGGCCAGTCATAGCATGGGAGAATACCGTGTGCCCCTGCACCGGCGGGTGGAAGGCTGATATGGACAAGGGTGCCAGGCCTTGGGCTCTAAGGTGAAGGAGATAGTCTAAAATGAGCTAGATCGGGGCAACCACGAAGGAAACGCCCCGCTCAGCCCCCCATCGGGAAAAAATGAGGCCACTTTGCCAAGTAGGCTCGGCGCCTGCTTTCCAAGAGGACGTGCTGAACCTCTTCCAAGCACGTCCTTTCCTCCCGGCCTAACCATTGAGCAGACACGCTGTGAGGTAGAGTGCCACTAGGCTGGGGTGGAGGAGGTGGCCCTGGTCCTGGGACAGCAGGTCTGGGCGGGATGGCAACGGCCATGGCGGGGTGACCGCCAGGCTCGTGAGGGTCCCGTACCAATGTTGCCTGGGCCACACCGGGGGGGCAATCAGGAGGACCCGGGCCCTGTCCGTCTTTATCTTTTCCAGGACCTTGCTGATCAGCGGGAACCGGGGGAAGGCATAGAGAAGCTGGCCAGGATAGGAGGAAGGCATCAGAGATAGTGCCCACTCCCAGCCTCCCCCAGAGCAGAACCGGGGACAGAGGAATGGGCCCCGCCTTGCCTGCTGATGTAAAACATCGAGGCCGTGTTGTCTATGAGAACCATGACCACTTTGACCTCCAGGTGCGAGCAGAAGGCCACACACGCCAGCCGGACCGCCCTGAGTTCCTTGACATTTATATGCAGGGTAAGGTCCTGGGCAGACCACAGACCTTGGGTCTGAACGTCGCCCACATGGGTTCCCCACACCAGGTCCGAAGCGTCAGACACCAGCTCCACCGACGGGGGCCTGTCCCTGAACGGGACCCCGCAGACCATGTTCCCAGGGGAGGACCATCATTGTAGGGAGGTGATCACCGGCTTGGGCACAGTGAGGACCTTGTCCATCCTGTCTCTAGCCTGGGAGAACACCGAGGCCAACCAGAGCTGGAGGGGCCTCATCCTGAGTCTGGCGTGGCAAACCACATATGTGCATGCTAACATGTGACCCAGGAGCTGGAGACACGCTCTGGCTGTCGTCACGGGAAACTTTGTGACTGTGTCGATGAGTCCTTTCAGGGTCTTGAATCTGTCTGGTGGGAGGGAGGCCCTGGCCGACATCGCGTCCAGGACTGCCCCAATAAACTCTATGCGCTGTACCGGGACTAACGTGGACTTGGTGTTGTTCACCAACAGGCCCAGGATGGTGCACGTGGACAGGAGGAGTGCCACATGATCCTGCACCTGCAACCGGGAGCTGCCCTTGACCAGCCAGTCATCCAGATACGGGAAGATCTGGACCCCAGGACTTCTGAGGTAGGCCGCCCCACAGACATGCACTTTGTGAATACCCTGGGAGCAGTGGACAGGCCAAATGGGAGGACCGTAAATTGGTAGTGCTCCTGCCCAACCATGAAATGGAGGAAGCGCCTGTGCCCCTCGAATATATGAATGTGGAAGTACGCGTCCTGCAGATCGAGGGCGGCGTACCAGTCCCTGGGATCCAGGGAGGGGATGATGGAGGCCAGAGAGACCATGCGAAGCTTGAGATTTACTGGTTCAGGCCTCGCAGATCCAGGATGGGCCTGAGCCCCCCTTTGGCCTTCGGGATAAGGAAATAGCGGGCGTAGTACCCTTTGAGTTTGAACTCCGCTGGCACCACTTCCACCACTCCTAAGCCAAGGAGCCGCCCCACCTCCTGCTCAAGCAGGGCCTCGTGAGAGGGGTCCCCCAGGAGTGACGGGGGCGGAGGGTGGTTGGGCGGGGTAGAGGGTGTAGCCCCAAGAGATGGTGTTGGGGACCCATCGGTCTGAGGTCAGCTGCAACCACACCGGGAGAAAAGCACACAACTGGTTGGAGAAGGGAAGCTTTATTGCGGGTGGATCCCTGATGTGAACTGGTAGGTTGCCCCCAGGCGTCCTGTCAAAACTGACATTTCCCTGCCTGTTTACCCTTGGAGGACCCAGGCTAGGGGGCACACCGGGACTGCCTCCGCAGGCGTTTCTTATAGTCCCGTGACTTTTTATAAGGGGGCTCGTATTTAGAGTGGGTGGCCTGGGTGGGAGCCTGCTGCGGCTTAAACTTAGGTCTAGCCGGAGCCGGAACATAGAGGCCAAGTGTCTTAAGCACAGTGTGGGAATCTTTCAGGCCATGCAGCTTCACATCTGTCTGTTTCGCAAACAGAGTATTGCCCTCAAACGGGAGATCCTGCAAGGAGTTCTGTGCTTCACTGGACAGCCCAGACAGCAGGAGCCACGACGCCCTTTTCATGGACACTGTGTAGGTCATGGACCGTGCAGCCGTATCTGCCGCATCCGATGTTGCCTGCAGGGTTGCCCTGGCAGCCGCTGTACCCTCCTCCACCAGAGCTTTGAACTCCTTCCTGTCACGCTCCTGGAGGGAGTCCTCGAATTTGGGTAGAGAGCCCCACAAATTGAACTCATACCGACCCAGGAGAGCCTGAGAGTTCGCCACCCTTAACTGGAAACTCAAAGACGAATAAACCTTTCTCCCAAATAAGGCCAGCCTCCTTGAGTCTTTATTTTTTGGAGTAGGGGCTGGTTGGCTCTGCCACTCCCTGCGGTTGACCGACTCGATCACCAGAGAGTTAGGGGCAGGGTGGGTGTACAGTATTCATGCCCCTTGGCAGGCACAAAGTACTTCCGGTTCAGCCCTCTTCGAGATGGGGGGCAAGGAAGCTGGGGTTTGCCACAAGGCGTTTGAAATTTTTGCCACCCCTTCGTGGAGTGGGAGAGCCACCCTGTCCAGTACCAAGGCCGACAGGACGTTGAAGAGGGAGTCCGAGGGTTCCTCCACTTCCTCGGCCTGAAGGTTGAGGCTTAATGCCACCCTTTTCAATAGTTCCTGGTGGGCTTTAGAGTCCTCCTGCGGGACAGAGGGAGGAGGGGCTTTAATCGCCTAATCAAGGGAGGGTGAGGAGGCAGGAGCGGTACTCTGCGAACCCACCGGTACCGGGGGTCCCACAACTTGGTCGACTTCCGGGCATGGAACTGAAGATGCACGTCCCATCAACTCCTTCCCAGGAGGCTGGGAAAGAGTGGCCAATGGCCATTCCGAGGCTCCGGCCACTGAGCGAGCCCCCACTGGGGGCTGCATCGGTGGCCACGGGCCCATTGGTACCACGGTGCTGGCCATGGAGCCTGATGCCACTGCAGTGGCACCGGCAGAGCAGGCTGTTCAGCCTGACTGGCCTGTCCCATTGATCAACAGCTACGAAGGGAGCCCGGACTGGCATATGACCTGTCACTGTCCCTGGACCAGGAGGAGCGGTGGCGGGAACGGTGCCGACCAGGAGACCGTGATCCCGACATGGAGGAACGGTACCACCGGTAGCAGCTGCTCCGCGATTGGCTCCAGCGGGCGGATCTGCGACGGCGAGCTGCTGGCGATCGACGCCCGGGATTGTGGGAGCGGTGTTGTGGCGGGGTCCTGGAGCGAGACGACGAACAGGAATGGCATCGACATCCGTGTCGCAACTGGCTACAGTAGCCCCTCGGAGAGGAGGACCTTCAGTGCCATCTGTCTCTGTCTCGACGGAGCCCGCTCCTTGAGGCAGAGCGGTGCCAGGAGCCCGTCAGTTGGAACCCAGCCAGACAACCTGGTGGGGGTCGACGGTGACCGGAGTGGACTACGCACAGGGCAGTCGCTGAGTGGCAAACGGCGTCGGGAACATTCTCTCGATCGCGAACGGTACCGAGCAGGGGGCGACTGCGGAGATCCCATTGGTGGCTTGACATAACGTCCTGGGCTGGTTGCAGGGCGTCCGGCGTGGACGGCATCCGGACATCTGGGGGCAGACTGTTCCGAATGGGCTGGGCTACTCTGCTCAACCTGAGTCAGAGGTCTGGAGGGCGATGGGGACCGAGGACTGCACAACATGGGTCTAGCCTCTCCCCCGGTCTTGCTCCGGTGCCGTGGCAAAGAAGGCCTCTTCTTAGCCTTATTGGCATGCCCCGTGGATGGGGAGTGGTGCCGACTGGTAGATGGCACCGAGGAGTCGCCGCTCATCGACACTGCAGTACCCAGTGCCGACTTGGAGCAGCGCACTGGAGTCAGCGTCAACGCCAACTCCATCAGGATAGCCCGGAGCCGAATGTCCCTTTCTTTTTTGGTCTCAGGCTTGAAAGACCTGCAAATCTTGCAGTGATCACTGAGATGGGTTTCCCCCAGACAGCGTAAAGAGAGATCAGCGTAAAGAGAGAGAGGAAGTCAGAGTAGGCTTGGCAGATCACTCACTGGCATCGGCCGCCTGCAAGTGTCGCACAGCTTAAAGCCCGGGGCATGTCCTGACCCGGGCACACTAAACTAAACTAAACTACCTACTTCAACTACAGGTACTACTACGATGAACGAAGAAGAGTTCTAGAGGAAAGCTGCAGACAAACTGGAGCAGAGCAGTTCCGAAGCATCTTCTCTGGTGGCAAGAAGGAACTGAGGGTGGGGGGAGTGCGGAGTGCCCCTTATACCACGTCATAGAGGCGCCACTCCAGGAGGGCGCTAAGGGCGCTCCCCTATGGGTACTGCTAGGGGAAAAACTTCCGGCACTGGTGCACGCGGCGAGCACACACACCTATTGTGGAATACACATGAGCAATCACTCGAAGAAGAATAACTTGCTAGGTGAACTCAAGAGCTGCAAATGAAGGGAGTTAACACGAGAGCTTGGAGAGGGAGACTGGTCAAGGAGTGTGAGAGGCTTTCCTTCCAGGTTCAGCTTTATGTGCAATTTCAAGATGGCCAGAGCTGGAACAGTGGTGGCGACCTGAAACAGATGTGCCATATCTTCTTTCCTGCCTGGAGCTAGAAGGAACTTGCTGTGCATGAAGGGCAAGGTGGTGGCTGTGCTGGAAGAAAAGATTCTTGGATTGGAGGAGTAAATAGAGATGCTAGGGAGAATCAGAGAAGCTGAGGAGTTTCTGGACAGCCAGGTTTGGGAAACATCTGTATCCCAGCTACAAGGAAGAAAGGAGGTAGCCATCAAAGAGTCAGAGAGAGAGAGAGAGAAAGGAAGTCAGAGTAGGCTTGGCAGTTCATAATTCCGAAAGGGAAGAGGTGAAGCTGACATTTTGCTTGGGTGGAAAAAGATGAGGATGGGCAGGCTGTGCCCACCAGAGAGAAAAGGATCAGGAGAAATTCCACACAGCTTGAAATTTCCAATCCATACCAAGTCCAGGATCCAGCTCTCAAGATCCAGCTGGTCTGAGGGAATGGAGAAATAAATGGGACACATGTCAATGGCAACTCAGTCCAACCTGTAAGAAAAATGAAGCTTGCCAATGAAGAGATCTCCAACCCTCCAACGAAGACAGACAGTCCTTGTTGGGGATTCAATACTCAGAAGAATCAGAAGAACATTCTGCAAGGGACAGACTGGAAACAGGATGGTGTACTGTCTTCCCAGAGCCAAGCCACTCTAAGACTGGATAGGCTTTTGAAGTGGAAGAACAAGGGTCCTTTAGTGATGGTTCATATCAGCACTAATGGCACTGCATGCCAAGATCTCTCAGAAAATAGATTGTTTCAGTGATCTTGGAAGTATGATGAAGAATGTCCAAGAAATCTTCTCAGAGATTCTTCCTGCCTCACGGGCAAAAGAAGACACAAGGCAGAAGATTCTGGAAGTGAACTGATGGTGAGTAGTGTAGAGTTGAGCTTTTTGGCTTTGTGGAATATTGGTCAACCTTCTATGAGGAGAGCAGGCTGTATAATTTGAATGGCCTACATTGTATTAGGAGGGGAACCATCTCCTTGGGGACAGGCTGACTATAGTAGGCAGGAGGATGTTAAATAACAAAAGGGAAGGGTAGAAAGAGGGAAGACATGAGAAAACACTTAGCACAACAACATGCTGGCAACAAAATTAATCAAGGCACTAAAGGATATGAAGAGAAGAAATTCTTCAATTGCCTATACACCAATGCTAGAAGCCTGAGTAACATATGAAAGGAACCGGAATTGCTCATTTATGAGCATAAATTTAATCTAGTGGGAATTACTGAAACCTGGCAGGATGATTCACATGACTGGAATATTAAAATCAATAGTTATAACCTATTTATGTCGGATTGAATGGGTAAAAGGGGAAGGGGAGAATGGCACTCTATGTAAGAAATGGGATTATCTGTTTCCGAGTCACTGACAACTCTGAAGGAAGGATCTTGAATGCTTATGGATCAATGTCCTAACAGATAAAGTACAAGATTGGGTATTAGTTGGCATTTGCCAAAGACCACCAAATCACAGTAGGGAATAGGGTGACCAGCTCCTTAGGCACCTATCTATAATGTGTAGGGGGAGGAAAAGTGCACTCATGGGGGACTTCAAGCTATGTGACATATGCTGAGGTCTCATGCTGCCAGTATTAAAACATCCTTGGAATTTCTAAAGCTAATGTTGTGCCAACATTTTATATAGGTAAATGATATAAGTAGGGTAACTATAGGCTTGTCAGTCTGACATCAATCCTGGGAAAAGATAATGGAATGGCTAATTCGGGACTCAGTTAATAAAGAATTAAAGGAGAGTACTATAATTAATGCCAATCAACATGGGTTTATGGACAATGGATCCTGTCAAACTAACTTGATATCTTTTTGGGATGAGATTACAAGTTTGGCTGATAAAGGTAATAGTGTCGATGTAATATACTTAGACTTCTGTAAGGCATTTGACTTGGTATTACATGACATTTTGATTACAAAACTAGAATATTAACATGGCACATGTTAAATAGATTAAAAACTGGTTAACGGATAGGTCTCAAAATGTAACAGTAAATGGGGAATCATCATCGAGTGGGTATTTTTCTAGTGGAGTCACACAGGGGTCTGTTCTTGGCCCTATGCTATTTAACATTTTTATTAATGGCCTGGAAGAAGACATAAAATAAAGGTTGCAGATGATACAAAAACTGGGGGAGTGGTAAATAATGAAGAGGGATCCAGGGGGGTCCAAATCTCTTGGTAAGATGGGTGCAAGCAAACAACATGCATTTTAATATGGCCAAATGTAAATGTATACATCTAGCAATGTAGACCATACTTACAGGCTGGGGACTCTGTCCTGAGAAGCAGGTACTCTGAAAAAGGTTTGGGGGTGGAGGAGGAGATCAGCAGAACATGAGCTCCCAGTGCGATGCTGTGGCCAAAAGGGCTACTTGGATCCTTGGATGCATAAACAGAGGAATCTTGAGTAGTAGAGAGATTTATTTTACCTCTGTATTTGGCACTGGTGCAACCACTGCTGGAATACTGTGTCCAGTTATTGTGTGCACAATTCAAGAAGGATGTTGATAAATGGGAGAGGGTTCAGAAAAGAGCCACAAGAATATTAAAGGAGTAGAAAACATGCCTTAGAGTGACAGTCTCACAGAGATTAATCTATTTATCTTAAAAAAAGAGTAGGTAAAGGGGTGACTTGTTCACAGTTTACAAGTGCCTACATGGGGAGCAAATATTTTACCATGAGCTCGTCAGTCTAGCTGAGAAAAATAGAACATGATCCAATGGCTGGAAGTTGAAGCTAGACACAAATTCAGACTGGAAATAAGGTGTACATTTTTAACAGTGAGGGTAACTAACCATTGAAACAGTTTGCAAAGGGTTGTGGTGGATTCTCCATCACTGGCAATATTTAAATCAAGATTGGATGTTTTTCTAAAAGATCTGCTCTAGGAATTATTTTGGGGGAGTTCTATGGCCTGTGCTATACAGGAGGTCAGACTAGGTGATCACAGTGGTCCCTTCTGGCTTTGGAAACTATGAATTGACAGGTTTCAGAGTAGCAGCCGTGTTAGTCTGTATCCGCAAAAAGAACAGGAGTACTTGTGGCACCTTAGAGACTAACAAATGTATTTAAGCATAAGCTTTCATGGGCTACAGACCACTTCATCAGATGCACAGAATGGAACATATAGTAAGAAGATATATATACATACAGAGAACATGAAAAAGTGGAAGTAGCCATACCAACTGTAAGAGGCTAATTTATTAAGATGAGCAATTATCAGCAGAAGAAAAAACACTTTTCTAGTGATAATCAAGACAGCCCGTTTTAGACAGTTGACAAGAAGGTGTGAGGATACTTAACATGGGGAAATAGATTCAATATGTGTAATGACCCAGCCACTCCTAGTTGCTATTCAAACCTAAGTTAATGGTATCTAGTTGATGGACTGGGAGTGGCTGGGTCATTACACATATTGAACCTATTTCCCCATGTTAAGTATCCTCACACCTTCCTGTCAACTGTCTAAAATGGGCCATCTTGATTATCACTACAAACATTTTTTTTCTCCTGCTGATAATAGCTCATCTTAATTAATTAGCCTCTTACAGTTGGTATGGCTACTTCCACTTTTTCATGTTCTCTGTATGTATATATATCTTCTTACTATATGTTCCATTCTATGCATCTGATGAAGTGGGCTGTAACCCATGAAAGCTTATGCTCAAATACATTTGTTAGTCTCTAAGGTGCCACAAGTACTCCTGTTCTTTTTATGAATTGACAGGGAAATGATTGCAGAAATGGCTATTCTGCCAAGAGAAATGGGCTGAACACCTTAGAGGCAGCATACCACACAACTGGAGGCATACCAAATATGCTCACCAGTATATTTAAATTGGCAATTAGTCTCCACATGGGAGACACTTGCCCTCCACTACTGTTCATGAGCAGAACACCAATTATGGTAGCCCATACTATAACCACTATGGAAACCACCATGTAGCTAGCAGCCCAAGCAGAAATCAACACATTCATTTTCACTCACCACCTGCTGTGGGGACAGGTGGCAGCTTCCCATGATGCTACAGGACCAAACTAGCAATGTCCTTGCCTGACATCTCATTTCTGCCTTCTGATGTGTCCAAACTCCAGAAGCATATGTTCCTACTATACTAGAGGTACAGAAGCAAGCATATTTTTGGACACAGGTCCTTTTATGTCCCTTATTAGCAAAATAAATTCTGTATGGTAATACAGCCTCTAAAGAACTCTAAAGAATACATCTCTCTGTAGAGACTGGTGACAGGGGAACAGCTGGACACTCGATCTGATTTGAATCACCTTGAGGACTGGTCAATTATTCAAAAGGGCATACAAGTTGTACAGAATTCTTCCCAGTTTTGTATCTTTAAATGGGACTTTCTCCATAAGGATCATTCCATCCTCACGCAGGGGAGGGACATTTCTTCCATTGCAATGACAGGATTCCATTCATGCCAAAGTTTTCCATTTGTTGTTTCATATGTCTGTCCTGAACTCAGGCACGAATGAGCTGAATGTGCTAAACATTTTTCAGCACGAGGGTTGTTTTTAAAAGTCAGCATTTATGTAGGACCCACATAATCAGGACTGACTTGGGGAAAGACATTTATGAGGTGTTGCATGGGTCAGTATTAGATCAGTCTTACTTAACAACTTCACTAATTAGTCAGAAATGGTAGCAAACAACACTGATTATAATAAACTGGAAAGTTCTGCAAAGATTAGAGGTAATATGAAGGGGCCTAGAGTGGTTAGAAATACGGGCAACACATAAAATGAGAGTTGGCTTAGGAAAATTCAATCTAACAGATCTGGGGGAAATAATCTGAAATAAAGATATTGAGTGAGGAAGGAATCTGCAAAGGAGTAAAGCTGAAAGTACTTGGCATCAAATTAGTTATGAGTTTACAATGAGATGTGGCAACAAAAAAGGCCAATGAACTTTGGGCTATTTATGCAGAGCAACAAGTCACAGAGCAAAAAAATAATAGTTCCTCTCTGGTCAGCCCACTCCTGAAATACTGCATTCAGCTCTGGACACCTCAGTGTCAAAAAGCTTCGGACAACTGAAGAGAGTTCAAAGGAGGGCAACAAAAAAGATCGGTAAGCAGGAGAGACTGATTTACTGCATGAGGAAAGATTAAAATAGCTTGGTATGTAGTACGTGTAGCTTGGTTCAATGATGACTAAGTGGGCACACAACAATCTTCAAACATCTGAAGGGTATAAATGCAGAGTGAGACAAATTAATTACTGTATTACGAGAGGACATACACAGTAACTAGAAGGAACGGAAGGAAATTAAGAAAGCGGAAATCTAGGCTGAATATCCGGAAAAGCTCCCTGACATTGAGATCTATTGGAAGAGGTGGAAGGCACATAATTTGGGAAATGTAAAATTCGACAAGACAAAACACTAGAAAATGTAACAAAGGGAACCATCATATATTGTCAAGAATGCGAACAAGATGACTTAATATTCTAGGTCTTTTCCTACTCTAATATTTATGATTGTTTTGCCAGTGATCAATAAAACCAGAGGAAAGACTTCGAGAGATAAAATAAAGACCTGATATAGTCATTTAGCTTCCACAAAAGGATGGACTTTAAGCAACTTATGTTATTTAATGACATGTATGGCAGTAAGATACCTCAGAAGCTTGCTATAGCTCCAGTGCTTATGAACATGTTATCCCACTTGATAAAATGTGTAATTCAACTGAGAGGTTTTGCCGACTTCATAATCTGTAAAGAATACAACCTAAGTGATTTATGAAAAGCAGCAATAATAAACAAAAGTAAGTGTGTGTGTGTGTGTGTGTGTGTGTGTGTGAGAGAGAGAGAGAGAGAGAGAGAATGCATGCAACTGAATGTGGGACCTTACAGTATAATTCTATTTCAACAAAAAGAAAAATTACATCATTTTTCTACAGAAGAAGCAACAAAGCAAAATCCATTTCAAATTCAAAATTAAAATCTGAGGGACATTTGCGTTTCTGAGGCAGAAAAGTAAATAAAAAACATACGATAAGTTGGACAGCAGAATAAACATTCAAAGATAAATGCTGTGACAGGCAGAATTTATTTGAACTTATCCAAGATCTTTTGCACTGTGCCCATATTGTATGTCTACATAGTAAACTGCACAGCACAGATTTTGTTCCTTTGGTGCCACCTTACTTTATTGTTCTGTTTTCACTGACAACTGAGCTGGAAGTAATCAGAGAAGAGCCGGAGAGTGAAAGACAGGAGAGAGGAAAAGGACTTAATTCTTATAAGTTCCTGACCATATGCTATGTCTTTATGTTCCCGAAAAATGGGGAGGGAGGGAGGGAGGTAGAAAGAGAACAACCTCACTGATAGATCAAAATGAGTAGGGAATCTAGTAATTTAAAGTTTCAGTCTGCAGGTTTAGCAACTATTTATTTAAGAATGTTTTTTCTAATGTTCATCTGGCCTCCGCCTAACCTGCTGCAGAATAAACTTCAGTGTAGTAACTGTTATTAAAAACCATTCTTATTCACACACACACACACACACACACACACACAC
>NW_020664407.1:689577-789121 GCF_002925995.2 Terrapene triunguis | reverse complement strand
CACACACACACACACACACACACACACACACTCTATAACTTCGAAACAGCAATGGTGGACAGCCTCCACTCAGTTACAGAGTCTAGTTTATTAAGCTATGGGGAACTTTTATGTTACTTCATGGACAGAGTGGATGTAATAACATACACACAATATGTAATTGTATATAAAATTACTGATTATATCAAAAAGAGCAATCAATAGACTTTTTAAAAACAAATGCAGCTGTTTTAGTGCCATGACAGGTCCCAACAGCTCTCCCTGGCTCTCTCTCTTTTATTATGCTGCATAACCGTTCTCAAAAACTTGGATCCAGGCCTGCCCACCAGTAGACTAGGTGAAAGGGTCTAACACCACATTACAATACTTACCATCACCAAAGAGATTAGTCACAAGCTTTGTGAGCACTTGTTTTAGATTGAATTCCACCAGCCGCACTGCCTCCATGGTGTGTGTCTCCTGCTTGTGTGCTGTGCGATGCCCTTGCTCAAACAACTGTAAACTTTCTCCATCTTTGATGTTGCTGAACAACTAAACCAATAAAACAAAGCACATTGTTTTGTATTAGTGACTTTTTAATGAAGTTTTATTGACTCTAGTAAGGAGTTCAGCTGCTGAGTCTTCAGCATGAAATGGAAATTTAAAGATTATGGTTTTGTATTGGTGTAATTGTGGGCATATTTTTTTCCTGAAGAATCTTTATTATGGACGATGATGCCAACAAATATACAAGAAAAAAACCCAGCTTGACTCTCAAGACCCAGGTTGAGTTTGCAGGGACAGCAGTTAGAAAAACATCTATTTATTTATAGACTGAGCATATTTGTTATGGAAATCAAGAGGCAATAAAAACACTGCATCTTAAAAATCACTTTCCAGAGCAGAGCCAAACACTTCAAAGTAGCCAAAAGTAAGGAAAAATGTAAGAGGAGCTGGAGTTTCTAATTGAAAGATACATGATGTTTGAAACCTCACAGTTTTTTTTATTTTTATTTAAAATTTGTTACAAATTCCATTCTTTAAACAGTAAGATGAACTATCAAACATTCAATCAACTGAGTTTTAAAACTTGATTCTGTACACTATGATTATTTATAGCTACTAATTACAGAAATCTATTTGTAGGTGAGAGATTCATAAATCTGTTTATTTATAGTAACAAATTAAATCAATCTGTTTGGGATGGGAGATTCACAAATAAATTTTTAAACCATTTTGTTACTTCAGAAGTTATCATGATAAATAAGAGTACCTAAAACAGAGAACACAATGTAGTACATCTAAGTTATATCACAATATTAATATATAATAAAATTTGTTGTAGCTTGAAAAATTTTTCAAAATTACAACACTCAATAAAAATCTATGAAAAAATTGTATAAATGAAAGACTATAAACATAAGCTAGCTTTGGAAACCCAAAAATTGTTTCCAAGATCTCAAACTTTGTGTGATTGACCCATCCCTAATAAAAACACTTTGATTCTTCCCAAAGAGACCTGCAGGTCATGCTAGAATTTAAGCCACATTTAGAATAGCCACAATAGAATGTGCCTGCCCATAATATTACACCTGCCTTCCAAATGGATTACCTAAAAATTAGCAGACCTCTCATGTGTATCACCTAGTGGCTGAATCCAATTGTCTCTTCCATTGCACCACAAAGGGAAGCAGGCGGGATGGGTGGTTGAGTGTGTGTGAGAGACTCCCCTCCACAAAGTACTTTGTACCCTATGGGAAAGTGCACTCAGCTGAAAGCAAGAAGTTCAGATTTCACTTCTACTTACTGCTGTTTATATTTCTATACTTCACCACTCTTATTCTTCAGCACGGTTTATACACATTATAGAAGGCAGTCAAATTGCTTTCCCTGTTCTACAAATAAATTAACTGCAAGGCAGCACAAGGTCATTTCAGGCAGCACTGAGAATAGAACCCAGGTCTCTAACAAAGAAGACCCAAGACACATTGTCTTTCAAATTACTATGCCCAGTCAGCATACTTGTCTATCTGGTCTATAGCCATGGCTCTAGCCACTACACAACACTCCCCTCCCAGAGCCAGGAACAGAATTCAGGAATCCAAATCTCAATATACTGCAGCTGCCTACCAAACAGCTGTGTAACCCAATTGCTAAATATGTGTAGTGTCCTTCTGGCATGCCTGGTCCACAACAAAAATAATATATTCTTTGTAGCTTGCGTAATAGAGCGCTGTCCTGGGGATCTGAAAATCCAGGAATCATACCCTACCGATGACCTATTTATTATTCCAGTTTTCTTTTTTTTTTAAACTAATTATTTACTTTAAAACATACTTCAAACAAGATTTTAAAGTTAAAAACCATTAAAATCTCAATAAAGGCACACAAAGTGTAATCAACCACAGGTGATCTGTATATCTCTCACCTGTCAAACAATTTGATTGCCGGCGTCACACTGTGGAAGATCTGAAAGCTGAGAGGCATGACAACAATAAATATACGGGTATACGGGTGGAGAGAGGGCAAAGAAATATGCACATAAATCCTTGTGTACACAACCCCTCTCATCCAGCCTGATGACTCAGGTAATAAAGATTGATGGTAGATCCCTTGAACTTTTAACAGATGGAACAAGGGGAAACTCGGAGGTTAACACTTTTCCTGGAACAGAAGTTTACATAATACAACATACTAATGCCCATAACAGCAGCTAGCTATGGAGTAGAAGACGCAATTTTAGCTCACTTTGCTAAAGGGGTTAATGTAGACATGAAGCTGTTATACTGAAGAAGCCCAGCAGCAGAATGCAAACCCTTTCAAGTAGGGTAACAAACAGCCTTGTAAATATTGTGCATCATAACCAGTTTGCATGGATTCAAATCCCTGATGTTCAGAAAGTTTTCCCATGATCAATTCTTCTTGTAAATCCATAAGTAAAAGTCAATTTTGACACTTTTCTGATATTTGCAGTGTTTGCTGTCTCACAAGAACTGGAAAAGAAGCAGGCTTCTGATGCAACAATGTACATTTTTCTGAGATCAAAGTTATTATAAAACTGTCCTATAATTATTATGTGAACCAAAATATAAAACAAGACAGTTCACAATAAGTAGAGAATCACAGAAGGTAACAATGTACTAGGCAATTGCCTGTTAGAGTCAGAGACACATAGGGACCAGCAGATGTACTTCTTCCCACTTCCTGTCTATTTGATTTTCCAGGTCAACCTCTCCCCTTGTGAAACCAAGTGAAATGGCTTCTACTGACCCTCCTGACTACATTAGATATACTCAGCCGATCAAAGGCACAGAAAATATGCATTTTGATTGGCCCATTTGATAGGGTTACCATATTTCCACAATCAAAAAAGAGGACACGGGGGGAGCCCCGCCCTAGCCCCGCCCCCACCCCGCCCCCATCCACTCCCTCCCACTTCCCACCCCCTGACTGCCCCCCTCAGAACCCTAACCCCCCCTGCTTCTTGTCCCCTGACTGCCCCGACCCTTATCCACTCGCATGGGTGGCAGGGTTGTAGAAATTTTGGTGTTGCCCAGAACCCCCCCCCCACACCTGCCTAAGGCTCTGGGAGGGGGGTTGGGTGGGGGGAGGAGGTCTGGGGTGCAGGTCCTGGGCTGGGGATTAGGGTGCAGGAGAGGTGCAGGGTGCAGGTTCTGGGATAGAGTTTGGGTGCTGGGTGCAGGCTCCGGGCTGGGGGAGGGGGTGGGTGTGCAGGAGGGGGTGAGGGGTGCAGGCTCTGGGATGGAGTTTGGGGGTGGGAGGCGGTGCAAAGGGAGGGGGTGCAGGCTTTGGGAGGGAGTTTGAGGGCAGGAGGGGGGTGTGGGGAGGGGGTTTGGGGATAGGAGGGGATGCAGGGGTGAGGGCTGTGGGTCTGAGGATGAGGGGTTCATGATGCAGGAGGGGGCTCAGGGATGGAGCAGAGGATTAGGGTGTCGGGGATGAGGGCTGGGGCTGAGGGGGTTGAGGCGTTGGAGAGGCTCAGGGCTAGGGTGGAAGGGCAGGGTAAGGGCAGCCTGTCTTCCCATTAGTAGATGGGGGACACTAGGACCTGGGGGCAGCAGACAAGGGAGAGGCAGGCGGGGGGGGGGGTCCACGGGGGGACGGGACGCAAGGAGGGGGGCTGGCAGGTGGAGGCCGGGGACCCATCCAACACTCCCCCGCTCCCTGACTGCCCCCCCCCTTACCATTCTGGCTCCACGTGTTTGCAAAATACTCTGCCCGGTGGGTCAGTTTGTGTGTTACACAGGGCTGCAGACAGAGGGAGGGGGGAGCAGGGGAGGGCTCTGGCTGCTGGAGGCCAATGGGAGTGGGTCAGTTGGCCCAGCCGCCCAATCAGCAGCCGCACTCTGCATGGAAGGGAGGGAGGGAGGCGAGGGAGAAAAAAAACCCGGACATTTTAACCTTGTTACCAATTCCTCCCGGACGGCTATTTAGAGACGCAAAAGCCGGACATGTCCGGGGAAATACGGACGGATGGTAACCCTACATTTGATCTATCCCAGCAAACGTGTCTTGAACTCAAAATGTACTGTGAACAGTATCCTTAACAGTTCACGAATGCCCATAGAGTTAACAAAATAAATAAACAAAAAAAACTTGTAAAATGCTTTTTTAGAAGTTCTAATAAACCACTGCTGACTTTCAAATGCAGGTCACAATTAATCCAGGCTAATTTCTAGCACAAATATCACAGATGTAATGCTGAACAGGGGAAGTTTGAATTTAATTATTAGGAAAATTAGCAGCCAAGATTGGGAGAGTGAGTGGAAAAAAAACCATTACAGTACCACCTGAACTGGTCTAATATTACAAGTCAGGAAGTTACGTGGTTGGGAAACAGAAAAAAGAACCCACGGGTCAGATTCCTATGTTGTGTTCAGCATGTCACAGGAAAAAAGGAAAAGAGGAAAAAAGAAAATAGCAAATAAAATGAGTACTCATCACTCTAACAAAAAGAAAGGCAGCAGCTTTAAAAATTATTTATTGCGCTTTGAAATAAGAACAAGAGGTTCATCTTGCAAGTGACCATTTGAAAGTTAAAAAACACCCTTTTCCCCGCTGGCATTTTTTCTGCATTGCCCAAACAAAACAAATTGTCTCCACCACAGCATCCACTTGACCTTACCGCTAGCTGCACAGATCAATCATCTAAAACTCTATGGCTATGTCTACACTAAGAGCTAGGGCTGTGATTCCCAACTCACACAGAGCTAGAACACTAAAACTGTAGTGTAATCTGGGGTCATTTAAGCTAAGAGCTGCAGAGATATGAACCCTGGGGGGGAAAAAACAGCCATAAAAAAAAAAAAAAGAAAAGAAAGAAAAACCAAAACCCAGTTGGGGAATTTTTTTGTGCAGAATTCAAGCCACCTCTTCTCTCTCTCTCTCCCCCTCCCCCGCGAGCTCAAACTATTGATGTGATGTGGGTCAAAATGGTCACAGTCTGTCAAGTTATACCCAAGGTAGTGCACGGCACCACTAAATCTTTGGGGGACCCAAACTGATAATAGTATTTAAGAAAATATACATTTTTTTTTTTACTGTGTGTATGCAGCAATATGGCTAGAGGGTTCCATTCCTGCCACTTTATGTGCTTTAAAACTTGACTCTTGTAAGTGCTCTAAAATCCAAATGGTTACTCAGACGGCTTTGAAATTTGGTGTGCCTCATCATGGAGGTGCAAGGTAGTATTAGCGATCCAAATTTGGGGGTCAACTGACCAAAGGCTTCCCAAGTTGCAGTTCCCCTCCCCCCCGCAAAAAAAACCCAGTTCTCTTCTGCTGTCCTATACTGTTGAACTGAGAGGTACTAATAATTAGATGAATCTCAGACCTCGTTGAGATGGATGACTGATTCACCCTTCAATTATTATCATTAAGGATAAATTAATCACATGCTCCCTCCTAAGACAAAAGGAGTTTTGGACTGAGTGACTGGAGGTCGCTACAATTTGAGAGTCATGGGGGGATGTAATCCAAGTCTTTGGGGAAACGTTAGACATGAATGCTTCCTGGGAGAAGAGTGGTATTAAGGGTGGAGGAGTGGGGAAATAGAGGGAATGGGGCTGCAGCAAAGGGAGGTGAGCTTTGGGAAGTGGGATAAATGGTGATGGGTAGTAGGGGAGGGGAAAGAGGTTGTACATTTCAGCAACCGTGGGGGTGGCAGAATAAAGGTCTGTGTGTATTGGGGCGTACTGGGGCATTGACGAAAAAGGGTAGAGTTAACTGTGCAACCTTAACCGTGCATTTCCTGGTTTTCATAAGTTTGAGTTTTCCTCAACTCAACCTACTGCAAGGAGACAATATACCACAAAGCAACCTTAACTCTGCATTAATGTCATTTTTTGCCACTTAATTATTAATTCAGATATAACATTAAAACATGTTCACAAAACCTCTTAAAATACATAAATTCAATCATCCAGGAGCTCTGCAGCTTGATGGGACGCCTGGTGCCCAAGTCAGTTTGTTTACTCCTTCCAAGGGAATCACATGCAGCTCCAATAATTTAACTGGGGGGGAGGGAAATTTTTTGTACTGGCATATGTGAAATGGATTAAATGTAGTTCTTGACTGGCAAGCTGCCATATTGCAAAATGCCACCATTAGGATATGCACTAATTAGCATCCTAGCTGGCATGTTCCATAGAAGCCTGATCTACACACAGTTCTTGTATCAGTATAATTATTTCACTAAGGCCTCAAGGATGTGACTTTTTTTTAAACTGATATAGTTATATCAGTACAAGTCCTAATGTGGATTCAAGTTATATCATTACAAAAAATGCCTTATATTGGTATAGTTATTCCCCTTCCTGTACCAGAATAAGCTATCCTGGTATAAGCACATTTTTACCAGTATAACTATGTCCACACTAGGAGGCTTGTACTGCTTTAATTATACCAGTATAAGTAAAGCAGTGCAACTTGTGTGTGTGTGTAAACAAGCCCAGGGAAGCTAACTACTGAATAGGATGGAGAATGACCTACAGTCTCACCCATTTTAGTGCCTATTCTAAACTTTTATGCCAGAGAACTTCTGCATCAGATCACATGGATATATTTTAATAATTTCACATACAACATTAGCACGTCCAAGCTGCAGTCATGTCATGTGTGTTTACTCTTTCAGAGTAGATTGTGAAAAACAGACCATTTTATTATAACCTGTCCACTTAATTTTACAAGCAGAAGAATAAAGGTTTGGTTTAGTGATGTAATAAACAACTGTGTGTCTATCTTGTGTCATGACATGAAGTCTTTCTATTTAATTTTGAAAGCCAAACTTATTGCATCATCCTGCAGGACAGATACACATTCTTCCACTATCTATCAGTACAGCTAGCTAATTCAGCATTAAAAAGGAAGGAGGAATTAGGTGATTTAACCGTATGGCATGATGTCTACTAGTCCAGTGGTTCTCAGAGCCAGTCCACCGCTTGTTCCGGGAAAACCCCTGGCGGGCCGGGCCAGTTTGTTTACCTGCCGCGTCCGCAGCTTCGGCCGATCGCGGCTCCCACTGGCCGCGGTTCGCCACTTCAGGCCAATGGGGGCTGCGGGAAACAGCGTGGGCCAAGGGATGTGCTTCCTGCAGCCCCCATTGGCCTGGAGCGGCGAACCACGGCCAGTGGGAGCCGCGATCGGCCAAACCTGAGGATGCAGCAGGTAAATAAACCAGCCCGGCCTGCCAGCGGGTTTCCCTGAACAAGTGGCGGACCAGCTTTGAGAACCACTGTACTAGTTAGATCAGAATAGGCAATAGCAGGAAGTAAGTCAACATTGGTAACCTCAGGTGGCCAGAAGATACTAATTATTATACAAAAAATAAAAATGGGGCTACATTTCTTTAAAATCTTTTTATAGCATTGATCAACCTGTTTTTTCTCATCAAAAAGTTGACTAGTTTAAAACAATTAAACAGTTTGTAGCTACCTTATTTAATTAAACCTAGGTGTGTGATTCAATGTTTGTGTAACAGCATTAAAGCAAAAAGCTAAGAGTTTAGTAACATGTGTGACACTGCACCCCATATTCTTCAGTGATGTTATTATATGATTATGACATAGTTATGATGCATTTTATGCAACATAAGTCATGTGAGATGTCACTGAAAAGGTTATGATTTGCTGAATATGATTATCCTATTTGTATGCATGTATCACTTTTATATCTGAAGCTATGAATATTGACTATGTGTCTGTATTTCAAATGTAGTTACACCTGGGTAATGCTCACTAGACAAGATGCTTTCAGTCTAGATGGCTGGTTGGGGAAGGGCCTATTCAGGGCAATGAGCCATTAGGAAAAAACAATAGGCCTTAGGAGAAGCTTATCGCCCACCTGGGGAGTCTTCCTGTGAACGCTACAGACAGCCTCCGAGTAATGGCTGCTACGACGCTACAAAGACATGTGATGTGACCCCATGTCTCTAGACTCTATCTTGGGATGTCAGTGTTTTTCCACAGACTGGTCTGGACATACTGGAACAAAGGGTTCCCGCCATATGCAAAAGCTATATAAGGCAGGGAGTGACATCATCTGCGGTTCTTCGCTCCCCACAGAAGATGACTCCCAGAAACACCTGAGGAACAAAGACTGGACTGAGGGAAGTGCTGGACCCAGGCTAAAGGGATTTTTAGTCTGTGACTGAAACACCTGGTAATTCCAAGCTGTAAAGCAAGTGTAGCTTGCCCCTTAAGCACCTGCAGCCTGCTTGTATCATTTCTTAGGGTGAGAATCTGCTAATTCATATCCAATCTATTTAGTATATTAAGCTTAGTTTGCATTTTTTGTTTATTTGCTAGGTAATCTTTTTTGATCCGTTTGCTATCACTTATAATCACTTAAAATCTATCTTTTGTAGTCAATAAATTTGTTTTTGCTTTATCTAAACCCGTGTGTGGGAATCAAAACTCAGGGGCAAAAGGCTGTTGCATATTCCTCTCCACATTGAGGGAGGGGGCAAATTTTATGAGCTTACGCTGTGCAGTTCCCTGTGCAGCGCAAGACGGTATAATTTTGAGTTTATACTCCAAAGGGGGTGCGTGCCTGAGGACCTGGGAGCAGCCTTCCTATGCAGGGGCTGGTCAGAGAGCCTACTTATAACCGCAGCTGGGTGTGCCCCTACCTATATGTATGCTGGTTTAAGTACAGGCTGGAGGGCTTTATAGCTTGTCACAGCAGTACAGTGTGAGAGGGAGCCCAGGCTGGTGGTCAGGGGGCTCAGTGGTACCCCAGTTCCAGGTGGCACCCCGGGGGAAGCCCATCACAACATGTTTGAATGTATATTGTTTTAAATCCTGACATCTCCTTGTCTTGCCAACAAACATGGCACTTAGATAACATGGTTTTGAATGCAGTATAAAAACCTGGGTTAGATAAATAGATTTCTGTCCATCTAATCCAAGGTGTTCATCAAAATAGCATCCTGGTATAAGCAAAATTACACACATTAGGGCCCTGATACAATGAGGCATTTAAACATGGAAGGTGATAATGGAATCCTTTTGTCTCAGTGTTCATTAGCTCAGGAACAGCTACTAACAAGTTTACTTGAAAGTGATACCTTCATTATACTGTCATGTGTTCCCCAGTAATACACCCTGTGCTCTGACTGGCTCCTTATATTTATGCCTGCCCTGTCACAGCACTTCTTCAGAGTCTGCATGTCTGCCTCCCGACTCCACTTTACCCTTATGGAAGGCTTAGTCTCCATCACCAAGAGAAACTCCTGTTTAATTAAACTGTAATTAGAACATGGGGCTCGGTGGGGTGACTAGATGGAGAAGGGCTTAGAAGTTGAGTTAGCCACGCGTACTGTGTGCTTACAAAGAGGGACTTCTCAGGTCAGAAGCCAATTCTAGTGGCAGGGATTTACAGTAGCCAATCAAAATGAAGGAATTTACATTATCCACATATGGTTATAGAGAATTTTTTTCACCAGCTGTATAGTGATTATGCAAATCCCTGTGTTAAGATTATGTAATAAGTACCCTCCACCATTGAGAGTACAAAAAAAATAATAGTAATCAGCATTCTGTGGGTATGTCATCTACACTGCAGCTTGGTGCGAGCCTCTCAGCCCAGGAAGATAGACTTGCACTAGTGGGGCTCAAGCTAGCAGCTAAAAATAACAATGTGGCTGTTCTGGCTTAGAGCAGAGTTCAAGCTCTGAAGCCTAGAGATTGGATGGGCTTGAGAGACTGAGCTTCCGCTCAAATCGGAATGTCCACATTGCTATTTTTAGAGTGCTAATTAGAGTCCCATTACCGCAAGGGCATACCTTCCCAGCTGCAGTGTAGACATACCTTGTATGGTCAACAAATAACCCGAGAATTGCCATTTATTCACAGTATAGGGAGTTGTACAGTATCCCTGGTTCTAACTGAGTGAGAATTCCATTTCAGCATATTCACTCAACACCCGAATGAGTCTAAGTTCTTTCTGAATACACTACTTAAGAATATCTACCTGTCACTTGGGGATGTTCAGATACCACGGTGATGAATCTGATATAAAAACCTAGATAATTAGATAAATAGACACAATTTTGGAGCTCACCAACAATTTTTGACTTTTGTGAAAAATGTGACTCATTTTTCCATTTAAGAAAAAATTTCAATTTCGCCCCCTAATTTTTGGTCAACTCTACATAGATTAATAGAGAACACCTAATCTATCAGTGATGTTAGGATGGCAAAGATTAAGGAAACCCTGATTAAAAGGGGCACTGACAATGTCATAGTATTCTGCCTACTGTTCCTCTCTGTTTTTAAATACATAGCCAATTGGAAAGTTAAAAACATCTGTTTCCTTACCAATTTTTCTACCATATTTACACATCGATTTATTATTGAAAGGTTATTCATATGTATTGAGCTAATAACTTATTTTTGTGAAAGGAAAAAATAAAAATTTTTAAACTTCTTCCTATACAAAATTATAGTTTTCTAAAAGACACAAGAAAAAAAAATTGATTTACCAACCTTGACAATATCCCTATAAATAAGCAAGCAGCTGTACTCTAAATCCACTTACCAATATCGAAGCATTTTCATATTTTTTAAAATATACTGTATTTCCTAAACTGATGGATTAGCAATGATATTTATCTGGAGCTGGTGCATCAACAAGAAAACTTCCTGCCATCCCAAGTAGTCTCTGACACAACAAAACTTGGGCAATCACACCCAATCTAAGCAGAGTCAATCACTGAGATGATGCATGAGCCGGTGTGTTAATAATGGAGTACTCTATGCTGCTTACTGACAAGCTTTTGGCTTGGGAAGAGAGCAACAAAAATCATTTCAGACAGTAAGGCTGCTCAGCTTGCTTAATCTCTGGAAGCTTCAGTCTTCATTCCTCCAAATACAGGAAACAAATTTTATTTTTTTTAAATCTAGCCAAAATGTTTCTTTAAAGGAAGACTAAGTATGTCGCTTGGAATAACAGAGAAAAAGCTATCATATTCAAAGGGTACCAGACTCATAATGATGGATTTCAGGTTCATAATGCTATAATTCTTCATTTCTTTAACAAACTAAACCTTTTCAAATACACCTGTGGATGAAACTTGCTTTTTGTCTCCTGATTAAAGAAGCCGGTACATCTGTTTGATAAATTTGTCTTGAAATACATACTTTGATTTTGAACTGACTTCTGAGTAAGATGGGAGTTCCAAACATTTATTTTATTTATTTATTTATTTATATTTAAAATAATAAAGATGCCTATCCAAGGTCCTAGGTGCTCTAACATAATTAATCATTGTGACCCAGGGACCTCGTTATGCTAACTGGCAGAGGGCATAAAGGGTGCATAAGGGTTACAGAGATCCCCATAGTCTGGTATTTACAGCTCAAACAGCATAATGTAAGGTCTCTAATGACAGCCCGTGTCATACTGTTCATCACTATCATTGTGAGATGTATGTACAGCTGATATCTATGGAGTTATGTATCTGTACAAAAATTATGTTCTTAAAACACGTAAAGTGACACACCCCAGAATCATTCCACCAGAAACATTTCTCTCTCTGGCTATGTGTAAATTAAGTATTGCAACCTTTACAATGGAGGCCCATTTACATATTGAGTCAAAAGCTAATAAAGAGAAGTCAAATCAGCATGAAAGAAGCACACAGGAAAAAAAATAAACTACAGGGGTTTATCCTGTTTGCAAACTAAAACTATGATTTGGGGCGTCTATTTCTAGGGGTCAGATGAACCCAGTGTTTCCTTTAATCTGGTGGGACAAACTGCCTGCAGGCTTAATCTTACAAGAAGAGGACTCAACCAAACTGGCTGCAAATGCTGGGGAAAGAACATGGGGTAAGCTATCTTGTAGGAGACGGGAATGCCTTGTTAGTTAAGTTTAGTCTCTAGAAAGCATGTTATGATGTTGTTTAATATGTAACCATTTGTTCCCATCTCTCATACCGGTTTTTATTTGAATCTCTCTTCTTTCTTAAATAAATTTCCTTTTGTTTTATAATTAAGGCCCTACTTGAATCACAGGATGATTGTCAAATAATTGCAGCTGAATTGCAGACAAGTCATGGAAAATTGCAGATAAGTAATAATGGACCTTTATTAATTGTGGTCATTTGGAAAAGCAAGAGAAGACCTATTTCTTTAAGAAAAATTTGCTGGAATGATATAAACACTTAAGTATTATGCCTGCTCATTTTTTTTTTATACCCAGACATTTCGCTGCAACTATATTACAGTCATTAATGCGTGGGGATGACTGTAGGAGTCCTGCTGCTGTCAGCTTGGAGAAATGGGGTTCTACTGTAGTAATGGGGAAAAAGTGTGGTTGCAAACCTCAAAATGTATGGAAAATTGTGGACTATGCAAAGTAATTAAAATCAAAATTGTGGTGGAATCTTAATATTGTGGGATCCACAGTATCGCATATTAAGTGGGGCTTTATTTATAATTTAACTCAAGTGCTGTACATAATACAGGGACAGCGCTCTAAGGTAAAACCTGTAAGCTGCTCCTTTGGAAACAGAGGATCTGGGATTTCTGTGGGCATCCAGTGATCAGGAGCTGGATACCACAGGGGGATACATTTAACGGACTTGGGAGCTGGGGTGCATTTATTGTCAACTTGCAAGGCAAGGACAGGGCTGGCTGGGTTAGGGAGCTTACACCTAGCTAGTATGAGCAGGACTCCCTTGTGCTGGAGGGAAGATGGTAACAAGGTGAGGCTCAGCCTGCATACCCCAAGAAGTGTGAAAATCATAAAATATGTACAATTAAATTAAACCTCAACCGCACTGAAATAAGTTCCACAGGAACTCGACCAGCCAATAGGCTGTAGCACTTCATCATCTAGGAAGCACACCCTCAGCCTTCTCCAAGACCTTATCAAACAGGTGTCTTCTGCAGAGTGCCTGGAAAGTTACCAAATTTTTGGCTATTTCGGACCAAGGGGTGGGTTCAAGAATTTTGGACCCCACACAGAGAATACTCTGCCAACCTGTGTTATAATAAGGGGACTCCAGTTTGGGTGCCCCTGCTAACCCTGGGATGCTGAACAATTATTCAAGTTGGGATGCAACACCATGCTCTGAGTGTCCCTAGCCTCTGTTTGTCAGAAGCTGGGAGTGGACAACAGGTGATGGATCACTCCATGATTGCCTGTTCTATTCATTCCTTCTGAAGCACATGGCATTGGCCACTGTTGGAAGACAGGATACTGGGCTAGATGGACCTTTGGTCTGACCCAGTATGGCCATTCTTATATTCACATTCCTGTGGGAAGTTGGTACCAAATGAAGCCTATTTTTAAATCAGTCTTTTCATCATTGTACCTCACAATAAGCTACATATTTTAGCCAAGACTTGTTAGCCAGGGAGAAGTGCCCATTACAGAGGAATGTCCACTGAAAACATTTTTCTTTCATGTCACTGTTCCTCTTTTATCTCCTCCTCTTCTGTTCCCTGTCCCTTCTCCCCCAATCAGGAGATGCCACTCATGAGGATAAGAATGCATAGTCCAACCCCTGCCAATCATGACTATGCATTACATTTAAGTGGTAGCCCTACATCACAAAATTGGCATTGACTGGAACCCTTGTTGGCAATCTTAACAGAGGCCCTTGATTGAGTAAGGATGAAAAATAAAGAAGTTTTAACCCCTTAAGAGCATCACTCCAGAACAAATTTGAGGACATTAAGAAAGTTGTACTGCTACTATCCTCTAATTTTTTTTTAAGCTGGATGCCATGGCTCAGACAATGCCAGCCGTCCTGCTCTCCGCTCACATCTGAGGCTTACTGTGTTCCTGGATTTTGAGGTTCTTTGACCAAGTGGGGGAGCAACACCTCATTCCCATTATGAAAAAGGTAAGTTGAAATATTTACCTTTCCTCATTCCTGTCATGCTTCCAATCACATGAACAGATTATTTAAAAAAACAGTAACATTGTTTAAGAAATTACTTAGAACAAAAAGTAGACTTCCATGGGGCGCTCCATGTGGTCCCCAAACAATGGGGGTTGGAGTCTCCAAATTCTAAATTTCCTCACTGATAACTCTATATAACTGTTTTGATCCTCCTCCTATAACACACTGGATGGACAACGAGAAGACATGTCTCAACTGCCCACCCTTCGAGCTGACACTCATAGACAAAATTAAGATTAACTACAACTTACTTTCTCCCCAACAGGCTTTACTCTAAGGATCTGGAAAAGAAAGCCGATGTTGATGAAGGGCTGAATGAATACGAAGTGACACAAAATCTCATCACAATTCAAATAGTAGCAGTTCATATATCCCTATTTTTCCAGGGTAATAGATTCCAGAATAACTGAAGTTATCTGATCATAAACCCACCTTAGCTACTGGTATTTTCAAACGATGTGCTTTGCAAAACCTCCGTGTCAAAACATGAATTCCACAGAAAACCAGCTGAGAATCAGAAATCAAATATTGGGAAGCTTCCACAGTAGAAAATGCCTCTACTGATAATATTTAAATGTCTGGCCTCCCTTTTCTTCAATTCAAAATGTATTCGTTTTCCCAACTGGTATTTAGGAAGTGGGGGAGGGGGGGAGGCGAGAGAATCTGAATCTGAGAAACAAACCATGTTGTTCCACATCTACCACTATCAGACACACAGACCAAACTGCTGGTGAGACTACCTAATCCCCATAAAGTTAAATGACATTGATCCCGTGACCCATTCAGGTTGCTCTCAGGAATGTGGCCAGCCAGCAAAGCCCCCGGTATCATCAGCAGTGGGCTTGTTCAAAACCTCAAGGTTTTTAGAACTCTGTTAAACACATTATTTTTTTAAAAATCACAGACCTAGGTATGCTGCTAAGTCCTTTAACCTATTTGTCAAGGGTCTTCTCACAAAATCCTGCTGTTGGAGCTATACAGGATAGTTGTGTTCTCAGTTAACTATGGCAGATAAACTGCTTATTGCCAAAAAAAATGAAAATGTACAGACTTCCTCCCCATCTATAACCTACTGTCTTGAAAGAAACCCTGAGGCCCTTCATGTATTTAAACATTAATTACACGAATAACAACATAAGTACAATAAATCTCACAAAACCCCCATGAGGAAAATATGGCCTTAATACAGATGGGGGGAGGGGGCGTGGAGGGAAACAAACCACACCTGAAAAAAGAACAAATAAGGCCATCAATATTTTGGCCATGGAAAATGCCACAATATATAAAGCAATGGTGCATCTCAAATGGAATGCTATATTCAACTTTGGTCACTTAAGCCCACATTTTTTAAAAAGCACATGTGCTAAAGTTGGAGATTTGAGAGTACATGTACCAATGAATGGACATAACCCCAACTTGTGCACTTTTAGCAGCTGTTTAAGTGCAAGTCAGACACATGCAAAAGTATGTGCCCACTTTAGAAAATATAGGCCTCATTCTCTAAACAGACATCTGAGAGCTGAAACAGATATGGTTCAGAAATGGGAAACAAAATATATTAGAGGCAGCATGGGGCTTTCATCTGATGAAAGTCTGAATTGACTCACAGGACTCAATTATTTGACACCCTTTTCACACTGGAGTAAATCCACAGATTTTGGAGAACTTACTCAGGTTTACATTGGTGTACTGCAAGGGAAAACAGAATGAGGCCTGCACTTTTTAATATGGCAAGGGGAAAACAAGAGGAGAGAAGAGAAAATAGAGGTGTGTAGAAAATATAATTGTCCAGAGAAGGTAGGGTTCCCAAATTTCAACACTGAAAAAAGAGGACACTCCACGGGGGCCCAAGCCCCGCCCCAACTCCGCCCCTTTCCCGGCCCCGCCCCGCCCCCACCCCCATTCCAACCCCTTCCCCAAAGTCCCCACCCCAACTCCACCCCCTCCCCTGAGCACCCCGCATTCCCCCTCCTCCCTCCCGCCCCCCGGGCTCCGGCTGCTGCTGCACTGGGGAAGTTGCTTCGGCCCCCGCTGCAGTGGAGAGTGGCGGGAGCCGGGAAAGTTGGAGCCCGGGGAGGAGGCGGCTGCGTGCTCGGATGCTGCCCGCCGCCTCTGTGCCCTGGCAGATCGGCAGATTGCGGGAGTTGTAAGTTTTGCTGCAGCCATTTGCACTCGGGGTCCCCTTACCATGCCTCCCTATTTTCCCGGACATGTTCGGCTTTTTGGAAATTCCTCCCGGACGGGGATTTGAGGAACAAAAAGCTGGATATGTCCACGAAAATCCGGATGTATGGTAATCCTAGAGAAGGCTAATTGGATGTTCCCATCTATCTCAATCTATAAAACAAAAACAAAAGGGCACTTGGCTAAATTAGGAGACAACATTTAAAACAGATAAAAGGAAATGACTTTTTATATGATATACAGTATAATTAATATCATAGAATATCAGGCTTGGAAGGGACCTCAGAAGGTCATCTAATCCAATCCCCTGCTCAAAGCAGGACCAATCCCCAACTAAATCATCCCAGCCAGGGCTTTGTCAAGCCGGGCCTTAAAAACCTCTAAGGAAGGAGATTCCACCACCTCTCTAAGTAACCCATTCCAGTGCTTCACCACCCTCCTAGTGAAAAAGTTTTTCCTAATATCCAACCTAAATCTCCCCCACTGCAACTTGAGACCATTACTCCTTGTTCTGTCATCTGGTACCACTGAGACAGTCTAGATCCAGTCTAGTCCTCTTTGGAACCCCCTTTCAGGTAGTTGAAAGCTGCTATCAAATCCCCCCTCATTCTTCTCTTCTGCCTCAGCCTCAGCCTCTCCTCATAAGCAGGAGCAGCGCCAGGGTTTTTGCCGCCCTAGGCAGCAGCGCTCCTCCTCTGAGCATTCGGCGGCGGGGGTCCTTCTGCTCCGCGTCTTCGGGACACTTCGACGGCGGGTCCCGGAGCGAGTGAAGGACCCGCCGCCGAATTTCCGCCGAAGACTCGGAGTGGAAGGACCCCCCCGCCGCCGAATTGCCGCCGAGGACGGCAAAATGCCACCTCCCAAATCCTGCTGCCCTAGGCGACCGCCTAGGGTCGCCTAGTGGAAGCGCCAGCCCTGCTCATAAGTAATGTGTTCCAGACCCCTAATCATTTTTGTTGCCCTCTGCTGGACTCTCTCCAATTTTTTCACATCCTTCTTGTAGTGTGGGGCCCAAAACTGGACACAGTACTCCAGATGAGGCCACACCAATGTCGAATAGAGGTGAATGATCACGTCCCTTGATCTGCTGGCAATGACCCTACTTATACAGCCCAAAATGCTGTTAGCCTTCTTGGCAACAAGGGCACACTGTTGACTCATATCCAGCTTCTTGTCCACTGTAACCCCTAGGTCCTTTTCTGCAGAACTGCTGCCTAGCCATTCGGTCCCTAGTCTGTAGCAGTGCATGGGATTCTTCCGTCCTAAGTGGAGAACTCTGCGCTTGTTCTTGTTGAACCTCATCAGATTTCTTTTGGCCCAATCCTCTAATTTGTCTAGGTTCCTCTCTATCCTATCCCTACCCTCCAGCGTATCTACTTATCCTCCCAGTTTAGTGTCATGGGATGTAATTACAATGAACATCTTAGTAAGATACCAAAAAAAAAAAAGTAGAGACTTTTCTATAAATAAGAATAGCCTTTGTAGTTATATTACCTGGGATAACAGTTTTCATGCTTCAGGGTATACAAACCACCAGCTGGGGTCAGGAAGTAATTCTCCCACAATTATATAGAACTGCACAATTAGGAGCAATACATAGATGCCAACTGTCCCTGATTTGGAGAGATAATCCCTATTTTTAGCAAAGTTTTAAAATTCTCCATTGTGTCTTAGCAACAAATTCACCATCTGCTCCAATACATTTCAATGGAGACTACAGATGTATCCCTATTTTTCCCTCCAAATGTCCCTATCTATAGCCTTCAGATGTTAGCATCAGTGTGCTTTATGGGACTTTGACCACTGATGGAGCTAGGATATTGAACTGGAGGAACAATTACTATATCCCCGTTTCTATTCCCCACCAAAATTATACAAAGCTTGGTATAATTGAGAAAAAATATTTTGAACGCTCTAAAACATGTAATTTTTAATTAGCATTTGTTGTCAATTGAAATGTTTTGTGATACTGAGTTTGTATTGGCTCCCTCTGGTGGCTAAAATACATGAAATCTAAGGGGGGGGTTTAATCAAACATTTCAGTATGTGTGGAATTGTACACATTGATCCCCGTACATCAAGGATTGCATCTCTCTTTCATTTTTATGTAGAAAAGTATGAATAAATCTTTGGGGATCAGAATTAAAAATGGTCAGTTCTAGCCTTACTACAGTTATTCTAAAAGGCAACAAAGAGTACTGTGGCAGCTTATAGACTAACAGATGTATTGGAACATAAGCTTTTGTGGGTGAATACCCACTTCGTCAGATGCATGTAGTGGAAATTTCCAGAGGCAGGTATAAATATGCAGGCAAGAATCAGTCTAGAGATAACGAGGTTAGTTCAATCAGGGAGGATGAGGCCTTCTTCTAGCAGTTGAGGTGTGAACACCAAGGGAGGAGAAACTGCTTTTGTAGTTGGCTAGCCATTCACAGTCTTTGTTTAATCCTGAGCTGATGGTGTCAAATTTGCAAATGAACTGAAGTTCAGCAGTTTCTCTTTGGAGTCTGGTCCTGAAGTTTTTTTGCTGCAGGATGGCTACCTTTAAATCTGCTATTGTGTGTCCAGGGAGGTTGAAGTGTTCTCCTACAGGTTTTTGTATATTGCCATTCCTAATATCTGACTTGTGTCCATTTATCTTTTTACGTAGGGATTGTTCAGTTTGGCCGATGTACATAGCAGAGGGGCATTGTGGGCACATGATGGCGTATATTACATTGGTGGATGTGCAGGTGAATGAACCGGTGATGTTGTGGCTGATCTGGTTAGGTCCTGTGATGGTGTCGCTGGTGTAAATATGTGGGCAGAGTTGGCATCGAGGTTTGTTGCATGGATTGGTTCCTGAGTTAGAGTTACTATGGAGTTATGCTAATGTTGCTAATCCAAAGAGTTTGCAAATCACATGACAGATGGAAAATCATGAGATTTTATATATTTGTATATATAGATAAAAAAAGATAGGCGGAGACTCTGTTCAGATTAGAGACATCTTCTCTGAGCCCTGGTCTATACTACCTGCTTATGTTATAGCGACTGAGCTCTTGGTGTAGAGAGCACCATGTTGGTGGGAGGGCTTCTCCCATCGACATAGCTACGGGCTCTCAGGGAAGTGGAGTACCTACGCCGACGGCATAGGCAGTGTCTTCACTCAGTGCTACAGTTGCAGCGGTGCACCTGCCCCACTGCAGTGCTGTGAGTGTAGACAACACACTGAGGTCCTTTTTTCAGGAAAGGAACAAACCATAATAAATTGTATTTTTAGTTTTAATTTTCCCCTTCTCTGGGAGATGCCTTCCAATGAAACCCCACAACACACCAAACACCTCCTTCCCTCCATCCCATAGCAGACTGCGCACTGTTTGGAACAGAAACTGTCTCTTCTAGACTCTCAAATCCATCACTCTCTCTCTCCTCTGTTACAAAAGAAACTGATTTCCAGTTTTGATTTTTTACTTTTTCATGTTGCTGTCTTAACAAGATCTTCAGTACAAAATGGCCATATTCATTCCCCTGATCCACTGTATTAATACAAAACATACCACACTAAAGAATGCCTGATGAGATCTTTATTGAGGATATCATTATATATGCAATATTTCATTTCTATAGTCTTGGATTTTAATTTGTAGTATTAAAGACCAAAAATGAAAATGAGCATTGTGTTGTCTTTGCAGCCCATACTGCAAATTTTGTCTATATCTTAAAAAAAAAATTATTTGCTGCTGCATGAGTCAGAACAAGAATAGTTAGCGTATTTTACATTCAGAATTGAGGTGCATTAGCAGAGCCTTACAGTATTCTAGTTCCTGCCACTTCTATTACCTCCCTTCATAAGCATTAATTCATACAATACTTTAGGCAAATATTAAAAAAATTAATAAACATGTTCGAATAAAAACTGCAAATGTGCTTTGATTGTGTCCATGACTGTTTCATAATTAGTTTTGTGTGTCCATTTCTATGAATACACCTCTACCCCGATATAACGCTGTCCTCGGGAGCCAAAAAATCTTACCGCGTTATAGCTGAAACCGTGTTATATTGAACTTGCTTTGATCCACCGGAGTGTGCAGCCCCGCCCCCCTGGAGCACTGTTTTACCACATTATATCCGAATTTGTGTTATATCGGGTCATGTTATATTGGGGTAGAGGTGTATTTAAAAAATATTTTTAGAACAAGAATGTACTTGGAAAATGAGTCTCTAATATTTCTGTGAATGAGTAGTCATGGAAAGCTTCACAATGGAGCTGGTTGCATGGCGATCTTGAAATCTCAGATTTCTCTGCTCTTATTGATAAAAGAATCACTCATCCAACCAGGGAGCAGACATAATGCCATGTGATTTGGGTGATCATTCACACACTATGAATAAGGATTAGCAAATAATCAAAGACATAACTGAACCAAATAGTCTGCAAACACATCAGAGTATGGTGAAATAAAGTACTCATCAAATAATTCTGAATAATGAACAAATTCATTAAAAAAAATCAAATGGTTAATTTATGAACATAAAAAGGTAATTTTTTTTTCAAACTAATAATAGTTCTCCTAGCTCTAATCCCCATTATTATTATTCTAAGATATTTGGGAAGAGTGATGTGAATGTTTCACTCAAACAGCAGTACTATTCGAAATACGCCTTGATTACAGTTTGACATGAGTTTGTGAAAAAGAGGTGGTTCATTAAATCTTTCTTATCCTGTCCAAAATGCCCATTCAAGCTGAACTGAAGCTTTTTGCAAACATGTTTACTCTCTCGATATCACAAACGATGGAGACCATTAGCTGTGTATTTTAAATTCAAAATGCCATGGGACCTTTGGCACTTCCTGTTATCTGACTGCTTCCAGGTGGAAGGAGGACAAACAATGACTGTGGAAACCTGAAAAGCAAAGTAATATAACGAACTGGCTAGTGTGTTAAATGTATATCATTGCCTGCATGAAATCAGATCTACTCAACTCTGCCTCAGAGACCTTCCTTCTAAACTTAAGGATACAGACCGAAGCTGGCCTTAATCAACAGCAGAGGAGCTGCAGCAGGGCGGGTGAGTCATTCAGTACATATCCAGGGTCTAGAGCAGGCTTGTATAGCCCGTGCTGCTGTGGCTTCATTGCTATTAGTACTCAAGTTAGCTAGATCAAAGCTAGCTCACATGTGTCTACATATGCTGCAGTCACACCCCATCTGGCATCAACTGCAACGTACACGTAACGTATGAGCTAATGAAGCTTTTCCTTTAGCTTAATTTGTAAGATCTTGTGCTCTAGCAGCAGGAAGAAGTGGATTCTATCCGCAATACTGTGGCATTCCTATTTGCCATGGTGTGTAGCAGAATGCCCTAGGGCAGTGATAGCTACCACTGGCATTCATGCTCCTTCTGTGGACTGTGGTAGCATTTATACATGCATGCCCAGACATATAATATATTTGTAACATCCCCGCTTTTTACTCTTTTTCAAACTGACTAGCCCCTGTGTATTCATCTAGGGAGTGAGGACTCTTGACCTAGCAATTCCAAGACAGAACATGGAAAGGCCCTACTGAACACAATGAAATCACTGAACTAGTTTTTGGAATTAGAAGTCTCACTTTATTCTTGTGATGAAGTTTGTAATAAGTGTTATGTATTACAATGTACTGCGTCAATACTCATCATGAAATTCAAGAATAAAACAAAGTATTTGAATTCTACAAGGTGAATTTTGCGCAATCTTCCTCTCCACCAGCCCTACACTTTCTATGTGCCACATATTTATTAAGTGTTTGCTACTCTGAAAGTCTCCAACACAAATTTAAGAGGGAGAGAGAGAACATCTTTTCCAGACAAGTTGTTTAGCACATCATTATAAATCATATAATGAACTGGATGTTAACATTCTGTGATAACAACCCAATCATTCTCCTGAGAAAAATGGTGAAGAAAAGAGAAAACAGGGAGAAAGTAACATTCTTATTAAAGGCTGCAATGAGGTGAATGGGAAATGGTATGGGGCTTTTCTTTCTCACCCTTCCTGACTTAAAAACAAAATTTAAAATGGCTCTGACACTTGTTGGAGAGATTGTGGAGGAAGAGATGCCTTTTTCCGTATCTCATAGGAGTATCCAAATGTGGTCAAATTTTGGATCCTCATTTCAATGTCTGTAATCATGGGATCTAGGATCTTGTCTGACCCTGAAACTTTCAGTCATACTTCTAAGACTTCCCATGATATAAAACTATCAATTGAAAACCCTATGCTTATTGTTCATCTCTTGGGAGCAGTGAGATGCTCCATACCTGTCTACGTGATACAGGAAAAACACACAGCTACAGTTCTATGTGGAATTCTCTATAGTAAAACAATATTTATTAGTGCCTGCTAAAGGAGCAACTTCCAGTTATGAAAAACAATGGGGAAAAGTTACCATTAATACTAAAAAAGGTCTTCAAATGTAACTCTGTACAAGATATTTGTGAATTTTAATTCCATTATTAAGCTCATTCAGGAGAAAACCAATCTGAAAATGGGTGCTACATTTCTTAAAGGAACCATTCTTAAATTAATTTTAGTCCATAAATTAATTAACCAATTTACTCAAATTCTCAGAAAATTCATTCTGTATTCAAACAGTAAATGTGGTAATTTTCAGTAGGATACGCTGTATTTTTCATACATAACTAAGGCCTGGTCTACACTACAGAGTTAGATTGATGCAAGGCAGCTTATGTCGACCTAACTATGTAAGTGTCTACACTAAAATTTCGCTCCTGTTGACAGAACTGCTCCACTATGTCAACTTAATAACTGCACCTCCATGAGAGGCGTAGACATTGCGTTGTGTACACACTGCGTTGCTTACATCAGTTGATACTGGCTTTCAGAAGCCATCCCACAATGCCCCACACAAACAGTACAATCGGCACATGTGCTCCTGATGAGGACGTGCACCACGGACACAAGTGTAGACCTGCACGAGTGATGTAATTACTGCAGTGGCTGTATGTCAATGTAAGGTAGAATGACTTAATTTTGTTGTGTAGACATGCCCTAAGTGGTTAATCAATTCTTTAAATGTTAAACTCAACTCAACCCAACCCAACCTTGACTGTGCAACTGCAAGTGGCACTTCCCTAATGCAAATATATACTTTTTATACGTGTGTCCCCACCTTATATGCACACATCTTATATTCATTCATATTACCTCCTCAGCTAAGCAACCCCAATCACTATTCTATTCCAACAAGCAAACCGTTTCACATATTGGCATCCCTTTTAAGAATCTCCTATCAATATATTACTTATCAATGGCACTTAAGCATGCACAGTGCGTATAAGCTTTGCCAGTGAAATATTTAAACTCAGGAATCTCAGACATTTGCTAAAGGCTTGCTGACTGGCATTTTTGCACCCTGCTAGCTTACTGTATAAGCATCACAAGCTTGTATCAGTGTCAGCTGTACAGAGCCATCCTTAACATGGCTTTGGGACGAGACTATGAATAGAAAATTACAGTACAAAAGGAATTTTTCTGAGAAAGTTAGAAGCAACTCAGAAAAGGTGATGGTTAGAACAGAAAATGCATTTCAATTTTAGCTGTATCAATTACTGCCCTAAATTACTGACATATTGAGCGTGTGAATGAAACAAAGCGGATGGTAAAAAGATGTTCTCAACATGGGTTTGGCATGGATGAACTGAGTTATGCAGGTCTTAAGTAAAGCTGATTGCTGTCCTTTATTTATTTTTTTTAATTTCTAAAGACCATTTCATTTTGCTAGTTTTCAAATAGGATTTTTTTTTCATTTTTCAAAATTTCATGTGGATTTTTTATTGAATTTTTCTATTTTAAAAAAATCTGAATGTTTGAAAAAGGAATTATTTATTTCAAAATCAAAACTTTTTATCTAATTGTTTCAGTTCTGAAAAACTCTACCATGTGACTGGACTGACTAATCAAAATTGGAAATACCAAATCTCCAAACCCTGAAATTGAAAACCATAAACTAAAACAGAAGGTTAAGAAAAAGATTTTCATGATTTTTCTTTTAAAAAGACCATTTTTTGTTTTTAAAAAAATTAACTAAAATTCTAGTTGCGAGTTATTCCAAGACAGTTTTGATAAAATCTTTATACCACACCAACCTGGCATGTGTATGCCACATATTTTACAGAAACAACTATATTTAGAAATGTTCTTTAAAATATTTGTCGATATTGGGTTGATTTTTTAACCTCTTCACCAGTAAAACAAGATTCCTTTGCCAAAATAAGATTCCTTTGGCACACAAAGGAAAACTGAACAGCCTTGGAGGAAAATATTATAAATAATACACTTTAGAAATCTCTACAAATTGCCTAATATAGCTTTTCCATATGTCATCATGGCATGGTTGTAAGGCCCATCATTTTGCAGTCTATGAGGGCTAGAAACAATAACCCTTTGGAAAGGGGAAATTCCTTGACAGGCTGCAGTTACAGATACAAATAAAGTGATACTAGCCAAATGGAGGGACCTGTGAAACTCCTTGCTTGTTAGAGTCATGCTAAGCATTGTGAATAGTTCCTACCTCATGATTGGAGAAGAGTCGCACTCCTTCCATCTGGTGAAAGATTGGGTAGTGGCTGCTATCAATCGTATCGCGGCGGTAGACATCTCCCACAACCAGAAAGGCATCCAGCCCTGAGTGCATCAAGTCCCACTGGTGAGCTGACGTATGTGCTCTTAGCATGTGAATGTGGTTCATGTAGTAGTTTTCCCCTTTCCTCCTGCTGGGGTGGTCTTGTGGGATAAGCAATCTGTCAAAGTTCTGCTCCACTGTAACCACCGGGGACAGATCATCATAAACAGAAAAGAGTGGGGTCCCAAAGCGTCCTATATACTGCTTGTAAAAATGATCCTTTATTCGCTCTTTGATCAGCCACAAAGGGTGGTACCGTTGGTTGTGCAAGTTCTTTCCCACCTTGCAGAGAATTTTCTCTGTGACATTGCTGTAGTCATCTCGAGGGTACGCTTTACCAAGCAGTTCCACTGTATTTGATGTGGGTGTTTTGGCAACAAAACTTGAAGTTATAGTCCTGGACAAGGCATGCCCCAAATCACTGGTGATTCCTCCTATCTGGACTCCCTGTGACAAAACAGTTTTGGAATAATGAACTACTCTCATGAAATTCCAAGATGCTGCCATCACAATACCTTCGAGGCTCTAGAAAAAAGGCAAAAAAAAATAATAGTCAAGACTTGCGGTAGGAATTGAAAACAGTCTAATGATAATGAAAAGCCAAACGTCAATTTGTTAAATAAGACAGAAGTCCAGTTTTTAGTCCACTACTTTACAGGAAAATCTTATGACCCAATTCCAGCTAGATTATCTTCTCCAACCACCAACCCTGCCCTTGTATTAATGATTTGGGGCCTGATTCTGTCCCCATTAAAGATGCCGGTAGTCTTTACAGTACATTAAATAAAAGCAATATAGGCCTTTTATTTAATATTCTTTATATTCAATTTAACCCCCCCACCCCAATAACTCAACATATTATACTGGAGAAATTGTGGTAAATTTTAACATGTTTGTCAATCAGATATTCATTTATAATAATATTCCATGTGCTAACATTGTTGTACATTCTCAAAACAAACTACAGGATTAAACAGCAGCAGCACAACAAACAAGAAGCAAATGTAATATTTTGCATTGTTTATAACAAAATGTTGTCCCCTATAAGGAGTCTAGAGATGAAACCTAGGTCATTTCACAGCATAGTATACAAACGTAACATATGCATTACAAACTATACTTTTGTAGATATTTTTTCTATTTAACAGAAAACAAAAAAAGGCAGTCTGACCTTTCAAACAATTATCCAACTGTGTAAGGTCAGACAACCAACATATTAAATTCATGATGGAACACTATCTAAGGTTCTCTATACAAATTCCACATGGACAGAACTGGTCTTAGCATTTTTGGGAAAACCTGCAAAACAAGTTTCCAAACCCACTCTAATGCAAATGACTCTTGTCCATGCTGATTATACCACTATGCAGAGGGTAGGCCTTACGATTTTGGAGAAGGTCAGTGAAATGGAAGATTTTGCTGGGGATGGGGGGTTTGGTGGTGGTGTCAAATATAAATGACTAAATCTATATAAAAGAGGTATCATTGGCTATCCCTCAGTTTCTCTGGTTGCAGTAGCAGAGCCTTATTGTGCTGGGTTCAGACATAACTGCTGTACGTTGAAGTGTTTAAAGAGATAATTCCTGAACAAGCAAGGATTCTGAAGGCTGTAATGCCTCTAGAGATTAAGCCCTCGTCTACACTACGAGTTTAGGTCGAATTTAGCAGCGTTAGATCGATTTAACCCTGCACCCGTCCACACGACGAAACCATTTTTGTAGACTTAAAGGGCTCTTAAAATCGATTTCTGTACTCCTCCCGGACGAAGGGATCAGCGCTGAAATTGACCTTGCTGGGTCGAATTTGGGGTAGTGTGGACGCAATTCGACGGTATTGGCCTCTGGGAGCTATCCCAGAGTGCTCCATTGTGACTGCTCTGGACAGCACTCTCAACTCAGATGCACTGGCCAGGTAGACAGGAAAAGCTCCCCAAACTTTTGAATTTCATTTCCTGTTTGGCCAGTATGGCGAGCTCAGAGGTGACCGTGCAGATCTCATCAGCACAGGTGACCATGGAGTCCCAGAATCGCAAAAGAGCTCCAGCATGGACCAAACGGGAAGTACTGGATCTGATCACTGTATGGGGAGAGGAATCCATGCTATCAGAACTCCGTTCCAAAAGACGAAATGCCAAAACATTTGAAAAAATCTCCAAGGGCATGAGGCTATAACAGGGACCCGCAGCAGTGCTGCGTGAAACTTAAGGAGTTCAGGCAAGCCTATCAAAGAACCAGAGAGGCAAACGGCTGCTCCGGGTCAGAGCCCCAGACATGACGCTTCTATGATGAGCTGCATGCCATTCAAGGGGGTGCCCCTACAACTATCCCAGCCCTGTGCGTGGACTCCGTCAATGGATTCTCACACAACAGGGATGCGGATTTTGGGGCCGAGGAAGATAATGAGGAGGAAGAGGTTGAAGATAGTGCACAGCAAGCAAGCGGAGAAACCATTTTCCCCGACAGCCAGGAACTGTTTTTCACCCTGGATCTAGTACCCTCCCAACCCACCGAAGGCGGGCTCCCAGACCTAGAAGGCGGAGAAGAACCTCTGGTGAATGTACCTTTGTAAATATAATATATGGTTTAAAAGCAAGCGTATTTAATGATTAATTTGCCCTGAAGACTTGGGATGCATTCGTGGCCAGTACAGCTACTGGAAAAGTCTGATAACGTGTATGGGGATGGAGCGGACATCCTCTAGGGACATCTCAGTGAAGCTCTCCTGGATGTACTCCCAAAGCCTGTTAGCCACGTGGTGGGGGGAGGAGTGAAGCGATCATCCCAGAGAATTGGGGGTGGGGGTTTAGTTGGGTTTGTGCTGCACGTTAACCCAAAAACTGCAGCCCCTCCTTTTAAATGGCCAATCCATTTTAAATGGCCAACCCAACGGGTGCTTGGTATATGAAATGAGGGCGCTGCTGTTTGAAACCATTCCCACATGTTATGAAGGTTAAAGAAGCAAAAAGACTGTGCCCAGACGCCCAAGAACGTTGTGGTGGGGGCTCCGGCCACCCAACCACTCCATCCCAGAGGACTGCCCAAGCAACAGAAAGCTGGCATTCAATAAATAAGTTTTGAAGTGCAGTGTGGCCTTGTCCTTCCCTCCTCCATCACCCCACCCGGTGATTCTCTCCTCTCCCACCCCTCACGGGGCTACCTTGGCAGTTATCCCCCCCATTTGTGTGACAAATTAATAAAGAATGCATGAATTTGAAACAACAATGACTTTATTGCCTCGGCAAGCGGAGATCAAAGGGGGGGAGGGGAGAGCGGTTGGCTTACAGGGAAGTAGAGTGAACCAAGGGGGCGGGCTTTCATCAAGGAGAAACAAACAGAACTTTCACACCGTTGCCTGGCCAGTCATGAAACTGGTTTTCAAAGCTTCTCTGATGCGCAGTGTGCCCTGCTGTGCTCTTCTAACCGCCCTGGTGTCTGGCTGCACGTAATCAGCGGCCAGGTGATTTGCCTCAACCTCCCACCCTGCCATAAATGTTTCCCCCTTACTCACAGATATTGTGGAGCACCCAGCAAGCAGTAATAATGAAGGGAATATTGGTTTTGCTGAGGTCTAACCGAGTCAGTAAACTGCGCCAGCACGCTTTTAAACGTCCAAATGCACATTCTACCACCATTCTGCATTTGCTCAGCCTATAGTTGAACAGCTCCTGACTACTGTCCAGGGAGCATTAAGGGGTAGGCTGGGTCCCCAAGGATAACTATAGGCATTTCAACATCCCCAACGGTTATTTTCTGGTCTGGAAAGTAAGTCCCTTTCGCCAACTGTTCAAACAGACCAGAGTTCTGAAGATGTGAGCGTCATGTACCTTTCCCGGCCATCCCACGTTGATGTTGGTGAAACGTCCCTTGTGACCCACCAGTGCTTGCAGCACCATTGAAAAGTACCCCTTGCGGTTTATGTACTGGCTGCCTTGGTGGTCCAGTCCCAAGATAGAGATATGCATTCCGTCTATCGCCCCCCCCACACTTAGGGAATCCCATTGCAGCAAAGCCATCCACTATGATCTGCACATTTCCCAGAATCACTACCCTTGATAGCAGCAGCTCAGTGATCACAGCAGTCCCCACAGTAGATTTGCCCACTCCAAATTGATTGCCTACTGACCGGTAGCTGTCTGGCGTTGCAAGCTTCCAGAGGGCTATTGCCACTCGCTTGTGAACTGTGCGGGCTGCTCTCATCTTGATATTCTTGCAATTCAGGGCAGTGGAAAGCAAGCCACAAAGTTCCATGAAAGTGTCTTTACACATGCAGAAGTTTCTCAGCCACTGGGAATCATCCCAGACCTGCAACACTATGTGGTCCCACCTGTCTGTGCTTGTTTCCCAGGCCCAGAATCGGTGTTCCACGGCATGAACCTGCCCCATTACCACCATGATGTCCAAATTGCCGGGACCCGTGCTTTGAGATAAGTCTGTGTCCATGTCCTCATCACTCTCATCACTGCGCTGCCGTTGCCTCCTCGCCTGCTTTTGAAGTTTCTGGTGCTGCATATACTGCAGGATAATGTGTGTGGTGTTTACAGTGCTCATAACTGCCGTGGTGATCTGAGCAGGCTCCATGCTTGCTGTGGTATGGCGTCTCCATGGAAAAAAGGTGCAAAACGATTGTCTGCAGTTGCTCTCACGGAGGGAGGGGCGACTGATGACATGGCTTACAGGGTTGGCTTACAGGGAATTAAAATCAACAAAGGGGGCGGGTTTGCATCAAGAAGAAACACAACTGTCACACCGAAGCCTGGCCAGTCATGAAACTAGTTTTCAAAGCCTCTGTGATGCGCAACGCGCCTTGCTGTGCTCTTCTAATCGCAAACAGCCTAGTCAGCAAACAGTGCCAGTGAGATTTTAAATGTCCAAAGGCACATTCTACCACCATTCTGCACTTGCTCAGCCTATAGTTGAACTGCTCCTTACTACTATCCAGGCTTCATGAGCCATGGGAGGAAGGGGTAGGCTGGGGTAGGTGCAACCACGCAGTGCTGCCGGCTGGGAGAGCAGCCTGAGGCAAAAGCCTCCAGCTCGCATGATATTCCAGGCAGGACTGAATCTTCATTAGACAAAACTTAAAGAAGAGAATGACCTACAGTAACTCCCATTTATGTCCAGGCGCCCCCGACTGACCTCACCAACGCCGGCCATGAGCACCCATGTCTGCCCAGGCACCCCCAACTGACCTCACCGAGGCCGGCCAGGAGCAACCAGGAGACAGCAGCAGATGGTGCAATACGGCTGCTAACCGTCTTTGCTAACTTGCAAAGGCAAGGAGCTGCTGCTGTGTAGCAATGCAGTACCACATCTGTCAGCAGCACCCAGGAGACGTACGGTGACAGTGAGCTGAGCAGGCTCCACGCTTGCCATGGTATGTCGTCTGCACAGGTAACCCAGGAAAAAAGGCGAGAAACAATTTTTTGCCGTTGCTTTCACGGAGGGAGGGAAGGAGAGAGGGAGGGGGGCCTGACGACATGTACCCAGAACCACCCGCGACAATGTTTTTGCCCCATCAGGCATTGGGAGCTCAACCCAGAATTCCAATGGGCAGCGGAGACTGCGGGATAGCTACCACAGTGCAACGCTCCGAAAGTCGACGCTAGCCTCGGTACTGTGGACGCACTCCGCCGACTTAATGCGCTTAGTAGGAACACACAATTGACTGTATCAAATCGATTTCTAAAAAATTGACTTCTGTTAAATCGACCTAATTTCGTAATGTAGACATACTCTAAGTTTCTGTGCTCATTCATGGAAATGTTAGCACTTACATACCATTAGTAGTGCTTTACAAACATTATCACAAGACTCCTGTGAGGTAAGTAAGCACCACTGTCTCCATTGTAAGAAGAGGGACACAAAGATATTAAGGTTAAGAGACTTGGGTACAGGCACAAAGGGAGTCTGTGTCAAAGACAGTATTCAAGTCTAAAACTCTGAACACTAGATCAAGCTGACTCTTGTGGCCAGAGGCTACCCTGGCTGATCAGTAGAGGAGCTGGCTCAACAGCAGGAAGGTAGCTGGGAGAGAGTTTGTGTTGACACTGACTCCATTAGAAGCACCCCAGGTGGCACCAAAACCATTAATTGGTCTGTGTTCCCTTAAGATATAGTGAATACAGGGCCACAGGTTTTATAAGCACTAAGACAAGTACATAGGTGGCTTTAAAAGCAGTTATTCTCTCTCTCTCACCACACACACACGCGCATGCACAAACACAGTTAGATGTCTTTCATTAGCTCTCAGCTAGTAGGATGGTTGATAGAGCAGAAAAATGGTATTAGTCCCCAGTTCGTCTCCACTACTTATAAAATTAATTTAGCCAAATAAAAGTGTGCAGATTTCTGGTTTCACTGAATTTCATTTTGTGGCTAAGTGACATTTGAAAAAAAGGAGGGGGGGGGAGTGTTAAATCATTCAATGTCTATGAACAAAAACCCAAATGAAATGTCCACAAAGATGAGCAGCATGACTGGAAAATAAGAAATCTCCTTATCTTAGCACTAACAAATATCTAATGTTAAAGACGCTCTAATTACCATAATTGTTTTCAATTGTTATCAATAGACTGTTATTTCTAGTAGCATTATAGATAGAGTTCAGGAAAAATATAGTTTAAATATCTAGCTTTCTTTTTCTAGTCTTGTATCCACAGTGCTCAGAATTCAACAGCAGTTCAGAGCTAATTTCTATGCATACTGCACTAAATTGACAATACCTCAATTCCCCTTGCCACTTCCTTTTTCAAGTGTCCTTGCCTATCTGGGCACCCAACATAGTGAGAAGGAGTGAGTCTCTCTCTTTTTTTTTTTTTTTTTAATAATATCAAGCTTTTCTAACATGGGTTCTGAGGAGTAGGGGCACACATAGGTTGACCACGTTTGTTAGTTGTAAATAAGGGAAACCACATGGAAAATAAGGGACAATGCTTTAGGGACAGCAAAAGACTGCTTGTCAACTAACAAACATGGCAAGCAAAACAATAACAGTCTTGTAGGTGAAAAAAAAGCTGTTGCTAGACCAGCTCTTCTGGCTGATGTGGAAGGAGGGAGGTCAAGGCCATGGGCCGGTTCTCACATCCTGCCCCCCATGTTGAGGTTTCTAGTACTGCTGTTGAGGCTAGAACCCTTGGGTCCTTGTACACCAGGGACCTGATCGAAAACCCACTGAAGTCAATGGACAGAGTCCTGTTGACTTCAGTGGGCTCCGGATCAAGACCTAAGAGCACAAACATCGAGACTGTACCTGGCCCCTCTTTTAAAAATCAAGGGGAAGATGCTCATTGCACCCTCTCCCCTTCCCACTTCCCCTTCCCTTGCATACCCATACCACACAAGGCACAATCTAGACTTGCATATGAAGGAGTCACCCTCCATCCATCATTGAAAACAACCATCCCCATACTGCAACATGTTAGGCTTTTAACAGAACACAGCGGCAGTACACCACAGACAGGAACTCAACTACTAGGAGAATATAGGCAGGCAGAATATAATACCACAACAGGGATTTTGGAGTATATCCAATGAACAATTTGGTGGGCTGATTGGATCATATTGTCACACTGTAGAAACACGTGTTTTCATGTCACAACCAAGGTTCCCACACATTAGTACAGCAGGGTTTGAGACAGCATAGTACAGATGCAGCTGTATTAACCATGTCACCTAAGGTGACCCCCATCCTTTATTTTAAGTAACCAACCCTTATTTAATTGATTTGTCCCTTTAAGGTGACCACTTATTTTAAGGGACATCCCTTGACCATTTTAAACATTAAATTATGATTATTGCGTTGTATATTAGAGAGGAATTATGTTTCCCTAAAATGTCCCTAAAGCCTTGTCCCTTATTTTTCACACGGTTTTCCCGTATTTCCAACCAACAAACATGGTCAACCTATGCGTGCCTCTACTCCTCTGAACCCATGTTAGAAAAACTTGATATTATAAAAGGAAAAAAAAAAAAAAAGAGACTCACTCCTTCTCACTATGTTGGGTCCCCAGATAGGCAGGACACTTAAAAAAGGAGGCGGCAGGAAGAATAGGTTGGGAAATTGGCAGTCCAAAATTAAATAAAAGTGTGTGGAAACTGTGTGCGCGCCAGTATGGTCTCTGCCTTCCACACCATTGATACTAAGGAGAACAGACAACACTCCTGTTTAGAAGCATAGCACCTACTAGTGAATCAAATGTGCTAGGTCTCAGGACCACTTGCTACCTACCCATTAAATATCTAAAAGCAGTGAGCGTCTTCAGCTGCTATAAGGACCTGTGAGACGAGAACATAGGTCTGCAAAGCCTGGGACAGCTGACACTCCCACATTGCCACTAGGAGGCCAAGCAGAGCCACATCCAAGGAGAACTGTGGAAATTAGGCATCGCAGGAAGTACCGTCCAAAGGGTCCAGAGTGACAGCACCCTGCGGCCCTCTGATTGGCCCATGCACACTATTTAACCCTGGAGGGTGCCCCAGAAGTAATCTGGGAAATCAAACAGACTTCTGGCCTACTGCAACTCCAGACCATACCTTGTTTTCTGATTTTCAGTTTCCGACCCCAGGCTGACTCTGACACTGACTCTTGCCTCCTGATTTCAGGCTGGAACTACCTCTGATCTCCGGTCTCCAACCCCAGTGTAACGGAGTTGCACTCACCTCTCGCAAGCGCCCCCTGGCCGAGTGGGTGTGCCTGCACTCTCTCTCTACCTGTTTGTGGTGGGCCTTCGCCAACAGCCCTCCAGCCAAGTCATGCACAGTCTGCCCTCTGTAATGTTTCTCTCAGTTTGTCCCTGCTCCAGAATAGAGCGGTGCCCCAGGGCTCTTTCCCTGGAAGCAATGTTTTCTCCCACTTAGGGCCTTTCCAGACACAACTCTCGAGCAGGGCTGCTGCAGTTCAGTTCCCCCCTCTAGGGGTGCCTCAATGTCCAGGCCACTACCCCACTGTTGCTAATGGGAGCTTAGGGGGGACCCAGGCCTGCCCACTATTCTGGGTCCCAACCCAGGGACCCTGTAGATAGCAGCTGTCCCTGTGTCCCTTTATCTAAGTCACACTGCTGCTCTAATTCCCTGTGCCATCTTCACCCTTACCTCAGAGCTTTGTCCTGATGGAGTCCCCACAACCAGCTCAGAGCTCTTTCTTGCTCTCCCTGGTTTCTGGCAGCACTACCTCGTCCGAGGTCCTTCAGCTCCCTCAGCTAGCTTGCTCTAGCAAGGAACTGAACTCCCGTTGGCCCTGCAGTTCTTCTTATACTGACCTGCTGGGCCCTGATTGGCTGCTTCCCACACAGCCACTCTAGGCAGCTTGGAGTACCTCTCTACTGCCCTGTTCTGGGGCGGGGTGTGGCAGGGCCATAAGGCCTCCAGCAGGGGGCCTCAGGGCCTAGTCCACCCCATCACACCCAGCCTGATTGTGACTCTTGTTTATCAATCCCAGCTCTAACAATAATTCTTATCCCTGCTCGCTGACTAGTGCCTTGTGGCCATCCATGGTTTGTGGACACCAGCCCAGCTGTGACTACTTGGTCAGATCACCAATTCCCCAGTCCCTTACAGCTCCCTTTGACCTCACTCCCTGTATGACCTGTCTTACAGCTTGTGGCTACAGCAGGGGTAGGCAACCTATGGCACGCGTGCCAAAGATGGCACGCGAGCTGATTTTCAGTGGCACTCACATTGCCCGGGTCCTGGCCACCGGCCCGGGGGGCTCTGCATTTTAATTTAACTTTAAATGATGCTTTTTAAAGATTTTAAAAACCTTATTTACTTTACATACAACAATAGTTTAGTTATATATTATAGACTTATAGAAAGAGACCTTCTAAAAACATTACAATGTATTACTGGCACACAAAACCTTAAATCAGAGTGAATAAATGAAGACTCGGCACACCACTTCTGAAAGGTTGCCGACCTCTGGGCTACAGGAATACAGATGAGCTAGTAAGTATATAAGCTCTGAGTACATGAAAGGTTTTAAACCAAAAATCTTTAAAGCTCTTTTATCCTGCCTCCTGTCCAAGAATATTTAATTAATGAAAAATTCTGAAGTGCTATGGAAAATATTAGAAAAGTTGGACTGCCACCATCTTGTGATCTGACAGTTTTTGTGTACAGTATGTGTGGGGAGGGGAGTTCCACTAACACAGCATATGCTAAAATAAAAATTATAACATATGCTAGGTTGCTAAAATTGGACATTTACCAGTCTGCTTAGCAATTTAGCAAAGCCCTGCATTTTAGTTTTGAAAACTGTGCAGGCATACAGCAGCAACTATCACCGTTTTAGCCATGATCATGTCTGTATTTTTTCCCCACTGCTTACAATAGGACACCATGGAAGTGGTTTATAGTGCCGTAATATTGGCGGTTTTAATGCTTTTTCAAACTAAACCCTGTGTTTAGAACACAGACATCTTGTTAAACTCCAAAACGGGCCTGCAGTCCTACCACAAACATCAAATTTGTTATACAACAAAGACTTTTGAAATAGGCTGTACCTCATGCACACACTTAGGCTCCAATCTTATCAGGTAGTGAGCATCCTCAGATCCTGCTGAGGACATCTAACATTTCCCATGGCTCTTCAAAAAATTGTATTAAAGTCTTGGGAAGAAGGCAGGATAAAATGATTTTTAAAAAAGACTTAATTCTTTCATGTACTCAGAATTCATCTACTTAACAGTCTATGTATAGACTTGCAGCCATAAATTGTAAGGAACATACACAAAATCCCCTTTTTGCAGTTTCTGTAACCAAAACAAGATGCCATAGGCTGGTTTGTTGTCTGTTTTCCTATAGTGCCACATTAATCATGATGATACCACTGGAAACATTTGGAGGCTTGCAATATTGAAAGAGGAAAATTATAAAATGTTTTCTTGGATAAGGTTAACAACCATCATATTTCTCCTTGCTGTTATGTGTAAGAACTATTTAAAGTTTGGAATAGAATTATCAAACCATCTCTTGTAACTAATCCAGTTGTCTAATTCCTTAGCAAAGTTTAGTATTTTTATGTCTGTTTTACACACATCAACATTGAGAGGCACAGAGAAAGCGGCCCATGTATCTCAAGCACGCTTTCCTCCACCACCATCCTCCTCAGCTACAAGAAAGTTGCACCATGTGAGGTCAAACCCTATGGTGCAGCATCTCCTGGGAGAACAGAACATTGTTCTGCAAAAGCACTGCATGGGCACCAATAGTTGTATATTAAAATGTTAAAGTAAGAAGTGCAAACTCCATATAATTTCAGGTAGGATACTATAACTGATGACAATTCAAGTGTCCTCTTCATATAATATTGGATTATACTGCAGGTTCCATTATTTCGTTCCTGATGCTATCCACCAAGCATACCTAGGACAGCTACAGTCCACCAGTTATTCACATCATTTAGGTGTTCTGGTTTATCCATAAATTAAAGCACATTAATTTAAATAGATAACATTTCTCAATTGCTTCTCATGATTCAGCTGAATTAAAATCCATTTCCAGTGTGATCAAAAGGCCCACAAGTTCTATAATTCTGTTATAACTCTAGCTGCATTAAATCTACATTTCAAATATTGACAATGTTTGGTTCTAAATGAATTACATGAGCTAAATAAAGTATGTTTTAGCAGCTGGGAAAGTGGAGTGCTGGTACACTGGAATTTGTGTTCAACAAACTACACAGTCACATCTAATTTGTTGTACCATTTAGAGAGTGTCAAATTTGAAACAGAGGGCAAGGGGGGCACAGGCAGAAACGATCACCTTTCAAATGGCATCAAAAGTCAACCAGCAGATGGCCACAAATTCAAATTGTGCATACTCCAGCACCCAGTACAATAAAGGTATCAAGCTCTATAATTTGTGAAATTAAAAAATTTAGGCCCCAGCAAAAAGGCCCCAAAATCTTCACGTCCCCTCCTGATGCAATATTTGAAATAAATGGAGAGAATGCACAGATTCAGAAGAGTAGAGCATTAATGCTGAAACTGGCTTAGATGTTCTCTTAAATAGCATAAACTGTTAAGAAAAATCTCTTACCCCACATGCACAGTAAGCAATTTTCTTTTGCTAAAAATGGAAATTATTCCTTGAATTTTTCCCTAAACTAAATAGAGTCTGTTCTTCATTGAAGACTAGCTACATTCCAAGTTTGGAGCTTTAGAGGGGGACTTTCAAGAGCACCTATATGATTTATGTAAAAACCATCTGGTTTTGAATTATCTGAATATCAGAAATACCAATCCCAAAACTCAAAAATGGTTGAAAGTAAAGTGCGTATTTTAATGTTAAATCTTTACTATATAGCTATATTCTCAACATACATAATAGTATTACATATTCTCACACACTGATCTCATATCCAACAAGATGATTCATAAATGGTTCCTACGCGTTCTCAAACACATCTCCTGTGTCCTGCCTTTGATACGTCACTCTTTCAAGAGACGCATCCTGAACAAGGCTAGCCCTTCATTCCTTGTCTGATGGGGGAGCATTGTCTTTCTAGTACCTTATTATTATTCTCTCACCACCCTTAATCCAGACTATATCTAGTTTGCGCTCTTTGATTAAATGTTCTTCAGATCTGAACTGTTATTTAGTAAATATGCAGCTGAAGTGGCCATAAAGTCTATCTGCAAAATTATCATCTTTTCAGGCATATTTTCTCAACATCTGAAATTCAACTATATTATCCTGATGTATTTGTTAAGCAAAAAGAGTAAGTTTCCACTGTGAAGCATTTATATGGACAAAAAATAATTTACTTTATTTAGGAATTAGACACTAGTCATCTCAATGTGCAGTGGCATATTTCATTAATTTTCACTGCTTAAATATATCATTTTTATAGATTTTTACAAAGTCACACCTAACTTTAACAGTAGAAAAACAGTAGAAAAAAGTTGAATTTGTTGGAAGCCAGTAGTTAAACACAAGTTTAGGTGGGCATTAAAAATGCAAGGGACAATAGAGGGAGAGTAAATAAAAAAGCACTGATGAATTCCACCATAGACGCCGACTCTGTGGGTGGTCCAGGGCTGGAGCACCTGCAGGGAAAAAATGGTGGGTGCTGAGCACCCACCGGCAGCCCCTCTATCAGCTCCCCCCCCTACCCCAGCACCTCCTGCCCGCCATGATCAGCTGTTTTGTAGCATGCAAGAGGCTGGGAGGGAGGGGGGAGGAGAGAAGACACAGCACGCTCAGGCGGGAAGAGGCAGGGCGGGGTGGGACCTTGGGGGAAGGGGTAGAGTGGGGGCAGGACCTGGGACAGTGCTGGGGGTCAAGCACCCTCAGGCACTTTGGAAAGTCGGTGCCACTGAATTCCACAGCAATGGTCCAAAATACTATAGCACAAATTAGTAATTCTGCAGAGTGCTGAATAATTAATGTAGAATACTGTATTATTAGACTGTAAAATCTTCAAGGCTTTAACACTATATTTTACTTCATGGAAAATCATTCTGCATGTTTGGAACTATCTACATAAATAGTAACAACAATAATTATTAATAATTATTATTTCTATTTCAGTAGCATCTAAGATATCAGAATCAGAACTCCATACTGCTAGGCACTGTAAAAAATACAAAAAAAGACATACTCCCTGACTACAGAGTTTACAATTTAAGGCCACATTTTATAAGCTGATATGTCAATGGGACTCTATTCAGCCATAGGGATTTTCCCTCATGGATCAATTTGCAGGATTGAGACCTAAGAAGAAAAGAATGGGGGAGAGAGATACAATCAACATTTTAAAAAATCCTTACTACATTATTAAATTTATAATGGACAGGGGAGGAGGACAACAAGAGGAGGACAGAGGTATCATAAATGCCCCATAAAGCCTATCTTAGCCTTGCAAATATGTTGAGTCTCAGTTCTATTGTGATAATTAGGCTTACAAATTTACTCTAAATATGAACTCAACTGTAAAAAGTATGTGAAAGTTCATATATCATATCATAAAACTTGTAACAACAAATGTTGATGGGAAAAGGTATGAAAAAGAGACAGAAAGGCTGACTTAGTCTAAACAAAAGCGACTACAGATATGGTTCAAGGACTACGTTAAAATCATGCCTGGTAAAAACAGATGTTGTGGAACTGGAAATTAATGAATCAAAATTGATGTGTCGGATACTAGGCCTCATTGGTGGACAAAATAATGAGGGGATGGGCTATTCCACCTATCACTCCTATTTTGCATCCTTAAAGAGAGACACTTTGGACGAGGAAACAGGAAAGAACAGACAGAGGCAACTGAAGCAAGCTTCGCCATCATGCCTGCCATTCCCACCATCTCCTGGGACCCCGAGCCTTCATTATCCTAATTCTGAGAGATGCCCTGACCAGACCAGAGCAGAAAGTGAGACCCAGATAACATCACCACCTCTACCAGCTCCAGCTGAATCCCAACCACCACATGGAATAAAATGGGTTCGGATTTTAACAACAAGAGTAACAGCTCTAGTCCATCTCAACTAACTTCTCTTTTCCCCAAAAGGACAGCTATTGACATCTTTAATACCATCTAAGAGACTGTCAGACAATGGGGTTTTGCTTGTAAAATCTCTCTCCAGCTAAGGGGAAAGGGAACAAGGGATGTTGTTAAAATCAAAGCCTTATTTAATACTTTACTTTTCAAATGTTTTAACTGTTTTTTCCTTCTTTTCTTTATCTTTAATAAAAAGTTAAAAGGATGTTTAATGATGTGTTCGCCATGATACTAAGCAGGCTGAGGTATCTATATAACAAACCCCAGGCCCTGTTTAACACTGATTAATGTTGGCTGGTGACGGAATTACATTAACACCTTTGGCCCATTTATTGAAACTACATTAATACAACATTTCCTATCGGTGCAAAACATTATTTTTCAATTACACCGAGGTCTTTTTCCAAATCAGGGGTACTGTGACAGGTTAGTCTATGGGGGTTTAGTCCATGATGGATTCACCTGCCTGAATAAAATTCATACACCTGGGAAGTGAAATTTACCACAAAATCTGAAATGTAAAAAATATTCTAGCCCAGTGTGACCCAGAGACCTCTTGATACCAAGTGGCAAAGGCCATAAGGGATGCAGATGAGTTACAGGAATCCCCTGGGTCTGGTATGTACATTCTAATTCACCAAAGTGAGTGTCATGTGAGGTCTCAAACAAAAGCCGGTGCCATTCTGGTCATTGATAACACTGCAAAAACCATGTACAGATGTGTAAGGAGCTATGTACATATATGGGGTGGCCAAACCGTGGCTTGTGAGCCGCATGCGGCTCTTTTACAGTTAAAGTGTGGCACATCCCTCACTGTCCACATAACAGACTTGGGGGAGGGGAGCTCAGGACCTCTGCCTTGCAGCGGGGTGGTGGGGTAGGAGCTTCTGCTTAGTGGGGAGAGGGGTCTCTGGGCTTCAGCCCCACAAGGCGCACCTACTGGGGCTCAGGGCTTCAGCAGGAGCAGGGCTGAAGCTCCGAGCCCCAGCAGGCACGCCCTGGCTTTCAAACTTCTGAAGATTGTCATATGTGGCTTGGAGGGTCAGTAAGTTGGCCATTCCCGGTATACAGATTAAAAATTATGTTAAAGTCTGTGTATAGGAACCGGTCACCAGGAAAAGTGAAAAACAGTTTTTCTTTTAGGCACAAAATGTTTACTTATTCGTCTGTTTATACATTAACTACGTATTGTATGGTTCAAAATAGGCCTCCACTCCCAACTCTGAACCAACTGCTAATGAAGTATTGTGAAAACTTCAGAGAAAAACAAAAAGAGAAAAACAGTAGAGGTGAGGAGGAGCCCTCTTTTGAGGTGCAGATCAAAGGTCTGTTCTGGTATATTTGGGGGACAAAGAGATCATTCTGGCATCCTTCACCTAGGAAGTAAACAGACAGACAGTTTGATTCATGAAAGAAGGGTCTCAGCCAGATTTCGCTGAAAATCATAGATTATTAGGGTTGGAAGAGACCTCAGGAGGTCATCTAGTCCAACCCCCTGCTCAAAGCAGGACCAATCCCCAACTAAATCCCCAAACAGCCCCCTCAAGGATTGAACTCACAACCCTGGGTTTAAAAGGCCAATGCTTGAACCACTGAGCTATCCTCCCCCCGGAGGAGAGAATTTTGAGTGAGATAAGCTTCTTTAGACAGGAGACAACTTTTTAGTTTAGTCTAGTCACTAGAAACCAATTTTGTTTTATATGTAACCATTTGTTTCCAATATTCTTACTAGCACTTGAATCTCTGTTCGATAATACACGTATCCTTGTTTTCACTATAAATATATCTAAGTGCTGTGGTGCTAACCAGAGAGGTGATCCTGAGTTGACTCTTACAGCTGGTGTGTACTAGTCCTTTGGGAATAGCGGATCTAGAAGTTTTGTGAGTGCTCAATGGAACAGGGGCTAAGCCCGGCAGAGGGACACTCAGAGGATTCAAGGGTTGGTGTGTGCCTCTGAACTACCTGTACAGAGAGAGCAAGGCCTGCGGAGCCCTGGAGGGCAGAGCTTGTGTTACCAGAGGCTGGTGATTTCAGGGAGCTGATCCATAGCAGACACAGACAAGGCTAACGGCATGTGGTGGTGAGGTGCCTCACAACCCTGGGTAACCCTGGTACGGGTCGCACCCTGTCCCCAAACAAACCTAAAGTGCAGCTTAACTCAGCTTGGACAAAGTAGAGATGCAGCTTTGCATGTATTCATCAAGTCTGCCAGGAACCTGAAGAAATGCCTTCTGATTTTCTATTAGCTCCTGCTCTCTCCCAATAGCCTCCCAACTCACTCTCTCAGCTCCTAGTCTCTCTCAATCGCCTCCCAACTCACTCAGTCGCCTGTGTTTTCTATGATGATGGGGAATTAATTAACTCACAGCTGGCTCTGCCCCCCCCCCCATCCTACACACCCAGGCTTTAACCACACATATGCCAATATGATTTTCATAATATACAATATACAATTCTTAGAAGTAATCTAAAGAGCCAAATCTAAATTCAAATCCCGGAATTTGGACCTGCCCCTTCAGCTCTGGCTCCTATTGGGATTTAAAACAGGAAGGGATCTATTCCCTGGTTCCAATTGGGATCCAGTCAAAACCTCATTAGAATACCCATTCATTGTCAGATTTAAGCCCAATTGTAGTCCAATGGGACAATTGTACCATTCAAGATGGTAGAATTCTCATATCAATTGAGCTCCTGCACTTGCTGCCATTTTGAACCAAAATCTCACCGTTGAGCCAAACCTCAGCACTAGCGCTAATGCATCTTTGATCTCAACTTCCTAACTTTAACCCAGCTCCAACATTGCTCCTTTCTCCATCTCTATTATAGAAATAATGAAAATCTGTGAATGGACAGAGCATTTACTAGGACTATGTGTATTTCAACAACCACATTTCTCTATGGATTTTATTTTAGAATCAATAAGTCTAATAGGCTTCAGAGTAGAAGCAGCACAGAACATGTAAACATTTGCAGCAGAGATGCTACTGCTGCTGCCGCCGAGGTACAGTATCACCCAGTTAGTAAACGTATGATCACATATGTAAAAAGAAGCCATCTTTAGTTTGAACAGTACCAGCCCTATTTATCTGTCATAGGTTCTGACAATGTGTTTAAAGAAAACATTAGAATGTTCTTCCAGAAGGAACTGTATTTCCCTGCCTGGGGCATACAGCTTCTATGGGTCGGTAAGAGTGGGACTGAAATATTAATGAGTAAGCCATTTGTCAAGAAAATTATGCAAGAAAGCTTGGCAGTTGCACAAAGAGGCAAGCAATATGAGATACAAAATCATGCACTATGATCTAAAAAAAATCACTGACTGTCTGATCTGTGTTCAGAAACTACTACCTTTGTAAAGAATGCTTTGGGAAAAGTAAACAAATAAATTAATGAGAGAATTGTCAAACAAGTGCTTACTAAATTCGGCATTTATAATTGCAGGTATTATCTACAAAAGAAAAGACCCCCACAACCCACTCACTCAGAATACAAGATGAGATTTCATAATCGAGTCAATTAAGAATGACTACTAATGATATTTTTGCAAATAAATTACTATACTACATTCCACAAATGTGAGATGAAAGATGTTTTGTCATGTCAAAAGCTGTTTGATTATTGAAAACCCACAGAACATAAGAAAAATATCCCATGATGGCCAGAAATACAAATGGAAAAAATACCATTTTTGAATGGTTTTCTCACAAATCATAATGCATTTGTAATAGGCAAAATGATGTCTGCTGTGTCAAATCAGAAGATTAAAATCTGAAATTAAACAGATGCACATGGGAATTAAATTAGTCAGGAGCTTCAAAATATTATTTTTTTACAAGGAAAATTTACAAATGAGAAAAGACTTTGTGTTATCGGAAAAAAAAACAGATATGGTATTCCTTTCATGCAACCCTTCATTTTATACAGAAAAGATACTGCTGGAAAACAAAATGTATTAATGAATACCAGTTTATCCAGACAAATGTAACCATATTTGTGTGCAACTTAAACTGATCCCCGTGTCATATTCTGTAAAGACTTAAATATGTGTTGATTCACTGGTTTAATTCCCATTGATTGCAATGGGTGGTAGTCACAGACATTATTTATGATCTCTTAGAGTATTATTATTATTATTAATAGTAATACTTTGCACTTACATGGCACCTTTTGCCTGAGGATTTCAAAGTGATTTGCAACCATTAACTAATTAAGCCTTGCAATGCCTTATGACAGCGTTTCTCAAACTGGGGTCGCCGCTTGTGTAGGGAAAGCCCCCGGCGGGCCGGGCAGGTTTGTTTACCTGCCCCGTCCGCAGGTCCGGCCGATTGCGGCTCCCACTGGCCGCAGTTCGCCGCTGCAGGCCAATGGGAGCTGCTGGAAGCAGCGGCCAGTAAGTCCCTCGGCCCGCGCCGCTTCCAGCAGTTCCCATTGGCCTGGAGCAGCGAACTGCGGCCAGTGGGAGCCACGATCAGCCGGACCTGCGGACGGGGCAGGTAAACAAACCGGCCCGGCCCGCCAGGGGCTTTCCCTACACAAGCGGCGACCCCAGTTTGAGAAACTCTGCCTTATGAGGAAAGTATATTATTTATACCCATCAGGTACATCAGCTTCCAGTTCAGAAATATTGTATTTCATCATACATGAAGATGAGCTCTGCATAGCTCAAAAGCTTGTCTCTTTCACCAACTGAAGTTGGTCCAATAAAAGATATTACCTCACTCACCTTGTATTTCAACATGTCGTTTTTCATTTGTTGTTTGTTTCCAACTGGTTTTCAATTAATTTCCTCTCTTTCAAATGCTCAGAATGTTTTTTCTTTAATCTTAAATGTCATTCTTATCAACTATTCATGTCAGCATTTTAAAAAAAAACTTCACAGTGAACCTAAATTTGAATGACTTTTTGACGAAAGAAATTGCTTGGTTAATGAAAAATAATGATGTGAACAATCATCTAAAAGTATTTTAAACTAGAAACAATTTAACAAGAATAATGGCTACTCTCGATGAAATTGAAGTGCTTTTTAAAGTAGCTTGACTAAGTTGACTATTAAGAACTGTGCTGGACAATTAGGGAATACTGCAATGTTATGGATGAAGTAGCCTTCCATGTACAAGTTCTTGCACTTAACATAATATATTAGGCTTTATATAATTTTTAAGGCCCAGTCGTACATTCCTCAGGCAAGGTATGCAAGGACTGCAGGGTCAGACTCAAATTTCATCCCCCAAAAATTCACAGACTTAAATTTTATTATTCTTATTGTTTACTTAGTACCATCAAGAGACATGAGCTTGAGAAATAAATCAAAAGACACTTAAGTGAAAAAGAAATATGCTTTGAGATGAGAAGTGAAGAGAGATGGAGAGCTGCTGAGGCAGATAGGTATAAGAAGGATATTCCAAGTTGATTATCTGCCGTGCAGAAGGCTTTCACATCAAGAATAGCAAAATTGCATGAAATGACATAGAGGAGAACATTGCTAATGTTATTTATGCCTCACTGAGTCTTTAACTCAACCTGCTAACTCATGTGAAAACTAAAACCTGCCTCGTCTTTGCTAGAATTTTACCTCGCGTTAGTTAACTCAAGTTAGCTAATTCAAGATGAGAACACTCCCGTTTTCCTGGTGTAGACAAAGTCAAACCACAACCATAGGCTATCAGTGTTAGGGTTTGATCCCTCATGGTGCTCAGTATTCTGGCGTTGATCCAGCAGAGCAGGCTGAATGTGCTTAAGTGCTTTGATGGATTCCAGAGTGCTCAGCAGTTTGCAAGATCAAGTCTTAGATTAAAATAAAGAGAACCCGAAACTGAACAAATGGAATAAAAGAGTGGAGAGGGTGACTCCTCTGTAAAAGATGCATAAACTCTGCCTCACAAAATGGCAACTGCCTTTGCATCCAGGCAGACTGCCTTAGAAATGTAAATGTATAGTACTGAGAGGATAAAATCATAACATTTACATATACTGCAGCTACTGTAGATGAACAGAAGAAACTGGGAGGGTAATGGAGAGAGATATTTGTTGTTAGTGCTGAACAAATACTAAGTAATAATCCTAGCTAGGATCAGAGGATGAGGCAAGAGCACATCCACAGAAGAGTTTAAAAATAAGGGAGGACAATATTGAACTAAATCCTAAAATGAATGGGGAGCCAGTAAAGTTATGTGAGAATTGGGGAGATAATGGTTGCAGTTCCTTGTATGTGTGAAAAGTCCAGCAATGGCATTCTGCCCATACGAGAAAGAAGAAAGCTGGGTCTTGGGAAACACATAGAAAATTTTGTTTTTAAACTAGGGGGAGGGGAGTGGACAGAATCTGGCACCCTCAATTATGATTAAGCAGTAGGCTACGGTGGAGTGAGGTACTACTCAATGTGAGTAAGGGGTACAGAATCCAGACCAAGAAAGGAAAATATAACCATTGCCTAAATAACATGCAGCAATGCAGATTTTGACAGCAATAGGAATATGAACATTATAAGTTCCTGAAGTTCCAAGCACTATTGCCTAGACCTATTACACTGAAGTGACATTTTAGAATTGTTTTACTCACTATACACCTTGATTTATAAGTTATAACCTAGGCACAGGATAGCACACTATAGACATATTCACGGTGAATTATTTTAAATTTACTGCTTTTCCCTTCTCCTTGAAAGGCCTCTATATGTGTATTGTCATCATCCTGTTTATTTTTTAAAAAATCATCTTCATTTTCATGCTGTTACGCCATTATATGTGTTCACAATAAATACTATATCAAAAGTATTAGAGAAAATCTGTGTAGTTCACTACTTGTTATAACAGCATCTGGCCTATCAAACACATACTGTATCCTACAGGACATTGTCCAGCTACACTGGAAGAAGAACAGGAGACACTGGATATGGTTTAATCAGGCTGCAACTTTATTATTAGATGTCTGGGACTAAATGGCAGATAAAAGTGTACAGTGCAGGTAACTCCATGATCATTTCAATATCTACCTGGGGGCTTCGGCCAGCCCCCTCTTTTTCCATTGGTCCCCAGCATTGCTGGGACCTTACCATCCCCCCACCTCAAATGAGGGTTAAGGTGGGCTATAAAAGAAGGCAGCCAGCAGGCTCCATGCTGCGCCAGTCACAGGCATTCTGAACCACCCCTCCCGCCTCTGTTCCACTCCTTTAACAGGCCATTTATCCGGTTACTGTGTCCCTTCCCTAGAGAGTGCCTGCACTGGACATCTGCCCTACACTTACAGAATGAGTTGTGACATCATAGCCTAACGCTCTTCCCTACTCACCGTAACAACCACACCCCCGAACCTGCTGTGGGGAAGGTGACCCCCCCACACACACACTCCATCTTGGCCAATCTGGCAGTGAAGGAAAAATTCCTTCTCAGCCCCCCAAGAAAGGAGCAGCTATCGCAATGCCCACAGCAGGTCCTGATCCAAACCTGATATTTTGCCACTTCCAAGGCTGGGTGCTGCTCTGCGTGGCCCAGGGAAAAGGGGCTTCTCCTACCGGGCTTGCCCTTTATCAACTCTCCAGCCCTTCTGGTCCCTGGGGTATAAGTCAGCATTGCAATTCTGACCCACTCTGCTTTTGTAGCAGCGTTTGTGCCTCTCTCGCCTCCCCACCCTTAAAGCGATATTCCCCTTCCCCCAGCAAGCCAGAAAACGCTCCTTCTTCCCCCCTCCCTCACCTGCTTGTGGTACCGTAATTCTCAAGATACGAATCATGGGTGTTATTTTAAAGTTAACTGAGAAAAACCACATAAATCCATTTTGTGTGCACCTAACTTATGGATGAAAATGCTGAATGTTCATACACAGGCTGGGAATTTATACAACAACACATAACCAGACCTTCAAAGTTAGATATACACGGTCTCAAATGTTTAACTTATGCATGCATATATTAGACAGGTACCTAATAATTTGGAATTTGTGATCTCTTGAGTTAGGTATGCATATCTATATTTGCAAACTTGTTCCCATATTGTCAAAGCAATTTTATCTTTATTATTGAAGCAATTCAGATGATTAAACCTTCCCCCATCCCATTTTTAATTTAATGTACTTTTTTCACCATGTAATGTATGCTCTTTGTTTACTTTTTTTCACTTCACTCAGCTTGAATAGTGAAAGTAGACTTGTCACTAGTCTACTCTATTTTCAAGAGTTCACTTTTATTAATAGCCAGTTTTAATCAATAGTTTTTCCATGCTACCACAGTGCTAATGCATCTGGGTTTCCATCACTGTAGGAAAATAGTTAATTTTATTTAATGTTTTAAAGTTTTAACATGCCTATTAATATAATTTATTTTTTCAATATATTAAAGAATCTGTTACCAAAGTCTCTGGGGCCAGGTAGGATCAGATTCTGACACTGCTACCAATAGTGTAGCATTTTATTCTGTAAATAGTCCCACGCAAACAAAGGGGCCCAACTGTGAAGTAATGTACTACTCAATGGAAGGGCTTCAGAATCTGGTCCCAAATTACTACACTAGAAGGTGCAATCAGACAAACACTATCAAGCTCAGTCCCATTGAAATCAGCAGGACTAGTCAATGGTTTAAGATCTAATATGCTTGGTAAGAGGATGAGTGTTTGCAGAATTCTGTTCTGTCCCATTCATGTTCTTACACCAGACCCCACACCATGACAGCTCAGTAATTGCGTAATTACATTTTATAATTTATTTTTGGACATAAATTAGTTGGGGACAGATTATAAACCCCTTAGACACACTGGTAAGAAATTACTCATCTGAAGCCACTGGGCTACTTGAATGAATAACTCCTCACCAATGTAAATAAAGGGTTGAAAATCTGGCCCTAAATTCCTAAATCTCTTGATCTAAATTATGTGACTATTTCCCCTATAATCACCCATAAAAGACTGCAGGTAGAATTGCTGTCTTTGTCATTTATGTGGACATGGTCAGAGAATTTAATTCTTCTGGGAAATACTACAATAAAATCGCTAAGATAATTACAGCAAGAATGAAAGTCCAAGATGAAATGGTTGGAATTTTTAAAGTTCAAGCCACTTTCCTGCATCTTTATGGTATTTAATTTTCTGCCATTCTAATACATGCATACAAAATGGCATCTGAACTGAAAACTCTCTTTCTCCAGTTCTTCTTTCTGTCATCTGATGAGAGGCAGAATAAAGTAATTAGATTGACTAGAGACGTTGCTGATTGCTTTCAGTGTGTAGTTTACTCCCTGACTCCACGGAGGGAAGGCTTGCTAAATAATGATCAACAGACTAGATGAGCCTGTCTAAATCTGTTTCTACAAAGTTAAAAAGCAATGTTTGAAAATGAACTCGTCTCTTTTTTTTTTTAAAGGCAAGTTATTTGAATAAAATGTTTAGTCAGCTATGGCATAATAAAGTTTAGAAGAGATATGTGCAGACTCTACAATTTAAGGAAAGTGGAAACTGATTCAATGCTCATCTCCTTTGTAGACAATTTCTAAGAACCCAGCACAAGCTCAAAGGAAAAGACAGTAAAGAGACACGTTAACATTTCAGTGTCAGTTACAAAAAGAACTGGATCCGGGGAAGAAAATTTGAATCACAAACCAAAACATTGCAAAATGACCTCTCACAAACCACCACTACAACTGTCACCTCATTGACAATCATACTGGAGAAGCCAAACATCAAACATGTATAAATAGAAAACTGAAGTAGTCTCTCATTCCCAGAGGTGATTCTACTTGCTCAGGCTATAAGTCCATAGGCAGGGTAAAGTGAGAAGCTTGCATTATTACTGTCCATGTTATACCCATTTCAGGCCTTCTGTTTTTTATAGTATTACATTCATTTGAGAGAGTAATTCAAAACAGTAAATAAGATCCACTAGTGTATAGGGCAGAAAGGAAATTATTATCCTGTTGTTTTAAAAGTCAGGTTACTTTACATAGCAGATAATATTATTCCAATTGAAACTACAAACCACAACTTTCTCTTTTGTTAAATATTTGTAATATGTCAAATGTTTTCTATGTTCTTTCATTTACTTCAATGTTATTTATATTGAAGCAAAGTGAAACATTTTGCAGGTAAAACAAAGGTACTTAAATTGGCCATTTACCCTGTTGTATTTTTTGCTAAGCCTTTGCTAACTTGGCCTTAAATTGAGCATTAAACTGTAGAAAGACAGGGAGCTTACCCACAGGGCTAGTCAAACAAGTGAAGTAGAGGCACATAGACATTCTGCTGTTCCTCTGCACAGGGATAAATTTCACCTAGTATTAAGAGTTTGCAGGGTTCAGGCTCATAATTTGTATTCATATATTCTGAAGAGTCACATTCTAAAATACTAAGTTCAAGGTACATTCACACATCATTTAAAATACATTCAAGTTTCCATATAGTTCTCTTGAATGCAATCGTGATTCAAAGAGTATCACACTAACCTCTGAAGTAACGACTGTACATACATCATATATTCAAGTAAGTCCCACCAAGGGTGTGGAGTCAGATTCAATATAATCAGTATAGACTACACAATGTTAACCTCTACCATATTTCTCAAAATTGCTAGTAAATTAACCAGCACTCTACTAGGTACATTACTGTAGTTACCAGCAGACTTTGAGTAGCATTTGTTTCAATGCCATTGGGTTTGTCATGTGGGGAGGGGGGAGGACAGGGGGAATATGTGTGTGTGAGTGTGTGTGTGTGTGTGTGTGTGTGTGTGTGTGTGTGTGTAAGAGAGAGAGAGAGAGCGCGCCATAGTAGTGCAACTGTATTTAGATTTAGCTCCTCCCGCAATGAATGAAACGTCACTGCATTGTAAATTATTCTCCATTACATAATTAAATATATAGAGAGTACAATTTAATGTATCCTGTATGCTTTTTTGGAGCTCTGAATAGTACATATTAAGTATACTTTATTACAATATACAACTGACAAGAGAGGGACCTCAGCCAAATCCCAGGAACTAAACAACCCCAAGCTCTGGAATCATTAAGACCTGTACCTGAGCTGTGTTCTCTCTAGCTATTCTGATGCAAATTTTCAGAAGCATCCACTAAATGCTGGGTATGGAACTTGCAATGACTAGGGCGTAATTTTCAGAATTGTTGGGCATCCATGAATCCCACTGACTTGAACGCTGACACAGTAGTATTAAACTGGGCACACAAAAATTGAGGTAGCCAGAATTAATGGGCACTTCTGAAAGTTTTGGCTAACGGCATTCAAACAAATTGTAGTGAAAATAATAAAAACAAAAAACAATAGAAACAAAAGATAACTGGGGAGGAAAAAGGGACAGAAGCACAAAATGAGTATAGAGCAGTGGTTCCCAAACTTTAACAACCTGTGAACCCCTTTCACTAAAATGTCAAGTCTTGCGAACCCCCTCCTAAAAATGAATATTTTCAGGGATCGTCTCCTTTACCTGAGTATAAATTATAAAAGCAGTGATCTTGGAAAGATAAAATTTGTTTTTATGACATGCTTATTACACACTATTTATTATTAATTATTATTTATCATTACAGTATTTTAATTACATTATGAAAACGGCAACACTCTTCCAAGATCTCACTTTTGTAGTCTGTATCACTCTGAATAAGCCTGTTATAAGACAAGGCTCCTATGTTTCATCAAGGAGTGTCAGATGTGAAACAGCATGAAGGTATTTAAGAAGCCAACTCAAAGCATTCCTCCTACACAGGCATTCAGGTCTTGAGCAGTCCAGGCAAACAATGAATGTGAAAACAAAGCTTAAACTTGTTCTTCATAATAATTTTAAAAACAATACTAGCTGCCTATTTAATTTTAAAAACAGCAAAAAATATCCACCTCCCTTTCCATTTCTTCTAAGGAGTCTTGAAGTTTAAATCTCCTCAGTGTGATAGAGATGCTTGCTTTGATCTGTTTAACGTCCAGGGGCTCCGGGCTTCTGGTCCCGTTCTCCCTAGGGACAGCTCTGTCCATCATTAGGGAATTTTTTCCCGAGAACCCCCTGTAACATTTCACAAACCCCAGTTTGGGAACCACTGGTATAGAGAGAAAGTGTTAGGGGAAAAGGAGTGGAAAAAGATCAGGCCATGATTATTGGAGATTCCTGCAGCTTAAGGGCTGAGTCTCATACTTTTGCACGGTGTGAAATCATTTCTCAATATTATAGTTCTACTCTGCATAAAGCAGTAGTTGGAAAAAGGATCTCCTCATTTCTTCATGTATTGTTAGATCTTAGCAAAGATTTTTTTCAAATCTTACTTTTAGCCTGCAGAGAACATATTGGAGAAAACCTGGCAACTCCGTGAATTCAGGAGGATTTTCCACATACACACACGGCCTTTTTTCCTCCCCTCCTCCTTCCTCGATAGCTCTAAGAAACCATTTAGAGGCCCCATATAACTATTGCCCTACCCTGGCTACAAAAATTAATAAACTTTAATAGCATGCTACGAGGGAACACCTTTACTTATCTTAGCCAATAGTCCCTTTTTCAACAGAAATTCTAATGATGTCCATGGCACTCTGTGGACATAGTGGGTGATACATTTGCTTATAGTCATTGCCAGATATGTATTTTACCCATCTCAGCATTTACACAGTAAAGTGCCTTAATGTGCCAGAATACGGCAAGCAATATATAAAACATTATTTTCTATATCGTATTCCACTAGTTGGCATTCTCTCTCTCAGCTTAACTGGCACCGGTACAAATATTCACAGCTATACAAAAAATGTTGCTGAGCACTCAGTGACCGCCACAGTTCCTTGCATATTATCCGTGCACCACAGTATGACATTCTATACCTTGGGGGAGCATCCTGTAACTCCCATATTCATTTTTCTATAATCATGATCTTACATATAACGCATGCCTTGTAAGGCATCAGGGGAAAGATTATGATCTGCTGAAAGTCATTTCTCTATCCATTTATGTATTTCATTAATGCATATGAAGTTATGAGGATTGTGTGGTATGGTTGTCACTAAAACATACTATAAGTTGGGGATTCAGCCAGATATTAGCTCCCCAGAGGCAACAGCAAGGAAAGTAACCAACACCCGAGCGGGGTGTTAAACAACCCATCAACAACCATTGTCCAGCAGGGGAGCTACAATTCAATGACTCACCTGCATGAGGCCACACCAGGGGAATTGCTCAACCTTGCTAGGGTATGTCTACACTGGCAGAGTTACATAACCGGCAGTTACAGCACCACTCAGAGAGCACTGAAGGGAAACCACTGTTGTGTTCTCACACTGTCAGCTGCCTGCGTGTTCACACTTGCGACACTTGCAGCAGTATTCAGCGCGGTGCACTCTGGGCAGCTATCCCACAGAGCATCTCTTCCTCTTCTGCCACTAATACTTGTGGGAAGGCAGAGAGGGTCGCGGTGCATCCCAGGTTCTGTCCCAATGCCCCATGATGCATTGCTTCACATCGCAGCAATCCCCATGCTTCCGTCCGCATTTTGCACCATCTTTCAGCGGTTTGTGTACTGTGTGCTCTGCCTCTTCGGTCTGCAGGAATGGATCCCACACTGTTGAACAATATGCTGCTCACTCTTACTAACACGTCACAAATAGCAGTGGAGTTATTCCTAAAACTACAAAGGCAAGAACAGTTTGACATTGATCTCACCACATGTAATAGCTACGACACAAGATTCTTGTGGCATTCACGGAGGTGCTGACCACAGTGGAATGCTGCTTTTGGGCTTGGGAAACAAGCACTGAGTGGTGGGATCACATCGTCATGCACGTCTAGGATGATGAGCAGTGGCTGAAGAACTTTCGGATGAGGAAAGCCACATTCATGGGACTGTGTGATGAGCTCGCCCCAGCCCTGCAGTGCAAGGACATGAGAATGAGAGCTGCCCTGCCATTGGAGAAACGCATGGTGATTGCACTGTGGAAGCTGGCTACTCCAGACTGCTGCTGATCAGTTGCTAACCACTTCGGAATGGGAAAGTTGACTGTTGGACATGTGTTGATGGAAGTATGCAGGGCCATTAATTGCATCCTGCTCCAAAAGACTGTGACTCTGGGCAACGTGCATGACATTGTGGATGGCTATGCACAAATGGGCTTCCCTAACTGCGGAGGGGCAATAGATGGCACGCATATTCCAATTCTGGCACCAGACCACCTACCCACCAAGTACATTAATCTGAAGGGGTATTTCTCTATGGTTCTCCAGGCACTGTGGATCACCGTGGGCATTTCACGGACATTAGCGCATGCTGGTCCGTAAAGGTGCATGACGCACTTACGTTTCGGAACACTGGCCTGTTCAGGAAGCTGCAAGCAGGGACTTTCTTCCTAGGTCAGAAGATCACCGTAGGGGAAGTCAAAATGCCCATTGTGATCCTGGGAGACCCTGCCTACCCCTGAATGCTGTGGCTTATTAAGCCATACATGCGGAACCTTGACAGCAGCAAGGAGTGGTTCAACAACAGGCTGAGCAAGTGCAGAATGACTGTTGAGTGTGCTTTTGGTCGTTTAAAGGCCCGCTGGCGCTGCCTATATGGGAGGCTGGACCTGGCCGATGACAATATTCCTATGCTTATAGCCACGTGCTGTACGCACCATAATATTTGTCAGGGGAAGGGTGAAAGCTTCACTCAGGGCTGGACTGCTGAGGCTGAGTGCCTGGAAGCTGAATTTGAACAGCCAGAGACCAGGGCTATTAGAGGGGCACAGAACGGGGCCATAAGGATCAGGGATGCCTTGAGGCAGCAATCTGAAGCTGAAAGCCACTAAAATTTGTTTCTATGCTCGGGAGTGCAGTGCTTGTAATGCTAGGACGTGATGGTGATTGGTGCAGATGATGCACTATGATAATTTAAGAAAATTGCCTGTTGCTTTGCAGAGCTCTGTTTGCTTTCATTTAATGGAATAAAGATTGCTTTCAAACCAACATAATTCTTTTATTAAAAAATAATAACCGGAGGAGAGAGACAAACAAAAAAACACATCAGCACTGTGGGGGATGGGGGAAGGGAGGGTCCCAGGATGGTTAAAGATTTGTGTATGTCCAGGTATCATATGCAACCTTGTCCTTTGGAGTAGAGTGCAGCGGGGACTGTACTTCAGCAGGGCTAAACAGCAGAGGGACAGGTGTTGAGTGCAGTGGGTACTGGGAGTCCACAGGGCTGGACTGTGACGGGGGAGGAGTGGAATGCAGAGGGTACAGCCTGGAGCCCGGAGGTTGATAAGAGTGTGTTGGCAGTGGGGGGCGCATGGGAAAGAGTTTTGCAACAGCGGCTGCAGGGGAGGGCGGGCATGGAGCTGCTCGGTTTGCAGTGCTAGTAGCTCCTGGAGCGTGTCCGCTTGGCACTCCATACCGTTTAAGAACCGCTCCATGGCTTTGTTCTGGTGCGCCGCATTCTCCTTTCGGTCCCTCTTCTCGCTGTCTCCCGCCACTCCTTCAATTCTTGTTTTTCAGCCGCAGAGTGCATCATGACATCACACAGAAAGTCCTCTTTAGTTCTTTGTGGCCGCTTTCTAATTCTGCACAGCCGTTCAGCCGGTGATAACAAAGAGGGAGGCTGGGCTCCCAAGGTAATATCTGTGAAGCCAAAACGCAACATTTTACAGAAGCAGTATTGTTTGCAACACACAGACCACTGATTCAGTGATTTAAAACACAGCCACTATTCACACACCTGTCACTAACTGGCTGACCCCAGGCAAGCACACAGGAGCCTCAAGACCCCCAAAATGGTGAGTAACCGCAGGGGCAGGGGAAATCAGTGTTCCAGGACCGTACTGTATACTGGGCACGTGGCTCTTGGGGAGAGCCAGCACTGTAGGGAGGGCCTTATAATCATTACTGTCCCCACATTTTCCACAGGCTGTGTTCATTATGGAAGATATCTTGCTGCTGAGGGTGAGCAGGGAATCTGACCCTGATGCGGCTCGCCTGTGTGCAGCAATGGTCCTCCCCTCCTTCTCCCTCCCGCCAGTGATAACACTGCTCTACAGCCAAAATGCTTCTGAAATAAATGTAGTCAAACTTTACTAATTCTGGGTCACTGAGAATGAAAATGATGATTAAAATTGTTGATTGGCTCTAGTTTTCAAGATATGCTATTGGGTCAGTATATACGACCCTTGACTTGGAAATGGCGGAGGATAAGTGAGTTATAAAGGGAAGGGATCTCAATTTAAACCAGAAATGACTAAAATACATCTTTGACTGGATCTATGAATAAATCTATGACTGGGTTTGGACAGTTCTTGCTTTTTAGGCAAAACAATGAATGATGCAATCTGAAGCTGGTATTGCGTCATACATGATATGAATGGCATCATGTTATTCCTAGAAGTCATGGATGATGCAATCATAATGAAGCTTACATCACTCTGCTGAACAAATTGCCCTATATCAGCTCTAGAAATCATACAGTGTCGTGCTCTCTTATTTGTCAGTGTTTGATTTTGCAAAGGGACACATTTCTGTTTAGCCAAAGTGAGCAGAGATGCCTCGTACTTGTGTGAACAGTGCAGATAACTTCTGCTATGTTTGTGGTGAAGTGACGTTTGCATCACAAAAGTGCAGTATAACCACTATGGTTAAGAAAGCCTATCACCTTTATTTTGGCTGCAAAATTGGAGATCAGGACAAGAGGTGGGCCCCACACATATGCTGCAACACTTGTGCAACAAATCTTCGCCAGTGGTTGAACAGGAAAAGGAAATCTATGCCTTTTGCAGTGCCAATGATTTGGAGAGAGCCACCAGATCATACCAGCAATTGTTACTTCTGCATGGTGCCTCCAGTTGGAAAAGGTATGTCAAAGAAGAAAAAGTGGACTGTGCATTATCCAAACATTCCATCAGCTATACGCCCAGTACCCCACGGAGAAGGACGGCCTGTTCCTGATGCACCAGAATCATTCTCACTTGAGTCAGACGAGGAAGAGGAAGAGGATGAAACTTCTGGTCCTGAACCATCAATGTCACAGGACCCACATTTTCTCCCATCCTCCTCCTCTGAACCACACCTCATAACACAAGGTGAACTGAATGACCTTGTCAGGGATTTGGAACTACCCAAGAGTAAGGCAGAGCTGTTGGGCTCCAGACTACAGCAGTGGAATCTCCTGGCAGGTGATGTTAGGGTTTCCATGTTCCGTGACCGTCAAAAGGATCTTGTCCCATTCTTCTTCATGGAAGGTGATCTTGTAGCCTGCAACAACATCGATGGTGTGATGGCAGCCCTCAACATCGTTCACGATCCAGATGAGTGGAGACTGTTCATTGATTCATCGAAGACGAGTCTTAAAGCTGTTTTACTGCATAATGGCAATGTTTTGCCATCAATTCCAGTTGGTCATGCAGTCCATATGAAGGAAACCTATGACAACATGAAACAACTTTTGAGGTACATAAACTATGACCAACATCAGTGGCAGCTTTGTTGGTCCTCAGATTCGTGAACTTCTTCGAGATGATGCATTTGACCATGCACTGCATGGCAAGGAAAAGACGGCATGGAAAGCCTTCCAGTTAGTGGCAATAAATTTTCTCAGAAACAACAAGGCAGGCAACTACAGGTTGGTGGTGGAAAACCTCCTCAAGGCATACAAAAGCCTTGGTTGCAACATGTCACTAAAGATACGTTTTTTGCACTCTCATCTAGATTTTTTTCCACCGAACTGCGGCGAGCACGGCGAGCGATTTCACCAGGACATTGCAACAATGGAGAAACGCTATCAGGGCAAATGGAGCCCATCAATGCTTGCAGACTATTGCTGGACAGTGACAAGAGATGCTCCATTTAATGAATACAAGAGACAAGCCAAGAAGCGCCGAGTAGACACTGAATAGGACTAAACTATGTACAGAATAGTTTTTTGCCTTTTGTTTCATAATAAATTTTATTTATATAGCCCTTTTGCTGATTTTTAAAGTGTTACATAAACAGGACAGGTGAAATATTATCATGTAAAGCAACCATAAACACATGAAAAGACCTAGGTTTACAATTTATGATTAAAACTCTACTATCTACACAATATACATAGACATAAAATGTAAAAACTTAAATATCTTAGAAACAGTAGCCAATCAGTTGTTTTAATTGTCATATTTGAATTCAGCACATCAAAATACATAATAAATAGCACATTTTATCTCTGAAGCAGACGACTTCTCAAAAATTGTAGACCAGTGTAACAGAGTGGCACAGGAAAGTTACCGTTAATGGGGAAAGAAGTATCCACAGGGGCCTTCGCAGTGGAGGTGGGGTTGCCGCCGAGTATCGCGTCCAGCTCTTTGTAGAACCAGCAGCTTGTGGGTGCAGCACCAGAGCAGCAGTTTGCCTCTTGCGCCTTGTGGTAGGCATTTCGCAGCTCCTTCACTTTGACCCTGCACTGCAGTGTGTTCCAGTCATAGCCCCTTTCTGTCATGCATCGTGAAATCTGTCCGCTGGTATCATAATTCCTGCGGCTACAGTGCAGTTGGGACTGGACAGCCTCCTCTCCCCAAATGCCGATGAGGTCCAGCAGCTCAGCATTGCTGGTGCGTGGAGCAGGCATGGCCACCTGGAAAGATGCACAGAGACCACTGCACGTGTCACCGAGCAAACAGGAAGGGGACTTTCAAAATTCCAAAGGAATTTACCGGCTGGGGATCATGGTTGGTCACCTGAGGGCGGGGAGTAGAGAGCATACCGATGACCGGACAGGCGAAAACAGGCATTGTGGGACACCTCCCGGGGCCCAATCGCAGCGCTGTACTCTACCAGGGTGTTTACACTGGCACCACGGCACTGTAGCCCTGGCGCAGAAAGCTCTATGCCTCTCATTGGGGTGGTTTTTTTACAGCGCTGCAACTGCACAGTTTCTGCAAACTAAGTGGCTTGGCAGTGTGTACACCTCAGGAGTTACACTGCAGAAAGCTGCTTTACTGAGCAGAAACTTGCCAGTGTACACAAGGCCTCAGTAATGCTCACCAGACATGCCTGGACTTGTGTGTTCCCCAAACACATGGGACTCAGGGTATAAAACTGAACACTGGGGGCCCAGGCTTGGCCTTTCTCCTGCCCTCAGCTATGCTGCAAGCAACAAAGACCCTCAGAAGAAGACAAGACTCCAACAGAGGAGACTGGCCCTGGTTTAAGGGACAAACCCGTATATTAAGGACTGCAATATCCAGTGGGGTGAGAAAAACTGCTTAATCTAGATGTTGCCCAGTCTAATAGGGTTGAGAGTTTAAACTGCATCCTTATATTTTATTTTATTTTGGTAACTAACTCAGATTTTAAGTGATAGGCAAAAAGTCAATCTTTTGTAGTTAATAAATTTGTTTAACGGTTTATCTTTACCAGTGAGTTTGTCTGAAGTGTGCGGTAAATCTGCTCAGGTTTTGCAAAGGCTGGTGTATATCTACTTTCCATTGATGAAGTGGTGAACCAATTAATAAATTTGCACTGCTCGTCTTGAGCAGTGCAAGACGGTATATTCCTGAGGTACACTTCTGGCAGCTGGGGGGATTTAGCTCTGGTGCCTATCCCTATGTGATTCATGAGTGACTCTGGAAGCATTCATGCAATCTAGCTGGGTGTTGGGTCTCCACATGCGGTTGTGCTGAGTGATAAAGGCATCTGGAGGGGTTTGCTGCTGGTCACTAGCAAGGCATTGTGAGAGACAGCCCAGGCTGGAGAGAGTTCAGGGGGCATACCGGTTCCACGGTCCCAGGCTGCACCCCAGGGAACCCGTCACACACAGAATACCAGAAAATAACGTCACCTACCAAATCTAATACAGCAAGTGTCAATGGATCAAGAAACATAACTGAAGACAAATTGCAATGACCATTCAAATGAGCAAGTGCCACTGGCTAATTATATATTAGATTTAAAAAAATTATTTTATTAATTTTTGTTACTGGTTCACTTCAAGAACCCTCTTGTTCTTGTAGTATGGACAGGATAAGCAGGACAGCCAACTGGCTTGTGTTATCCCATTCATTACATTATCTAACTTTTGCTTAATTCCCTATGTGGACCCAATCCAAAGCTCACTGAAATTAACTGAAAGACTCCCATTAACTTCAGTGGGAGTTGAATAAATCCTGGTAAGAGAGCAGCACTATTATTATTCTCCTCCCCAAATGGCAATTATACTCCTAATTTTTTTTAAATCTCTTCTCATATGGCATTCATCAACTCCAGCTATTGCTCTGAATATTTTGTTGTTGTTTTTCTCTGGACCATTCCTATTTCTGATGGTCCTCTTTTAAGATGATGTGAGCAAAACTGAACACAGTGTTCAAGATGAGTATGTATCATTGATGTATATGATGGCATCATTATTATTCTCTTTCATTCTTAATGCATCCTAACATCATGTTTCTTTTCTTTCTTTCTTTTTTTATTTTTATTTAAACAATACTCTAGCTGGGCTCAATCCCTGGCTGCAATGGGATTATCCATACGCTTAAAGTTAAACACATGCTTAAATCCCTTGCTGAATCAGGGCCATAGTGTTCAGCATCTTGAAGCACTGAGTCCCCGTATGTATTTCTAATGTTTCTGTCACTGTAGCATTTAAGTACCATATAGATTTATGTATAATACTGTTTCTTTCTCAAAGGATCTAGCATTGTTTTGTTCCTACAGTACCCACAAGCCGGGTCAGACGAAGGTGCAAGAGGCTTAACATGTTTCTATTGCATTTTATCTAGATTTTAATTCACTGCCCACCACTATAGAATCTGAGTGGCACTGGGTACTGAATAGCTATTGCTGACACACAGAGTACTCTATTTCAATGGTTCAGAACCACTGACTTACCACTACCATTCTGGTTCTCTAGTAAGAAGAGGAATTCCAAGAAATTAGGGTGCTTCTATAGAACACCTCTAAAAGGGAGAAGGAGGTAACTCCTTCTACTCCTGCATCTAGTATTTAAAAAATCTAATTTGGCTCTTTTAACTTACCTAATGTTATATATAGCACTATCACAAGAGACAGATGTTACATAAATTGGTCTTGTTCCCATGCAAAAGGCAAATAAATGTCAGATACACAGTCATTTATTTTATTCATTAAAAAAGAAACATATCCAAAAGGCAACACTCAGATACTACAGAGATTGAAAAACCTAAGATTAGGGCTGGTCTACACTGGGGGGGGGCGGAGGGGAGAATCGATCTAAGATACGCAACTTCAGCTACGTGAATAACGTAGCTGAAGTCGAAGTATCTTAGATCGACTTACCTGGGGTCCACACGGCGCAGGATCGACGGCCGCGGCTCCCCTGTCGACTCTGCTACCGCCGCTCGCTCCGGTGGAGTTCCGGAGTCGATGGGGAGCACGTTCGGGGATCGATATATCGCGTCTTAACGAGATGCGATATCTCGATCCCGGATAAATCGATTGCTACCCGCTGATATGGCGAGTAGTGAAGACGTACCCTTAGATAGCTGAAATTTTGAAATTTTACTGCAGCACATAATGTGGTGTGCTCAAAGAAAAAGCATTTTCAAACTCTGTATGATTCCAGAATCAATTAACAGTTATATTTTAATTATTAGTTGGCTGCTAGCAGTCATGTGACCACTGTGAGCCATAAGAAGGGCTATGGGAGGGAGGGGGTGGAAAACAGCATAAATTCCCAAAAGGAAGGTTTTTGTTGTTGTTTTTTCTTCAGGTAGATACATGATACCATAAGAATGGGGAAATATAACAATATCCCAGCACTAGAACAGAAACAATATACAGTAAAGACAAGGGACTTCTTTGATGATTCTATTACAGTCTATCAACAAATAGTTATTTAGAAGGTTTTGCTGTTCTGTCATTTTAAAAAATATAAACTTATTTAAAAATAAACAGTTGTACTCCTTTCACAAAGCAACTTTACTTTTGATAGAACTGTATAAAAAAAGGTGTCAGCATAGTTGCTGGGAAAAGGGAAGTTTAAACTTTGTTTCAAAATAGAGCAGAAAAGATCTGTTGTGGTTGTATGTGAAACTGATTCAAGGAAGGAACAGAGTTCAAAGGAAGAAAGGCCTGGAGGTAAAATATAATTTAATAAATGGCATGGCCTACACCCTCCCTTAAAGTACTGAATTAAGCCATTTCTATTGGAAACGAGGCATGAACACCACCTCCTGGGTGTCACGAGGGTAACCTCCCTCATGATCTGGCACCTCCCCAAAACGCACTGCCTCAGCCATATAAAAGATAGAGGGTCTACTAACCTGATAAAACAGACACCATCAAGAAACAACTGAAACAGAACTTCTCTCTTCACCAATTCCCTGAAGTAGGAAATCCCCTTTCAAAAGTCTCACAAGCAGATGACAGGTAAGCAATTACTTGACAAGCAGCAGCTTCTTGACAGTTGATCCAAACTCCCTAGGCTGTATTCTTGTTTCCTCTCATTCTTCTTCTTTCCTAGGTACCTCCATCTTCATCATATAGACTGAAGACCTACTCAGGTAAAACTCCCTTTGAAGTCAATGATCTCAGTTACACCAGTGTGAATCTACTGACATCAGAGTAGTTACTACAGATTTACGCTGGTGCAAGAGAGCACAGAATATCATTCTCGGGGAGTTTTGTCTGAGTAAACTTTGAATGAGTACTCTGGGATTTAGCTCTTTTTGGACAGAAACTCTGCCCAAGAAATATAAACAAAAACAGAGTGTAGAAACAACAAGAAGATGCCTATTTTGACAACCAATTCAAACAAATTGGAAGCTGTGCTCCTTATTTTAAGGTGTAAGATACGCATCTAATGTTTTTAAATGTAAAAGTAAAAAGGTTTTCTATAAATCTTTTTCATTTATATTTCCCTATGCCTTGAGCAACTCAAACAACTGAAAAGCCTACTTTTATATTTTCCCAGAGCTTCTAAACCCCACAGCAAGTGTAAGCTAAAAATCAGGTTTGGTCTGAATAACAGTTAGTTCAAAATAAGCCCTCTTCTGTCAACCTAGTTGTGCACGTGTCTACACTTAAATTTGTCTCCCACCAATGTAAATGCCCTGTTACACTGACACAGTAACACCATCTCCCTGAGTGGCATTGAGCCATAGTTGATGTACTGAGGTCGACACAGCATGAGTGTAGACACTGCATTACTTACGTTGACTCTAACGTCCTCCAGCAGCTGTCCCACAATGCCCAACACTGACTGCTCTGGTTACAGCTGTGAACTCCTCTTCCCAGGGTCACAGAGACAGAAAGATCGCCCTCCCCTTTAAAGCCCCAGTGAATTGCTGAAATGCCTTTTCCTGACTGTCCAGCTTGGGGAGCACACGTAGCTGTGCTCCCTTGTTGTGGCAACTGCCCAGTTGACTCTGTCTGCTACACGCTCCAGACGTGCTCCAGCTTGGAACAGACAGGAGATAATGGATTTCCTGGGCTTGTAGGGAGAAAAGGCTGTGCAAGCACAGCTACGGACCAGCTGCAGAAACATGGACATCTACGAGCAGACTGCACAGGGGATACAGGAGAAGGGGTCTGACAGGGACCAGCAGCAGTGCCACATGAAAGCAAAAGAATTTCATCAGGAATATGAGAAGGCTAGGGAGACAACAGTCGATCCAGTGCTGAGCTGCAGACTTGCTGCTTTTACAAGAACTACATGCCATGCTTCGGGGGGGAAGAGTGGGAGGCAGGAGTGGGCCTCGGGTCGGAGTGTGGGCAGGGCCATGACTGGCTCTTTGACGAGGTTTAGCCTCCACTGGCCTGCGATATCTGCTGCCATAGCAAAGGAGTCCATGTGGAGCAATTTGTTTATGTACACCGGGATGTCCCTTGAATCCTCCTGAGAGATCTCAATGAAACTTTCAGGAAGGTACTCTGCAATCCTCTCCTAAAGATTTCTAGCCATGGAAGCCTTATTTCTTCCTCCGCAGTAGGACACTTTCCCATGCCAGTCAGCAATAACTTCAGCAGACACCATTGCAGTACACAGGCTAGCAGCATATGGGTCTGGGTGGCTTCAGGACACCACATCAGCTGCTCTCTGTGCCTTTGTTACCCTCAGGAGTGAGATATCAGCTAAAATAACCTTCCCCTGTGAAAAATGGTGCACAAGCACTCCAAAGTGTAAGTGTCAATAAGCATGTCTTGTTTAAAACTTTAGGGGAAAAAGCAAAGGGAGTTCTGAGTCTCAACTTTCATTTTCTGTTGTGACTATACTGACTATGACACTTCTGAATGTTTTATCTGCAGCTGCTGCTGTTGTGGCCTTCAGGGGTCCCCCTTCCACATCTGCAGAGCACCTGAGCCAGATAAAGAGAAAGAAGAGGACTTGGGATGACATGTTCAGTGAGATCCTGCAATCCAGTGCTGCATCAGACTATGAGCGGAGGGCCTAGAGGGTGAACACTTTAGACAGCCTAGAGAAGGAAAGAGCAGACAGGAGAAAGTCCCAGGAGACCCAGAAGGGAGAGGAAAGGGAGATACACCAGGGCATAATGGGGCTTCTCTGGCAGCAAGCACAGATCACAGAATATCAGGGTTGGAAAGGACCTCAGGAGGTCGTCTAGTCCAACTCCCTGCTCAAAGCAAGACCAAGACCAATCCCCAGACAGATTTTTACCCCAGATCCCTAAATGGCCCCCTCAAGGATTGAACTCACAACCCTGGGTTTAGCAGGCCAATGCTCAAACCACTGAGCTATCCTTCCCCCCCAGGCTGCAGCCTCTTGTGGATCTACATGTTCAACAGTCACAGGCTCGCCTCCCTTTGCAGTCCATGGAGACCAGCATTATGGCAACTCTCTTCACCCCCCTTCAACATTTCATGTGGCATCAGGGGCTGCATCCCTACCCCTACCACCCTACTCCTAGGACATTAGGGACAACTACAGCTTCATATGCACTGACTTGTGAAAGCCACAGTTGCCGTATGTGTAGCTAAAAATGGACATGAACACTCTTTCCCCTTGTTCTGTTCCATTAATTTATTAAGGTTTTATTATATTTGCTTTTAAATTGCACAGACTTTAATTTGCACTGGTTTTGTTACTGAATAAAATTCTATTACCTATATTTTGAAAATGATTAATCTTTATTAGTTCACCACATATGCTGCAGAACGCCTAGCACTGCTGAAAGCACCCACTTACTGGTTATTGTACAGTTTGACACAACGTACAGGATCAGTGACACATACAGTGTAATAATAATAAATTTACAGCAAGCACCTCAAAATTAATAGGTGCATGGACAGTGTTATATTCATCGATGTACACCAAGCACCACACAATTCTTAACAGGCCCCAAAACAGCAGGGCCAGGTAGAGCACAGTACACAATGCATTCCTGTGGCTCACTGTTAAAATGCTCTTTCAAAGGCTCCCTCAGCTGCATAAGCTCTTCTAATAGCCCTTGTTTCTGGCTGTTGAAACTCAGCCAACAGCCACTTCTCCTCTGCCCTCCAACCCAGCGGCAATTTTTTCCCCTTGGCTACACAGATATTATGCAGTACACAGCAGGCAGCTTTTACCATTGGGAGGTTTTTTCCACTGAGATCCAATCTTGTGAGTAAACGATGTCAGCGTCCCTTCAACCGACCAAAAGCGCATTCAACAGTGACTCTGCACGTGCTGAGCTGGCAGTTGAATCTTTCCTTGGTGCTGTCAAGGTGTGGTGTGCGGCTTCACGAGCCAGGGGAGCAAGGAGTAGGGTGGGTCCCCCAAGATCACTATTGGCATTTCAACATTGCCAATGGTAATGCTCTGATCAGAAAAGAATGTCCCTGCTTGAAGCTTTCTGAACAGTCCAGTGTTCTTAAAGATACGAGCGTCATGCACCTTCCCTGACCAGCTCACACTGATGTTAGTGAAGAAACTGCGGTGATCTATCAATGCTTACATAACCATAGAAAAGTAGACCTTTCTGTTTGGCAAGCTGCTCTGGTGCCAAAATAGGGATTTGTGTGACATCTATTGTTCCACAGCAATTTGGGAACCCGACTGCTGCAAATCCATCCACTATGTCGTCCACATTGCCAAGAGTCACAGTCCTGCGTAGCAGGAGACAATTAATGGCCCTGCATGCTTGCATGACAGTGGCCCCTCCAGTGGATTTCCCAACTCCAAAAGGATTTCCCATTGACTGGTAGCAAAGTGGCATTCCAAGTTTCCACAGTGCTATCGCCACTCACTTCTTCACTCTCAGTGCTGCTCTTATTTTGGTGTCCCTTTGCTAGAGGGCTGGGGTGAACTTGGCACAAAGATCCAGGAATGTGGCCTTGTGCATCCAAAAGTTCTGCAGCCACTGCGCATAGTCCCAAGCCTGCATGATCCCACTAGTCAGAGCTTGTTTCCTCAGGCCCAGAAGCAGCTTTCCACCATCTGCAGCTGCTCCATGAACACCACCAACAACCTTGAATTGGTTCTCACTATGACCCACAGCAATCTGTCCTCCAAGGAATCATCATGTCCCCCACCAATTTGGTTCTTCTTAAGGCTCTGCAAATACCAGAGGATTGTGCATCTTGTGCTTGCAAGACTTATGACAATAGTGCAGAACTGTGCAGATTCTATGCATCTGTCAGAGGATGGGTTGCGCGGTTTCTTTGGATTTGTAAAAAGGCACAAAAATTATGGGATATAGATGACAATAGAGGATGGAGACAGCTGCACACTGGGAAGTTGACCCCTTGCTCCGAGTCACACCTGCACAGCTCGTTGCTGTCGCACCATGCATTTCCAAAACTACCCAAAAATGACAGTGTGCTGGACAGTGACAGGTTGCTCACTGGGATACCTGCCCGTGGTGCACCACACCGTGCAACGACACAAGTACTCCTGGTGAGTATACGCAGAACCGACCAAGGAACCAAGTATGCATGCCCACAAGCATGGAGGCTTTATGCTGATGTCACTTGCATCGACCAAAGTTTGTAGCGTAGACATGGCCTAATTCTTGATTTTTGGAAGCCAACTAACCATGCAATATTTCCAAATCCTCCTATATTGCTTCAGTTAAGGGCCTTCCTGTCACAGATACAAATAAATTAATCATATAATGCAAATGTCTGGACCAGATAGAATCTCCTGGCTTTCATCTCTTTACACAAAATGAGGAATTTCCTTCCAGTAACAGCATTGGCACTCACCTCTCATGGGCGACCTCTTTCTGGTTGGGTGTGAGTCTGCTTTCCTTGCTGTTCTTACAATGGGGTAGCACCTGCCTCTCACGAGCGCCCCCTGGCCGATGATAGTTCAGCAGGTCTTCAGTGACTCAGCACTCTGGCCAAGTCACACATACTGTCCCCCCTTCCAGGGTATACAGTCACCTGGTATGGGGCCATAGCACCAAGGCTTCCTCCCCAGAGGCACAACAAGAGCCCATCTTGGTACCCTCGGTTGGTGTCCTTTCATCAGCCCTTGCCTGGGCTCGGTCTTCAATCAGACCAGCAGGGCCCATCATGGTACCCTCGCCTGGTCCGGCTAGGTTCTATACTCAGTCCCCTTGGCTCAGCCTCCCTGCAGTGAGCTGTGTGCAGTCCTGCTGCTCTTCCAGCCAGCCAGGCACTCGGTTCTCCCTCTTCAAGCTCCAGGAAGCAACTGACTGCTCTGCCTCTGCTGCTTCCTTTTCTATGGCCCTTCTGGCCCCTGATTGGACTTCTCCTCTGCTCTTTTCTGGGGCAGGATGAGGCAGGGCCACGAGGCCTCCAGCAGGAGGCCTCCGGACCTAGTCCACCCCATCACACTCCCCCAGAATTACCCTGGTCTCGGGGGCAGGATGTGCAATATGCAGTTCTGAATCTGTGATATGCTGACTCTGTAACATGCATCTCATAGTGCTACTAGAAATAAAATATTTTTAACATTGGAGAATGGGTGCATTCTAAGCTTCTACATACAGCACTTCTAACACCTGTAAATTTCCAAGACATTAGATCTTAAAATCAACATGTTTAGACATTGAAAATGTATTTGAGGTAATTTTTAGAGGTTTCTACTGGGTATGTTATTTCTTCCTTTTTTCCATATACAACTGAACTCACAGTAACTAAGGGAGTCTGATTTACAAGTGGAGGGAAATGAAAAATAGTACCAATAAAAAAGTATCAAACATTCTAAACTATTCCTAAATACTTTTTTACCTGGTAAAAAAAATATATGTGGTATGCTGTATATAGAATATACGACAGTAGAGGTGTGGTATAAAGGTTTTATCAGCCAAAGTTTGTGATGGCCACCTATTACTCACAGGAAGTGAAGGTTCTTATGCTTATGCAGACTATTCCAAAAAAGCACCAATAAAACTTTTCTATCAAACCATATGTACCATCTATCTATTCTGCTCACTTATATTCTAAATGTTTTCTTTATACATTCAAAAATGAGCAGACATATGCATTGTTCTTCACGGCTGAAATTTAATATTATACAACTAGAATTCTGAAGTTCTGGGATTTGAGCTCACAGGAGTTCATGTGGCCTAAACCCCTCTGAATTTCACTTTGATTTTTTTGTTTTTTATTTTTTTTATTAACAACCTCTCCAAAAAACACAAAGCAAAACTAAGCTGAAACTGCCAAGTTTTGCCTGGCTTCAGTTCAAAATGACTCAGTTTTACGCTGTCTCTGTCCAAAAACATAAACTGTCAAAACTCAGTCTAGCATTTCAGATCTCTGTGAAGCTAGCCCCAATGTCAGGTTTGCAGCAAAGCCCAACACCAGGCAAGATTAGTCTGGCTGTGGGTTTCACTACAAAAGCTTCATGTGGCTCAAGTACACAACTTACTAAGGCCCTAGTGAACCAGTTGGGGCCTCATTCAAAGCCCGTGTCAATGAGAGTTTTTCCACTGATTTAAATCCATTCCTTGACTTGAGTGGAATTTAAGCACATGCTTGAAGCTAACCAAGTGCTTTCCTGAATAGGGATGCTTTCCTAAATTTCCTTCTGGAGCCTTAATCATGTGTGTAACTTTAAGCATGTGAGTAGTCCAGTAGAAGTCAATGGTACTGCTCACATGCTTAAAGACATGCACACTTGTAAGTGCTTTACTGCATCAGGAGCTAAGCACATAATCTGTAGAGAAGGTCCACTCCACAAAGTTCAGATCCAGACAAAATTATCCCATGGTTGTGGCGGTATTTGAATCCAGGGGTTTGGTTTGCCCACTAGAAAGACAGATGTCACTTACAGAGTTCTGCTCCAGATCTGAATTACCTTCAAGTTTTGGGGGAGGTAGGGGGAAAGGTATTCTTACCTGAGAATTTTGGTCAAAGACTATCTCAGTTTAAAATGCCTGACCCTTTTAACAGGTTTTCGTACACAATGTGAGAAGTCATGACTGACTTGGGTCAACTTCCGATAGCATTTCCACTTTTACAGCCAAAGCCTGCAGTCCTGAGCATGTTTAACAAACTTTGCAGGGAGAGCAGAGGATACTTACCATGTCCCAGGAGACACTCAGCACTTTGCAGGATGAAGCCTTTCATGAAGATAGAGTTGTTTTTTTGTTTGTTTGTTTTGGGGAGGGGGGGTTGAGAAAGGAAATCATCTCTTATTTATTAACTTAAGTGGTACACAGGCTTTGTGGGGTGGAGGATTGCTAGACAGGAGAATTCACACAGGATTTCTCAGTAATTAAAGTATTACGATTGCTTGCAATAATTAGAACAAAGTTTGATCAAAACACTTCTTTTAGTGCTTCTCACACAGTAAAATCACATTAAAATCAGGGCAAGAATATGAGAGAGGCAAAAGGAGATAAAATTCCATATAGGCTCATCTGATTAATAAAACACTGTACATACAAGCGCACACTGCACCTTTTTCCTTTTGTCATATTTTCTCCCTCAGTCTGCATAGTCCTATTGACTTCAATGACCTTATTGAAATGTGTAAGGCTAAAAGGATATGGCCCTCCAATTATGTCAGACAGAAGATGAAGCAGCAGTAGTATCAATACTGCAGAACACTAACAGTTCACATTAAAAGATAAATAACTACTTGTCAATAAAAATGTTAATTTCCCTTTGCAAGTATTTGTTCAGAACTGTCAGAGCTGAGTTTAGAAAAGTCTTTCATCATCTGAATGACATCTGTTCATTTAATTAGATCAATTTTTCCTACATGTCAGCTTTGGCCACAGCAGTAACATCAATATTCAATATGCATGTGTGAGACATGAAGATTTAAGTTGTATCTATTAATGGATTCATAAATACACTCAGTAAAGCCAGAGAGCATCTGATTGAAGAGGAAGCAACATGCATGAAGTTCTTAAATAGTGTAGAGGCCACCTGTCAACAAATTTCTGAGAATAACTTCCCAAAGCAAGTCATCCTTTCCCTCAGTTTCCCTTCATTCCTATATATACAAACACACAAAGAGGAGGCAAGGTCACTCAGAAGTTAGTGAATTTGTGATCGCAAAGGGAAGGTGAGCTTCTGGTTTTTGAGAAAGTTTTCACTGTTTTGCTGACAAAATTCAGCTTCAACAGCAATCACTAACTCACTAATTCTAAACCACGTGTATTTAGGCACGGAGCAGTGCTTCTGCTGGAAAGGGAAGGGTCAGTAACTGAACAGCCATATTTCCCTTTCCAGCCGCCTATCATCCTACATTTCTACCTTGGTAGGCTATGAATAAGATCATTCAATAACAAGATGACAAAGGTACTCTTCTTATGTATTCCAGAACCTGATCTGAAATCCTTAGATTATCCATTTGATGTATTTTTGACCTAGATTCACAACATATAAGCCCTGAAAACCTGAAGAAGAGCTCCGTGTAAGATCAAAAGCTTGTCTCTGTCACCATCAGAACTTGGTCCAATAAAAGATATTATCTCACTCACCTTGTCTCTCTAACATATAAGTCCATAATTAGGTCCCTACTAAATTCACAGTCCATTTTGGTCAATTTCACCATCATAGGATTTTAAAAATCGTAAATTTCATGATTTCAGCTATTTAAATCTGAAATTTCACAGTATTGCAATTGTAGGGGTCCCGACACAAAACGGAGTTGTGGGGGTGGGGTTGAAAAGTTACTGTAGAGGGGGTTGCAGTACTGCTACCCTTATTTCTGCGCTACTGCTGCTGGCAGAGGTGCTGGGCAGCTGGAGAGCGGAGGCTGCTGGCCGGGAGCCCAGCTCTGAAGGCAGAGCCGCCGCCAGCAACAGCGCAGAAGGATAGCATGGTATGGTATTGCCACCCATACTTCTGTGCTGCTGCCTGTAGAGCTGGGCCCTCAGTCAGCAGCCGCCACTCTCCAGCTGCCCAGCTCTGAAGGCAGCAGCGCAGAAGTATGGATGGCATGGTATGGTATTGCCACCCTTACTTCTGCGCTGCTACTGGCAGGGTGCTGCCTTCAGAGCTGGGCGCCCAGCCAACAGCCGCTGCTCTCCAGCCACCCAGCTCTGAAGGCAGAGCAGAAGTAAGGGTGGCAATACTGCAACCCCCTAGAATAACCTTGTGACCCCCCTGCAACTCCCTTTGGGGTCAGGACCCCCAATTTGAGAAACGCTGGTCTCCCCCGGGAAATCTGTGTAGTATAGGGTAAAAGCACACAAAAGTCCATGATGTGTTTTTCACGGCCATGAATTCGGTAGGGCCCTACCCATAATGTGTCCAAAGTTTTAGCAGATCATATTCTATACCTCTACTGGATGAATTAACTTGTAGTAGCCACTTCACCATATGAGCTGGCAAGGACTGTAGTAATTATTACATATTGTATTACCCTTCCAAACACTGTAAACACTCGGGATTAAATTTATTGTGTCATGTGCTCATAATGTAGTCCATAATTCTTGATTTGCACCCATGCAACATGGGCATAAGTGGATGAAACTCCACTGAAGTCAATGGAGTGATACCTGTAACAATAATCATTTGAATTGATGATTACTGACTTCTGTGATGTGACAAGCATATTAGCTTTTGTAACCTCGACCCAGGCCACCCTAGGTGTGCCATACATGTGTGACATAATAGCTTGTGGACAGATATTTAAATAAAAGTACGGATATGTACCCAAGGCATACTATGTGGCCTATATTCCTCACTTCACACAGAATCGTTTATTAGCATTATTATTTACATTACAATAATAGCTAAAAGCCAAAACCTAGATCAAGGTCCCATTGTGCTAGGCACTACACATACATATAGTCCATGCCCCAAAGATTTTATAATCTAAATAAACAAAAAAAATCAACAGAAGACAGCTAGAGGAAATCATTATACCCATTTTCCCCTTGGTCTTTTGACAATATGAGTTAATTTATTTTCAAGTATTATCTTTTTTAAATCTTCAGCACAAACCAGCACTTAAAGAAAGAATCTGGGTTCCTTTCAACTGTTTACACAGCAAAACTGTTTTTTAACATCTGGGACTATTTAATTATTGAGTAAATCACAGGTTTAGAACTGCTTTCTCCCAAAGCTTGGATTGGTGATATAAGCATGCACTGCACCATGTCAAAGATCAGAGGCCGCTGACTTCCATGGGGGCTAATTGAGCTACAACTAATCAGGAAAGATCTTGGAGTCATCGTGGCTAGTTCTCTGAAGACGTCCACGCAGTGTGCAGCGGCAGTCAAAAAAGCAAACAGGATGTTAGGAATCATTAAAAAAGGGATAGAGAATAAGACGGAGAATATCTTATTGCTCTTATATAAATCCATGGTACGCCCACATCTTGAATACTGCGTACAGATGTGGTCTCCTCATCTCAAAAAAGATATACTGGCATTAGAAAAGGTTCAGAGAAGGGCAACTAAAATGATTAGGGGTTTGGAATGGGTCCCATATGAGGAGAGATTAAAGAGGCTAGGACTTTTCAGCTTGGAAAAGAGGAGACTAAGGGGGGATATGATAGAGGTATATAAAATCATGAGTGGTGTGGAGAAAGTGAATAAGGAAAAGTTATGTACTTGTTCCCATAATATAAGAACAAGGGGCCACCAAATGAAATTAATGGGCAGCAGGTTTAAAACAAATGAAAGGAAGTTCTTCTTCACACAGTGCACAGTCAACCTGTGGAACTCCTTGCCTGAGCAGGTTGTGAAGGCTAGGACTATAACAGTGTTTAAAAGAGAACTAGATAAATTCATGGAGGTTAAGTCCATTAATGGCTATTAGCCAGGATGGGTAAGGAATGGTGTCCCTAGCCTCTGTTTGTCAGAGGGTGGAGATGGATGGCAGGAGAGAGATCACTTGATCATTACCTGTTAGGTTCACTCCCCCTGGGACACCTGGCATTGGTCACTGTCGGCAGACAGGATACTGGGCTGGATGGACCTTTGGTCTGACCCAATATGGCCGTTCTTATGTTCATGCATGACTTCCTCAGTAAAACTCTCCAAATGCCTTGTCAGACTGGGAACAGTTGCACCTCTTCTTTCAGGAGACATTAATTTCAATTTTTGCTCACGGAAGGGTCATGGTAGCCATGATGAGGATAATATGAGCAAGAGCCTCTTCATAAGTCACGACATTTGACAATCTACTGTAGAACAAGCAGCAGCCTTGTTCCGTTCTCTCCAGCACTACTGCATTGTCTTATTTTCATGACCAGAGTGAACACATGGTTGAGTTTCAGCTTGATGACGTAGCAAGTACTTTACCTCATCTCATGCACTCCCCCCATTCACCAAGTAGGAATGCTTCTATTAGTGGCTTCCCCATCAACCTCCTCAAGGTGCTCTCAGGAGAGATGATTGCGCTGTAAAGCTCACAATCTGGAGTTCTCATTCTCAATTAACCTGGGCTGGGGCTGGTTAAGCAAGTGGAAGGAAAAAACAATTTCAAGCAGGGGTACTGTATTCTCCTTTTCATTTAGCTTCTCTCTCATATTCAATACCCACTTAACCTTCACACAACTCCAGGGTCAAGACTTGACTAACAGTTGGTAAATTAAATCCATGGTACAGTATTCTCACACTTGTAGCATCCAAATTAAAAGTACCTCTAGGAATATTTAAGCTAAAACCCATCAAACAAAGGGCAAGTTAGAAACCTGTAATCTATTCATGACTCAGACACTGATTTGCTCTGTACTCTTTGCAAGCCATTTAACTCTCTATATCTCAGTTACTTCATCTGTGGAATGGGAATGGGAATAATAAATTTCATTGAGATCTGTGACTGAGAAGTACTATCTACCTTATTGCAGGATACTGTGGGTGTGGGTGGGTGTATATTACCACAGGAAAAGCAGGGTTTATTGGGTGACTGGATGCTAACAACAGCAGAACAACCCAGCTTTCTAGAGGTGCACTACATGAATAACAATAGGTGGACAATTAAGCCTTCTTATGAGTGTGGATTCTTAGCTTAAATTAATGGAGATATCTTATCTCCTAGAACTGGAAGGGACCTTGAAAGGTCATCAAGTCCAGCCCCCTGCCTTCACTAGCAGGACAGAGTACTGACTTTGCCCCAGATCCCTAAGTGGCCCCCTCAAGGACTGAACTCACAACCCTGGGTTTAGCAGGCCAATGCTCAAACCACTGAGCTATCCCTCCCCCTCCTTCTATCTCTTGGTTTCGATACATGAGATTAACCAGTCCTTAGAAGGAATGCCTCACCCAGAATCAACGACAATCGGCACATTCATTTCCCGAGGACACAGTATCACCATAAAGGAATGTGATCAATAGCTAGCAAACTAAGGGGAAAAAAATATTGGGGTACTTTCATTCCCACACAGGACAGACCTGAATAAATAAATGTAGCAGAAGACAGTGATGGTGGAAATACCTGTTCATTATTTCCTGCAGCCCTAAGGACTAACGGCCTTACTCATAACAAAGAGTAATGGGATTTTTGGCATCAGTACTGTATTTATTTAAATTCTAATCTGAGATACATGCCAAGCATCGCTGAGTAGTTTGGGTAACATGCTGCTACATTTATCTAAATACATAGGATAAGATTCTGCCCTGCTAGGAAGACAGTAATTATTAAGTGGTCATTTTCTATACTCAATTATACAGTGGGGAAAAATAAAACTTCTATAAAACTTACATAAATGCGATGCACCACTTAAAGTGATCTGGAGACTGTGTTAATGTGATACTTTATCAACCTTTCCCAAAGTGTATGGTGTGTCCTGATCAATTGCTTGTCCAGTGGAGGGCTAGGGGGAAGGAAGAGAAATGGAACAGTTGTATTGCAAGCTTCCCCCATGCTGCTCTGTCAACAACATGGAGGGGTTGAAAGGTGACACTACCGATTTCATTTTCCTGAAGAAAGGCTCAGCTTTCAGAAGTTTGGAAAATGTTATTGTAAATTATATAGATTTAAGTATCCATTTGCTCAACGTACTAACCACAGAGACCCATGTATCACATGCTACAATGATGAAACACCACGATCTGGGCAACAGGCCCAATTCTGTCCTCAGTGAGAGTTTTGTCATGGTGTTCAACAGGAGCAGAGATAGACCCACGGTCTTATGAAAACGTGTTTGCATTAATGTGGTTGTGACATACTCCATATTCTTTATGAAAATATGCTTGTGGTAGGATAACTAAGGAATGCTTTATGCAATATAACTCTTGTAAGGTATCATTGGAAAGGTTATAATTTACTGAATATGATTATCCTATTTGAATGCATGTATCTTTTCTGTAACTGAAATTAGGAATATTGCCTATGTATCTGTATTTCAACTATGCTACTTTGGGTGACGCCCACTGCTAACACGTCAGGTACAGCAATGAAAAAGCCGGACACTGCTGATGGCCCATCAGCAAGAGACAATGGACTGTAAAAGAGCTTAGTCTTCCTGTGAACCTCTGGGTCAGCCTGTGAAGAATGGCTACAGGGGCCCTACACAGGCAGGTGACCATGTCACCTGATACTGGAACCCACCTTGAATTCTGTACTTTTCCACGAGAAGCTGGGGGGGGAAGAGGGGAAGCTAGGAGACAAAGGACTCCCGCCTTATGCAAATCCTATTTAAGGGTGAGGAGTGAGGTAATCCAGGTCTTCAATTCTCCCCTGCTACCGCACCCAAGATGACTGCTGGAAACAACTAAGACTGAACTGGGGGAAAGAACTGAACCCAGGCTGGAAGGGTGTCTGGCCTGTGAAGAAGATTATTAGAACCACGTTTAGGGTGAGAACTTGCATGCAACCAGTTTCTTTAGTGTATTAAGCCTAGTTTGCATGCTCCGTTTTATTTTCTTAGTAATCTGTCTTGTTCTGTCTGCTATCTCCTTAACTACTTAAAATATACCTGTTATAGTTAATACATTTATTTCTGGTTTACAATATAACCCAGTTTATGTGATTTTTAACTGGGGAGGCAAGAAGTTGCGTACACCCTCCTCCACATTGAGGGAAGAGGCGAATTTCATATAATTTTTGGTTTGTACTCCAAGGGGGGGTGGACATCTTCCCAGAGCGGATCTCTGTCTCTCTCTGCAGCTGGGTGTGGCCCTACCTGTGTGCTTGGCTGGAAAAGGCTGGGGAGCCTAACCCAGCAAAGCCTGGTAAAGGGGACCCAGCCTGGCAGAATAGTCTGACTCAGTGGCATCCCAGCACACCAGGTGATGTCCCAGGGTTCCAGCCTGTCACAGTGGTAATTCAGGATTCAACCTTTTCTGCTTGCCATCATTTACTCTGGAAATAATCATGCCTGGCTGATGCAAGCATGTGCAACGTTATATTTAATCTAATCCAAAAGTGAAAAGAAGAAGCCTGTGCCCACGGTGTACTAAAGACTAAAGTGATAATGCCATATGTTATGTGGACTTCTGGAAGTTTTACAATACAGTGTTTAAAGGGGTAGCTCTGAGCTAGTTAACTCCATCCCTTGTAATGTTCCTTTAACATGACTACTGCCTAGTAAATATTTTAAGTTAAGAGAAGAAAAACAAAATAATGGACTGAATCAATTTCCAATTCTGGACTCAGAATCCTGCATATAACAAGCCACAAATACTGCCATGGTGCACTCGGTTCCTATACACAGAGGTGAGCCCTTACAACGCTCAGCAGTTGCAACTGCTGCCAGATCAGGCATGGAATTAAAGTTTTCCTCAGGGTTGTATTCATGCTGCTTAACCAGAGAATGGTTGTGGTGACGTTAAACTGTGCTAGATTACTTAAGAACAGTGTGGAACCAAGGGCCTGAAGTACCTCTAACCACCATGCCCGGCCTTTGTGGCATACTCATAAACAAAGGTCAAGTCACAGATTTTGTAATCCAACCACGATTCATCTTCCCACAAAATGCCCTGACCTGTGGTCACCATTCCTTATGGTGTAAAAAGGAGCTGTAGGATATGCACTCAAGTAACTGACCACCTGTTTCCAATGAGGGATAATATACCATTTTCTCCATGGCTGTATCTGGTGTCTTCATTTAAATGTTTAAATAAATACTAACTCAAACACCACCTACGTAGATGCCAACACATTGTCATAGAAAACTGCCATATAGAATGTAAATCTTGAGTCACGTTAAGGAAAAAAAAAAAGCTCATCATGCTAGTGCCCCCATCCCCACCTCCATCCAGAGAGTGTCAGCAAACAGTGCCAGAAGTGTGAATACGAATGAAGAAAACCCAACATTGCACGACAGGGAGATAAACAGAGTCCTCATTTATTTCTACCAGACTTTCTACAAAGTAAAAACAAACACACTTTCTATGCTACCTCCTTTTTATTTTATTCTCTCTCCCTATATCTTTATTATATATTCTTCCACAGACACATTTAAGTGCATCTCCACCCAGTTTTTCCCCTAGAATCTTTTTAGTAATCAAATTCTCATTTAAGTTTTACCTGTTTCTCTTCTTTTATCATTTCTTTTCTCTTCAAAGTTTTAAATTTATGTGCGTTTCATAATTTTCCTTCCTCACTAGCCAGTAAGCACACACACAACTCACAATTTCCTCACACAGCTAGCATCATCACTTTGCTAAACTTCTCTCTCTCTCTCTGTGGTCCACTTTACCCAAATTACCCTCTTTCCCCGATGACCTTCTTTACTATCCACTCAAACATTGTGTAGGGTCTTCTTTTCCCTCTACTTTCTGCCACTTCCTCGTTCCTCCTTTTTGAAATGTCGAGCACTGTGGCACTGAATCATTTAAGCATGGGAGTAGTCCCATTGTGTTTTAAATTAAGCACATATTTAAGCTGCTGGCTGGATCAGGACCAGAGTGCTCAGCACCTTGCAGGACTGAGTCCTTCATTCTAGAATTAAAAATTTTATTAAGATGATGTTAAAAAAAGTGAACAGAGTTTGAGCATAGAAGTTTCTGGTTATCAGGGGATAACGTACAGATTATTGAGGGTGCAAAGTTTGGTTTAAGATCAGGTGGCATAAGGAATGCATAATCTGCAATATCCCCAATTGGGGGTAAAAGGTTGATGGGTCAAAGTACAGGCATTGAGATATGACGGTATGAAGTTCATAGAGTGGCTATGTTCGGGTGTGGAGTATAATGAGTGGATATGATGATGAGGATGGATTGACCCTCATTTGGTGAGATTTAATGTTCAGGGAGGTTATGGTTCCAGTTCATATGATCCAACGGAGAAGGTCACTTGGTCCCTTTCTTGTAGTGGGAGAACGATGTCACTCTGGCTCACGCCTCCTGGTACTGTCGGTGGCCGGTGATGTGCTTGATGTAGATGTCCCTGGACCATCGGATGGCGTCTGAGACCATGAGGCGCCGCATGAGCTGTGCATAGCGTCGACTGATCCAGCAGGTCCGCAGCACACGCTCATTGCAGGGGTCCCAGGCGCCCAGGGCTCCGACAATCAGGGCGTCCATTTGCACCTCGTAGCCCTTCGCTCTCAGGGTGTCAGCCAGGGGGGCGTACTTTTCCAGCTTACGAGCTCGGGCTTCGCGAAATGCCGGGGTCCAGTTCTCAAAGGAGACCGTGACGTCGACGAGGATGATCTTTTTCTGGGCCTCGTAGCTGGCTGTCGGTACCGGGGATGGTGCAGTTCACGGAGATCTCCCCCAGGCGTGGCGCGATGGCTTTCACCAGGCGGTTCTGGATGGCGTTGTGGCGCAGCTGCCAGGCTCTGGAGTGGGGTTTGCAGCTGCACAGGACGTGGGACAGGGTCTCGTTGGAGTAGCCGCACTTCCTGCAACGCTTGTCTCGGTTCCCGTGGCGGACAGCTCCGTTGAGCGAGGAAGTGGTTGCTGGTGTCCCACTTGCTGGTCAACTCAAAGGCTTTACCCTGGTCTGGTTTACGCTTCAGGGTTTCCACGTACAGCGAGTGGATGGCAGCCTTCAGAGTCCTCTCCAGCAAGCCCCTGGCGCTCGGGGTGACAATGGTGTTGTCGTCGAACCTGATGTGCGGCACCCGGACTCCCAGCTCCTCGGGACATGTCAGCAGGCGGAAGGCGTGGGTGATAACCACGACGTCGCACAGGTCACCCATGCGGGGGACGTTGGCGCCGCTGTGCCTGTGGGCGATGTAGACCAGCTCGTTGCTAGCTCTCTGGGGAAGGAACAGCCACTTCTTCACCCGCTTCCGGACGATCTTGTCTGCCTTGTTGAGGGGCACCTTCGCCACAGTGGATCCTCTTAGGGTAAATGAGATGCGTGGGATCAGGAAGGTGTTCAGGGCATCTAAATAAGGGTTTTTTACCCGATTCTACTGAATTCCTATCTAAAACTATTCATTAAGTGACAATGCACTCACTGAAAAAACAAATTAGAAACAAGACATCACCAGAACACACTCATTGGCCGTTCTCACCTTGAGGACAAGACATCGTTTCCAGATTAACTTTTGTTGTTATTGTCCTCCCTCCCCAGTCAGCCCTTAAATAGGTATCACATATATCCCATAACTAGAGTGAACTTCACACTACTCCGTCTATTCTCCCAGTGTCATAAGACCTACTTTGGTTTGCTTCACTACCTACCTTGCAGTTCCAGCTTAATTCTTGTTCCTTTTGTCATTCAACAAACTATGAAAAATCTGCAAGCAATCAGTGATTTCAGAAGAAATGAGAATGTGCAGTTACTTCTCATTCTTAAATAATATCCATGTCTAATGAACAGGTTTTCATTTTTCACCTCTCACATGGGAGGTACAAAAGCTGTAATGCTTTAACACTTCAAAAAGTGAATTGAAAACCATACAACCCATTTTATCTTCACACCATAAACTTTAATAGCAGTGTTTTACATTATAATACACGTGTTTAAGTAGCTGTGCATGTACCCCATAAACTGTTACTAATTATTTCAGAGAAAGTACCTCTAAAGTTATAGAACTACAAAGAGTGCTGACACACACAAGATTTTGATAGAAGGTGAACTTTAAAGGTAAGAAAAATCAATTGGTTTGGGGCCCTTTTTTGCTGCTTCTTCTCTACAGAAAAGTATTTTTTTAAAGAGGTTTTTTCCTACCACTTTTTTTAAACCTTAGAAATATCAGGAATATAAATGTTTGCCTTCTCTGTTTTTGCTGGAGGTCTCACTGGAGGACCAGAAAATGAAGTGGGAGCTGATTCAGAAAAATATTTAAGCCAGGCCTGCACAACATGCGGCCCGGGGGCCGCATGTGGCCCGCGTGGGCTCACTGTGCGGCCCGTGGGGGGGGTGAGTAGGAAAGCGGGGGGGGAAGGGGGGGGGGTGAGTAGGCGAGCGGGGGAGGGGGGGCTGAGGAGGCCAGTGGTGAGTTGGTGGCTGACCTGTTTTACTGATCTGGTCTGGCTCCCATCCCCTCTCCCAGGGCCGGCTCCAGGCACCAGCAAAACAAGCAGGTGCTTGGGGCGGCACATTTCTAGGGGCGGCATTCTGGCGCCAGCCATCATAGGTGCCGACTCCGGGGCATGGGGCATGCCCTCGCCGCCCCAGCTCGCCTCCGCTCTGCTTCCGCCTGCTCCCCTGAGCACACCGCTGCCACTCCGCTTCTCCCCCCTCCCTCCCAGGCGCACAGCAAGGCTGGGAGGGAGGAAAAGCCAAGCGGCAGGGCGCTCGGGGGAGGTGGCGGAGGTGAGCTGGAGCGGGGAGTGGTTCCTCTACCCCCCTGTTACCTCCTGCGCCCCCCCACCCTAGCTCACCTCTGCTCCACCTGCTCCCCTGAACGCGCCGCTGCTCCACTTCTCCGCCCACCCTCGCCTGAGAGGGAGGGGGGAGAAGCGGAGTGGCGGTACGCCCGGGAGAGCAGGCGGAGTGGAGGTGAGCTAGGGCAGGAGGTCACGGGGGGCCCGCAGGAAGCAATGTGGGGGGAGAAATGCAGCACACCGGGGGAGGAGGCGGTGCTGGGGATTTGGGGAAGGGGTTCGGAAGGGGTGGAGTTGGGGTGGGGCCGGAGGCAGAGGGGCACGAAAAAGAAAGGGGAGGCGGCCAAAAATTTTTTTGCTTGGGGCGGCAAAAATCCTAGAGCCAGTCCTGCCCTCTCCAAGGGTTGCAGCTGTCTGGAGGTGCCTGCCTTCCACGCCTTCCTCATTCATACCTCATTCATTCAACAGGGCAATTGATTACAAAGTGGGGGGAAGATCTTATTCTACTTCTAGCAAAAAGACATTTTTCTTTTACCTTAATTATACTACCTTAGGGGCCTGCTATAACATATTACCGAGGTTCAATACTGCTGTTTCGGTGGGGCGGCGCTGGGGAAGGAGGGTTTGTTTCCGCTGGGCAGGTGGTGCGGGGGGGGGAGGGGCGGTGTTTCGGCAGTGCTGGGGGGGTTGTTTCCGTGGGGTGGGCGGCACTGGGGGGGGGTTTGGCGGCGCTCAGGGGGTTACGGCCCTCAGCTGTTTTCTTTGGAGTAATATGGCCCTCGCCGCTTTACGAGTTGTGCAGGCCTGACTTAAGCACATAATTAACTCAATCCAGCACAAGCTTGAATTTCAGCACATGTTTATGTGCTTCCTGTGTTGCCAGCTCTCACGATTTTACTGAGAGTCTCATAATATTTGGTGTTTTACTTAAATCCCCAGCTCCTGGAGTTACGGGATAACATGAGAATCTCAGCTTAAGTCTGTTGTTTTTTTTAAACAAAGTTCTGGCCCTCAGCGTTGTGAAGAAAGGCTTGAATTATGAACCCTAAATATTCAAAAAGCAGAAGGCAAATAAGACGACCCAAAATGTATTATTTTTGAAATCTCATGATTTTTAGGGGCCTGACTGATGATTTTTGAATGCTTGGGGTTTGTAAATTTGGGATACTTTCCTGAAATGGGACCTTGCCTTGAAGAATAAATAGGAATTACAATTTACAGCAGTCAGCAATATCAATCACTAGACATAAGGCTGTGAACTTGGACTTTCAGAAAACCTCTGACAAGGTTCCTCAGCAAAGGCTCATAAGCAAACTAAGCAGTCATGGGATAAGAGGGAAGGTCCTCCCATGGATCAGTAACTGGTTAAAAGAAAGGAAACAAAGGACAGAAATAAATGGTCGGTTTTCACAGTGGAGAGAGGTAAATAGTGCCCCCCACCTCCAGGACCAGTGCTGTTCAACATCTTCATAAATAATCTGGAAAAAAAGGATACATAGTAAGGTGGAAAGTTTGCAGATGATACTAAATTACTCAAGATAGCTGGGTTCAAAGCTGGCTGTGAAGAGTTACAAAGAGGTCTCACTAAACTGGGTAACTGGGCAAGAAAATGGCAGATGAAATTCAATGTTGATAAATGCTAAGTAATGCATATTGGAAAACATAATCCCAACTATACATACAAAATGATGGGTTCTAAATTAGCTGTTACACTCAAGAAAGAGACGGAGTCATCGTGGCTAGTTCTCTGAAAACATCTGCTCAATGTGTAGCAGCAGGCAAATAAGCAAACAGAATGTTAGGAATCATTAGGAAAGGGATAGATAATAAGACAGAAAATATCATAATGCCACTATATAAATCCATTGTACACCCACACCTTGAACACTGTGTGCAGTTCTGGTCACCTCATCTCAAAAAAGATATATTAAAATTGGAAAAAGTACAGAGAAGTGCAACAAAAATGATTAGGGGAATGGAACAGCTTCCATATGAGGAGAGATTATAAAGACTGGGACTGTTCATCTTGGAAAAGAGATGACTGAGGGGAGATATGATAGAGAACTATAAAATCATCAATGGGGCAGAGAAACTGAATAAGGAAGTGTTATTTACCTCTTTACATAACACATGAGCTAGGAGTCACTAAATGAAATTAATATGCAGCAGGTTTAAAACAAACATAAGGAAGTACTTCTTCACACAACACACAGTCAACTGGTGGAACTCATTGCCAAGGGATGTTGTGAAGGCCAAAAGTATAACTGGATTCAAAAGAGAATTAGATAATTTCATGGAGGTTAGCTCCATCAACAGCTATTAGCCAAGATGGCTAGGGGTGCAATCCCATGCTCTGGGTGTCCCTAAACATCTGATTGCCAGAAGCTGGACTGGATGACAGAGGCTGGATCACTTGATGAAGTGAAAAATAAGATGTGATTCTTACTAGAGTTATAGGCTGCAAAGCTCAGATGTAAATAAAAAACTAAATGTTCTCAAAGATTCATGTCATGATTCTAGTTCAGACCCATTACAGAGGTAGAGGCAAGTCATAAAGTCTGAATCCAAACTTCTCCACAGTTTACAAGCAGGCGGGAATACTTAGGGCACGGCTACACTTGCAGATGTAGAGCGCCAGGAGTTAAACCCGCCCTCGGAGACAGCAGCAGGGAAAGCGCTGCCATGTGTTTACACTGTCAGCTGAAAGACCAGTGGCATGGCCACATTAGCAGCTCTTGCAATACCACAGAGAGCAGTGCATTGTGGTAGCTATCCCAGTGTGCAAGTGGCTGCAGCGTGCTTTTCAAAGGGGTGTGTGTGGAGTGTGAGAGGGAGTGTGTTGCGTTTATGTGGCGGGAGAGACTGTGTTTTGGGGGGCAGAGAGTGTGTCAGCATGCTGTCTTGTAAGTTCAGACAGGAGCAGGGGAAACCCCGAAATCAGCCCCCTCTCCTCCCCCCCCCCACACCTTCCTCAGCAGCAGCAGCATTCCACAGTAATGGTTTGCTTTGTCCCGCAGCAGATAAGCATGCCGGCTGTCAGAAACAGAGCTTTGAAAGGGGATATCCGCATGCCTGCAGCCGAGTTCAAAACAATGACCAGAGTGGCCACTTGACTTCAAGGGATTATGGGATGTTTCCGGAGGCCAATCACAGTGCAGTAATGCAACATGTCGTCCACACTGACACCCAGGCGTTTCAGCCAGGGCACAGAAAGCTTTATGCTTCTTGTGGAGGGGAATTACCAGGAGCGCTCCAGCTGCAGAGTCCAGGCGCTCTAAGTGTCTTGCCAGTGTGGACACCTCAGGAGTTAGGGAGCCCGGGGCTGATTTAATGTGCTCTAACTTGCAAGTGTAGCCAAGGCCTTAGCAAACACGATAGAAGAACTTACAGCAAACTAATGAAATACAGACTCATTTAAGACCCAATCCTGAAATACGTAGGTATATGCTTGAGTAGTCCCACTGATATCAGTGGAACTATTCACATGCTTAAAGTTAAGCACATATATAGGTGTTTGCAGGTTCAGAGCTTTAATGTTTAAGCCTGGGCTCGTTTAACATTTCTCTCTTTATGGAAGTTTTTCTTGGAGGCAAGGGAAAATGTACGGTAATTTGTTTGCACTGACATTGAGAAAAATACCACTGGAGATCAAGCTGAGTACAACTAAATTGATATGGTTTTCCACCACAAATGATATACCATTGCAGTCAGTGCTGAAGTCTATTTACCATAGTTTAAACTCTCACACAACATAAGACTCTGCAAAGCATTCAAACAGAACGACTTTGCAGAGAAAGACGCCGTTATTAGGAGTTCACAGGTAGAATACATCATTCACCGAGGACAAATTGGTCTGCAGAAAAGTTGCAAAAACACAACAAAAACCCTCTAAAAGGTAAATATCTATAAATTTCATACTTGATTACCCAGTAGCTGTAACTGCTGACAACTTACTAAGGTTTACATCAGTTTCCAAGGGTCTCAAGCCACTGCTGATTGAACAGATTACAGTGATCTACTGTTAGTATAAGCCCCTAGGTAGGCATTATCCTACTGTTAAAAAAACAAAACAAAAACCTGTAGAACTGTAATTCCACTGAACCCTTTATCTCTTCAAACCTGTCTTCTGACATTTACAATAGCCATTTCTGCACTGCTGACAATGGCTATTTGTTAAAACACTGCAGCAGAAACAAACACCAGGATACATATGAAGAGAAGAATGAGTGACTGAATACAGCAAATGTGGTGAGGTGTATTGACCCAATCCTTGGAGTGGAATGGAAGGAGTTAACGCTTCTGCTGGCTGCAGTTGTTTGTAACCAGTGTAAAAGACAGGAGATGTCTTATCTATGACCAAGGCAAGAAACAAAAGGCAGGCCTGTCGCTCACTTTGGGGAGGCTAGGGGATGAGAAAGATCCGGTTTAGTGCTCTTCATAGGTCTGAACTGGGACGAGGAGAGATGCCCAGAGGGAACTGGGGGCAAGAGCCCAGGAAAGGGCTGTTGGGAGACTTAGGAGAGAAACAGGAGGAGCAGGACATTCCAGAATCTCTCGGCAAGGTTCTAAAGAAATTACAGGCATAAGAGAGAGCGTGTGTGTGCATATGGCTGGGAGCCCAAGAGAACTAGTACCTAAAGCCCTGACACAAGGGTAATTGGGAAGGAAGCTTGGGAAAGGGAGCAAATGGACTTCTTGACACAAGGGAAATTAAGATTTAAGAAGAACTAAAATGTCCTGGGATACCCTGCTCTAATGTCAAGTGCTGAGTACCTTTATATTATGTTCCAATAAACAGCCCCAAGAAAGAGGACCTACACTGCAACATGTGGAGGGGGCACACTTTGTGGTACCAACAGAGAGGAAATTAAGATGCTGACATTCAGACACAGAGTCAGGGTAAGTCAACCATCACACACAACCTGAAGTGAGTCTGAGAGAAACTTCAAAATAAATTGTGTTATATGCAAGCAACTAATAGATTAACACTTGTCCTGCTGAAGTCAATAGCAAAACTCCCATTGATTTCAATGGGTGCAGGAGCAGGACACAAACTAATGCAGTCACAAGAAATCAGACAATTTAATTACAGTTCCCTTTTCCTTTTGTGTGGAGAGTATAACAGTCTCATTATATGGCTCCAGTTATTCCTGTCTGAAACTAGGTAATTCACACAAGACTTATATAATATTAATTATACTCCTTTGATTAAGAAAATCAAAACAGATCTGGAAAAATAGGTCAAAATATAAAATTTCATGGTTGGGCAAAACTGCAGCAGTTAAAATGACTTCACTTTCACTAAAATGAAAACACTTCCTTTTCCAAACACTTCAGGTTTTAGTCCAGGGAGTCTCTTAGATAATGGCAATCCTCGAGAAACAAATTCATTTGGGAAAATAAGAAACCCAGGGTTAAGCAATCTACTTTACAAAGGTCATGGCAAAAGGGAGGATTGGCTTTGCCAAACATTAAGCACTATTACAAAAAACAGTCAGACTAGAAATCTGACGGATAATACCAAATCCTAATTAGCACTCAGTAAAAATAGAACAGATTAGGCATTTAATCTGTTATCTCCCCATTGAAAATTTCTACAATATTAAGCTTTTATCCTTTTTCCTCCGATCTATTTTCCTTATTTTAATATCTGAATTTCAAGTTTTATTTTGACTATCGTTGAAGGGGTTTCTCCGTCCTTAGTAGTCAAAAGTTCTCAAATTTCTTCATATCAGTCAATAGTTTGAAGGGAGTCACTCCCCTTCCGCCACCTTGCTATGGTAATTCTAGAAGAACTAGGAGATGAGTGATCAGTTCTGTAGGACTTTTATAAGACGCAGAGTTTTCAGGACAATCTAGTAAAAAATCTAGGACAGAAATTTGGACCTAAACATGAGATAATGAAAGACTAACTGATATCATCAACTGATATGAAAAAAGAGGGAGAAGAAGAGTAGGAGAGCATCAATCCCAATATGTGATTAAGACCACAAAGTTGAAGAAAGTGACTTGTAGCCAGCCTCCTCAATACAACATTAGGGATTTACACAGACCAATTTAGAATTGTGTGTTTGCATATATACCAAGTATTTTTATTTAAATTGTAAAACAAGGTTTATAAGATTTCTGTTTAAAAGAATGATCTTCATAAATAAAATTCAAAAAAGAAGAAAAATAGGTAATTCACATTTTCTGTTATATTTGAATAATAAACCCTGATTAAGAGGTCAACCCAATGCTAAATTGAGTCAACAAGACAATCCACTTTATGGACTATTTATTGAAAAGGCATCAAACTTTGTCTGAGAAAGAACTATTGACTTGGTTGAAAAATTCAGACTCACAACTTTGAGAAAGGTGTGGGTTGATGCTACACAATTAGCTATCATATATTCTATAGTTCTATATTGCACATTCACAATATTAGATTTTCCTAATAAACATGATTTTTTCCCTCACAGAAGAAATGCATTGTTCAATGGACTTATACAAGTGTCTTTAAATAATGTGTGGTACATCACTTTTGAATGAAAAATCTGATATTTTCCTGCTGTCTTGTGACCACCAGCTAAAAGGTGAAAGCAAACCTGAAGAACGAATTTCAGTGCAGTTAAGTATTGTGCATGACATCACGAGGGCAATCTGGGGCAGATAAACCCAGAAACAGAATAGAGAATCACACAAAAACAAGATCTCCATGTGTCCTATAAACACCAAGCACACAAAGACTCTACATTAGTCTCCCGTGGAGGTCCCCTTGGTGACTTTAGAATGATGAGCACCCAAAGAACCTAGGCAAGCAGCAAAAAAGCCAGCAGATGGTTCTAAATGAGAATAAAGACAGGTGACTAACTAGTCTGAGAGGAATAAAAATAAAATTGGAGCACTGCCATGGTGTTATCATTTTTTGTAGAGCCACCTGGAGGTGTTGCAGACTTATCTCTGAATGCCAAAAATTAGTAGTGCCCATCTGGCTAACCCTAATAAATTTCCTTCCTTCATTACGAGAATATAAAAGAATAGAATTCCCTTAGCTCTACTCACATGCTTTCAGCAGATCTATTTGTTTAAAATATTTATATGGGTCAGGCAGGGCTTCACAACAATTTCCTTTAAGTACAATAATGCCATAAGTTCACATTTGGAAGCACATACCATATCAGTAGCAATAATAATTAGTAACTGGAGGAAGCATCAACACTTTATTTTTTAAAACACAGAACTTCGGATTTATATTTCCAAAATGATTTTAGGAGGATATGGTTAGCCAGTTCAAAATACTAATGGTAATTCCCTGCACTACTACATAGGATGCACAGCTGAGGAAATCTGCCACATTTATGAAGGAGGATGGACCATGTACAAACCAAGGGAAGAATGAGTCCGTAAGAATATATTGTTACGCAGTTCTCTACATTCCCTGCCTCCTATAAATCTTAGAAGAATTGATTGTACAATTTAAAACTATATATTTCTCCCAAGCAGTTTTCACTTGTGCAACTGACACTCACATAGAAGATGGCCATAAACGTCATTGATCTTAATGAATGACGGTGTTGCTTTTCCACAAAGATAAATGTATTTTTCAACAAATTTTTCGTGTGTGTTGGACACATATAGATTTTTCACTGACTTTAAGCATGTACTGTATGCCCTCTCTTTCCATTATATTTATGACCACTGCAAGGATGTTTCTAATCGTAATTACTGCTGGAGTTCCCGTAGGTCTTCCTGAGTAGCTCAGCAAAGTAAATCCTTACAATATGTAGTCTTGTTCTACAAAGGTGTCTGGTTATTAGAGCCCCCTTTCCCAATATCAGCCATACATCTGCTTTCTGGGTAAAATGTTAAGTTTAGGGCCTTCTCCTGCTTAAATCAATGTCAAAACTCCCATTAACTTCAGTAATGCATGGTCACATTCTTAGTACGTTAATATTAAGAGTATGCCCTTGTTCCCTAACTCAGATATATCATGTTGGCACCAGAGGATGCAAAGGTACCAGGGGCGGACAAGTCCCGTTAATTAAATCACACATCAACCAAACATTCTATCTACAAGAGCAGGTCACAAATGGATTTTTGTGGGGTGGTTGGTTTTGTTTGTTTTTTCTCCCAAAATGGCTTTCATTTTCATCAAAAGTTTACTACAATTGTTTGGATTTTCATTGAAAACCCCAAACCTGAAAATGTTTCAGATTTTGGCGCAATAAATAAGCAAACAAACAAACAAACGGTGGGGCGAGGAGGGGTAGCTGGGCAACTCCACAGGGATGACTTTTCCACCTGGGACAAATTACTTTTCTGAAAGGGGGAATAACCAATGCTTAAGCTGTACTGAATTTGTTCCATTAACTAATTAAGGTAACAATCATAATAATAATAGATATTTCAGTTATTCAGTGATTTTCATCTGTTAATCCCAAAGCACTTTATAAAGGAAGGTAAGTATCATTGGGGAAAATTTTCAAAGGCACAAAGGGCAGTTAGGTGCATGACTCCTATCCCAATGGAAATTGGATGCCTAACTTCCATTTGTGCCTTTGAAAATCTCATCTGTTATCTCCATCTCACAGCTGGAGAAACCAAAGCATGGGGAGGTGAAAAAGTTTGCCAAAGTAACACATTAGGTTAGTGACAGAGACCAGACTAGCACACAACTCCCCTGACTCCTACTGTCCTGTCCTGTCCATTTGGGCACATTGCCTCAAGGTAGTCTCAAGGTAATACTTATAGCTCACTTCAGCAGCTACTAGAACCCCAGTGAATTAAACAATTAAATTAAACAATATATTGCTGTTTTGCTTTATCCTCATCTGACACCCAAACATTGGCCTGAAGGAACGCACTCAAGTTCTCCCTTACTTCTCTACTCCATGACTGGATAGAAACAGAATTTTCAATTTTAAAAAGTTCATAATTTGCATTAAAACATAAAAGCAAGTGAGAAATTAATAATTTGCCTGCCCTGCCCACCTCCTAAAAGCACATGCAGAACTAGGACCGATATAAGCTAATGAATCAGAATTCAGAGAAAGCAGAGAGCAATTAGGTCACCTAATCTATCTTTCCTGCTAGTCCTGAATTGTTCCCTAAAGTAGAGGTTTTCAACCTTTTTCCTTCTGAGGCCCTCCCACAACATGCTATAAAAATTTCTTGGCCCACCTGTGCCACAACAACTGTTTTTCAGTAAATTAAAAGCCAGGGCCAGCGTTAGGGGGTAGCAAGCAGAGCACTTGCCCAGCCCCACATGCTGTAGGGGGCCCCATGAAGCTAAGTTACTCGTCAGCAGGGCAGCAGACCTCGGGATTTGGCTTTCTGCCCTGGGCCCCAGTGAATCTAATGCTGGCCCTGCTCTCTGGTTTATTTTGACTGACTCCCAGAAACCTACTTGCAGCCCCTGGGGGGCTCAGACCCCTGGAGAGAACCGCTGTCCTAAAGCATGTGAAAATATTTTTATGTTATCACATGCCCCCCCAAATCACTGCAAATGATAGACATTCACATATCATAGTGGTTAGTGTGCATGTCTTTTTATTTTGAAAGATAATGTCTTCCTCAGAAATAGCATATGTTCCATGCTATATGGCAGTTAAGATTTTTTTAAAAGTTGTCTCCTTAATTCAAACCAAACTACTCATCTTCCAAATGTGGTGTTATGTTGCTAAAGATAATCTAAATAAGAAACAGAAAAAAAGATTACAACACTATGCAGGATAAATGTAACCTGCTCCCTGGTGAATGCACACACAATACAATGGGCATTTTGTATTAGAGGACTTCCTTTTTACCCTTAGGCAAGAACATCACAGTATAAGTTATATTTAACTGTCAGCATTACTGTTTATAGTATGTATGTTGTTGCTTTGCTCTTGGATAAGGTTAATAAAACAGGGAACCATTTCAGCATCTTGAAACTGTCTCTTGGTTTGGAGTTATTGTTTTCTTGAGAGGTCAGATCTAAGTTCAGTATGGAAAATTCCTAACTATTAATAAGTGGTCCAGAATAAAGTCACATTGTTTAGCTGCCCCGTCCTTTAGCATAAAATAGCTCCTTGTGTCAGTGAAATATTGCCACATGTGACTTAATAGTCTCCCTGGTTAATATTTAATCAGCAAGCAATACAAAAAATAGATGTAGACATACACTAACCTAAATTTAAAGTAGGCATAGTCGTAGGATATTTCTAGTTATGTTGTAATATCATAGGAATATAAAATATAATATAATATAATATAATATAAATATGTTCCATTTACAGTTGCCAGCCATTATTCCACCTACACAGATGGTATTTTCACCTTTAGTTGGGCCACCAGAAAAGAAACTTACCAGCAAAGCAAAAGCTTGCCCCTAATTAAATCACATGTATAAGGGCCTCATCCAAAGCCCACTGTAGTCAATTAAAAGACTCCTATTATCTCAATTAAACTTTTAAAACACCATTGAATTCTATCATCTATTCAATTTTTCTTCACACTAATTTTTCATTAATGGTGACATAGGTTAAGAATCAAGACATCATCTAGTTTCAGAACCTTAAAAATAGGAGAGATTCAGTTCTCATTGCTGTATTTCTGTGGGTTCGTCAGTTCTTGACATGGCTACCTAGTTACTTAGGCAATGTGTACACTACCACGGGATCGACGCTGCTGTAATCAATGCACCAGGAGTCGATTTAGCAGGTCTAGTGAAGACCCACTAAATCGACAGCAGAGCACTCTCCTGTTGACTCCAATACACTCCACTGGGAATGAGAGGAGTAAGGTAAGTCGATGGGAGAGCATCTCCCATCAACCCAGCGCAGTGTTGACAGTAAGTCTACCTAAGCTACGTCGACTCCAGCTACATTATTCACATAGCTGGAGTAGCATAACTTAGGTTGACTTACCGTGGTAGTGGACATAGCCTTAGGGTCTGAACCAATGCCTATTCAAGTCAACACAAAGGCTCCCATTGAAACTCTAGTCAAATCTCTATTTAGGCATTCAGCACCACCAGTATCTCTTACCACCCAGCAGAAAACAGTGTCAAAACCTAATGAGCATAGCATAGGAAATTCATACCAAAACACTGTTGTCTCTTAAATGAAGCAAGATTCTTAGCTATGTAAGCACAGCAATTGTCAACTCGTGACAGGAATGATGATGTTGTTGTTGTTGTTGTCGTCTAAAACCTTGTATTCCATCTACAGTAGGCCATGATCTAAATTGAAAAAAGGTGTTTAAATACAGTTCCAACAAAACTTTATAAAACAGTTTGGCTGACCAGTGTGCGTCTTTCCGCACTCCAGGAAAATATCAAAAATGTTGAGGAGAAAAGAATGCCTTCTCTGTTGTATTGTCTCCTCTCTCCTCATGATATATGGATGACTGTCAACCGGAACTCCAGAAAGGGTTGGAGGTGGAGCTGGGGCAAGGGTGAAAAACAGATGAAATGCTTCTTTCATCTGAGAACCCAGAGCAGCAAGTGAAAAACTCAGAAGGAGATAATACTGCTATATCCTGTATTATGTCACTCTTGGTCTCCTCTTCAGCAGCTACTCAGAGAAACAGAAGGCAATGGCTATGCAGCTGCAGTAAGGACAATGCTGCCAGACAGACGGGCACTAGCAGAGAAGCAGCTGTTCCTAAAGGTTCCTGTCTCCATGAAGGAGGCAAGTGCTTTCATCAGAGATTCTTGAGATCCACAATGACAAAAGGTGAAGTGACTTCCAAACTCTGCTTCCCCGAATCCTCATTTCATGGCAAAGAGAATAGTGGTAGGAAAATTCTGAAAGAACCTTGCACTACACCTCTACTCCGATATAACGTGACCTGATATAACACAAATTTGGATATAACGCAGTAAAGCAGCGCTCCGGGGGGGCGGGGCTGCGCACTCCGTTGGATCAAAGCAAGTTCGATATAACGCGGTTTCACCTATAACGCGGTAAGATTCTTTGGCTCCCGAGGACAGCATTATATTGGGGTAGAGGTGTATTTTCCTCCTACTTAGCCCTCTGTCACAGAGTCACAGGTCCGATGCTCTGGAACTGCTCTGTATGAAGCCAGACAGGCCTCTGGGGTAGCATGACACCCCTCAGGGCACGCTATCCAGGGCAAGAAGCCTTTTCGGCTATGGCCTTCTTGGATCTGACATCAGAGCATTCAGCACCCCTGTTCTCACCATGCACTTCCCGCAGCGGGTCCACCTGGATGGGACCCCTAGGGAAACTGGAAGGGCCCTGCACCCCAACTTCGCAGTCAGCAGTGACTCTCAGCCAGCATGTAAAACAGAAGGTGTATTAGTTGACAGGAACACAGTGTAGAACAGAGCTTGTTAGAACAGAAAGCAGGACCATTCACCAAAGACCATCTTGGGGGAACCAAGGGCCTGGTGCCCCCTGGGTGCCCCCTCTGGCTTCCCAACAGGATACTGACCCGCTTCCAGCGGCCCAACCTCCAACACGACCACTGCCTCTCTTCTAGTCTTTTTCTTGCTTCCTGGGCAATGTGTCACCTGGTCGCGTCCACCTCCTGGTTCTCAGGTTACGAAGGGCACCGTCCATTGCTTACATGCAGGCAGCTTGAGCAGCCTCACCTGCCCCTGGGGGTCTCAGCAAAAGTCACACACCCTTATTCCCACTACCTAGGCATTGGTGTAATACACCAGGAAACTGAGGTACACGCAGTATTCATGCAAAACAGTAAGACTCACATACACACAACACAACAATGGGAAAAACCCCTTCATCACACCCTCTCCTGTGAGTGTTTCTGCATGCAGAGGTGATCCAGCCCAACATTAGATTTTAACACACTTTTTAAAGAAGGCCTTAATTATACTGAAACCAGGTTTAAACACTGTTTTTAAACTCAGCTGCTAGCCCACTGTATATGAGGCTATGGAACAATGTTGAGTAAGATGCAGATGAGCTACACACTATTGCTTAGGAATCGTGAATGATTCCCATAAGTTCATCCAGCTATGGTTGTTGCTATGATAGTCTGTATGACTCACCTAGTTTTTAACATGCTGTTGGTTCACCCTCTGCTTAATAGAAGTCCAGGTAGCTGAAACATTTAGAGCAGTGTCCATAACTTGTACTAAACAAATATATAGTCATAATTTTAAAATTAAATTTACTTTGACTTTTTTTAACATAATACAAGAAGGCTTTAGTGTTTTAGCATAATTCCCTATTTTTGATAGTGTGCCTCTTTTCTGTTGACTCAGTGAATTGAAAACTAATGCAATACTAGGTATGTCTTCTCCCATCAACATGCAAGTAATTCAGGCATTTGTCTTCCATTTCTTCTAATGTGAGGTACAAGCATAAAGAGCTCTTCATTCCACAAGGAGAAAAATCAAACCTGATGACTTACACAAATAGTGTATATACACAGTATGCTGAAGCAAAGTGGATCTATTTAAAGAGTCTCTACTGTAATTCATATTCCATCCCAAACTGCTAACCAGGCAGAGAAAATACCTTTACAAGGGCAAATGTATTAATCCAAAGTGCAGTAGTCAATGGTATATTATAAGGAGATAAGCAAGGCAGGTTTTCCAACTGAGAGTTCATTCCACTCCCTTCCACCAGTATCAGAAGTTGGAAACATATAAAGATTCACAAGCAGTAGAATGGCTCTGTCAACAAGGCTCGAATAATCATAATATCTATTTCAATAAAGTCAGTCTCATGGCAATATAAAACTTCACAAGGCAAAATAAAAACAAAATGAGATTCCACTGCTGAACATTTCCAGTTTGTTTTCTTTTATTTCAGTCTTTTCAGTAAACTTATTTATCATATTTCTTAACTATTCAGTTCATATTTCATTAGAACCTGCAATTTACAACAGGTTAGCGGGTGGTTGTACCTCCACAGAGCCCCATTGACTTTAATAATGCTCTGAACCAGTTAAGGAGTCTTCCTGTATGTTGTAAATTGCAGGATCAGGGCCTTAATATTCACTTTTTAAAAATAATTCAGAAAATATATCTTCATGCATTGTGTAAGCAATTTCCCATGAGCAAAATATAACAATTTCCCATAAAATATTCCCCAGTTTTAAACTCTAATGGGGAAAACACGGTTACCACAGATAGAGTAGCAGTGTTATAAATATTCTGTTTGGATTATTGAAATATTTGTCATGTTTGCATTAAAGAAACTGCAGAATTACACTTCTGGCCTATCTAGGGAGGATAAAAACTATAATAAGAAATATGATTTTCTTCAAATCAGAGAGTTGCCAAGTGGAAGTCATAACGTGGTGCTAGAAATTACGCTGTTGAGAAAAGGTCCATCAGGCATTTTATAAAATTATTCAAAGTAAAGTTCCATCTACACTATTAAACACAGGCCAAGATATAATATGAATTGGTCTTACCTGTATCAATGGGACCAAGTCTTGTTCTAATTACATGAAGCAACCGTACTTTGGTTCTATAACAGGTCAAGGCTAGAGCATAGTGTGGTCTCATTCATCCATGCAAGTTCAAATTGTTATAGCATGGTCACGACAATATTGTTTTTAAACATGTTTGAACACTATCAAACTTAACATGTTAAAGTGGCCTTATATCTCCTTAGTTTTCTCAAAGCGGGGCCAACCCAGTGATGTGTGAGGTCCCAACCAAAGCAGAGAAAGATTATAAGAAATAGGGCCAGAAGTCATTTGTCCTTCTGGTCCTGCTGTCAAAGGGTGTAGAAAAATCTGAAGTAATTGCAATACAAATAATAATAATAGTTTCCTCTACCTTTGTACCTGCTATTGGAAAAGATAATACATCTTAACCCATGAGTTCCAAGACTCCCAAAATAGATGCTTGTCTTATTTGTCCGTAATGCTAGTCCTGCATCAAACCCTATAGGGCTTGATAACACTGATTTGCTTCCTCCAGGAACAGCACAGAGAATGAAACACCCTAGAAGAACTTTTGCTTGAAAGGCTTCCAGGAAACAACACACTTTAATCATCTCAGAGAACTCTTCTATGGCCCCAAATGCCAGAAAATAATATTTACTTCCAATGCCAGCATTAGTGAAAAATATGAGAGGAACTCAACATACTTATCTTTACAAAAAAGCAACTGTACTTGGAGACATTTTCTTGACAAAACAAAAACAAAAAGAACACATTTCCAGCCAAAATAAATGTCCCTTGCTGGCTGACAAAAGATACAGTAGGCCAAGAAAAGCAGAAAATAACATCAAAGAATACATGCTTTATTATTAATGAAGTGCACTTAGTGTCATTATGCCTTGGGATCCCTATGATACAAGTACAATCAATAAACATTGCATTTCTTTATGTACTAGGACAATCTGAGCTAAAGAGTAAGATTTGCCTCTTGCTTTTTCTTTATAACCATTTGGGGAACTGCAGTCTGTGATGTTTAAGAATCAACTTCCACACACAGCCTGCAGGCTCAATCACCAGGGGTTTTGAAATGAGAAGTGAGAACAATAAGACGACCAGGGTCAAATGAACAGAAGAGATAATAAGGAAAAAAAGTAAATCACTTTAATAAGAAGTCAGACCTTGTAAGGCTTTAAACAGTATTCATTTAAAATCAATAAAAAATACTACACAGGTAGTCTGGGAAAAGAAATCAGAATAAGTATGTTTCCCTATCCTTAGTGCAAGTCTTAGTTCAACCAATGGATTTTTCCATTAATTATAGCTTGGATATTATAGTAATTGACTAAAAAAAAAAAAATGCATGAATAAAATGTCTATACCACAGTGAGAGAGAGTTTAGATTTCACCGGCCTTCCTGAAAAAAGGACTGGATGGGGAAGGAAGAGAATAAACTATACTGTAAACACGAACAGCAAAAACATATAGAAATTCCCACCCAATCTTTCTTCACCAAGCAGCATCCCCCTCCCTGTTCATAATGCACTTCCTCCGTGATACCAAGGCTAACGTGCCAATGTAAGAAACAGGTAGCTTTTCATATTTAAAATAACTTCCATATAGATTAGATATTTGACCATTTCCTGGTCACCTCCTATTTTGAGATCTGTATGCTGTATCTGTCCATCTGTAGATCATGAACTCCACAAGGAAGGGACTCTGTCTTCTTTTATGTTTGTAATGGCTCAGTGCCCACTGACAGCCATTAATAAATTAAAATAAAAGTGAACGAATGCCAACATTTCTAGAAAGATATGCTTTACAATGAAAGCAAAAGAAAAAGCAATAAGCTATATAGTATGGTGCTTAGAAACTTTAGTGATGGAAGCACTATAAATACCCTTCCAGACCCAAGAAATAAAAATAAAAAGTTCAAAATGAAATACAAAATTTTTATTATAAACATGAATTAAAATTTTACAAAAAATCTTGAATTGGTTATTTTCACTCTGCATCTGATTTTATAGATTCTAAAAAACATAGACCCATCACAAGGCAGCATCTCCAAAAGAGATAAAATTGTAAGTTGTAGGTAAGAAAAATTCTAAGAAGCAAGGAAAAACAAAACAAGTATAATGCCAAAAATTGATGTCAAGATAGATCTTGGAAGCATACTTGGGGAAAAAAATACCCCACACCCCAATGTTTCTGAAGCAGAAAGTCTCAATTCTCTCCAATGTTCCCTAGAGAATCCTACATTAAATTCTAACTGCTGTATCTATTATGGTTTGTCAGTCAATCACTTACTGATTGGGGCGGGCAAACTTTTTGGTCCGAGGGCCGCATTGGGTTTCATAAATTGTATGGAGGGCTGGTTAGGCGAGAGGGTCGTGGCCCGGTCCCAGCTCCTATCTGCCCCCACCCCCCCGTTCCCTGATGGCCCCTCTGGGACCCTGCCCTATCCACATACCCCGCTCCCTGTCCCCTGACCGCCCCCAGACCTCAACCGCCCCATCCAACCCCTCCTCTCATTCCTGACGGCCCCCCAGGTCCCCTGCCCCATCCCACCACCCCTTCTCCCTGTCCCCTGACTGCCCCTGGAACCCCTGCCCCTGACTGCCCCCAGCCGGCCCATCCAACCCCCCCCTCCCTGCCCCCTTACCACGCTGCCTGGAGCACTGGTGGCTGGCGGCGCTTCAGCTGCGCCGCCCGGATGGAGCAGGGCCACGCTGCCGCCACCACGCAGCACAGATCACTGGGTCAGGCTGGGCTCTGAAGCTGCGCTGTCCCAGGAGCTCACAGCCCGCCGCCCACAGCATTGCACCGGTGGCGGAGCGAGTGAGCTGAGGCTGCGGGGGGTGGGGGAGGGGAGGACAGTAGGGGAGGGGTCGGGGGCTAGCCTCCCGGGCCAGGAGCTCGGGGGCTGGGCAGGACACTCCCATGGGCTGGATGTGGCCCACCTCTGACTTAGAACCAGATTCTGCTATCCTTTCTCATGTTGAGGAGTCACTTATTCATCAAGTAGTTTCTTTGATTTTAATGGGACCATTTGATGAGAAAGATACAAATCAACATGAGTAAATGTGGCAGAATCTGTCCCTTACCTATGTACCTCCACTACCCTGAATCCCATTACTTCCTTTGATAAAGTATTAGGGATGAAGAAATCATTAACGCTATATGAAGGCCAAAGGCAGGAGTCTGGCATGGTCCTCCAAATATGAAAACAGACTTAGTTTTCTATTTTAAAAGAAGCAGCTGAGAAAGTGTGTTCCTGAAGGCAAGAATATTCATGCTAAATGGCTGATAGCTGAGGAAGAGGAGTAGTAGAAAGCTCAATTTCTGTGTGAAGTACTTACTTGCATCAAGAGATGTTCTCTTCTCAGTTCTAATTCCTTTTCTTTGTCAGTAAGCTTTGGTCAACCTACTGTTCTGGTCTTGCCTTTCCTTCAGAAGGCTTGAGACACAAATTCAGTATCATCTGCGGATAAAAGCCTAGGGAGAGAAGAAGAAGAAAAAAAGTCGTCCTTTTTGAGGTGATAGTGAATATATTGAGAGTATTACCCACACCCGTCTACCCTTATGCTTCTGAGAGACTTCCCAGACCCTCAGGAATTTCTACTAAATTGCATGTCTTCCACTAATGTCCTGACTGTGGATACTGCAGGTTCCATGGCCACAGGCATTGCAGTCATGAAAGGTGATATTGTATAGAATAGTGAAAGAATACCAATTCCAGAATGACTGCAAATAAGTTATTGCTGGAAGTCTATTGTTATTATAATTCCCTGAATGTATGGAATACAATATATTGCTGATTTTTTTTAAATAAAATGAAATTTTGATCCTGGTTGTGGGTCAGATACTGGTTGTGGGTCAGATGACAGAAAAGTATCACACTTTCTGATTTTCTCATTGTAGGTGGGCATAGTACTGTCTGATCTGCCTAGAGAATCACTGAATCGACTAGAGCATGAAAATATGGTCCCTGAAACTCATCAGCTACACCTATAGGAAATGGATGCCAACAAACAGGACAAAAGCCTGGAGAGAAACATATCATAGAGTAAAAAGAACAGGAGTACTTGTGGCACCTTAGGGTATGTCTACACTACGGGATTAATCCGAATTTAGATAATTCGAATTTGGGAAACAGGTTGTATAAATTCGATTGTGCGCGGCCACATTAAGCACATTAATTTGGTTTTTAACCACATTAATTCGGTGGTGTGCGGCCACACTACCCCATTAATTTAACCACATTAATTCGGTGGTGTGCGGCCACACTAACCCTAATTCGAATTAACAAAATCGATTTTGGCTCTACTCCGCTCGTCGAGGTGGAGTACAGAAATCGATTTTAAGTGCCCTTTAATTCGAATTAACTGGCTCTGTAGTGTGGACGGGTGAAGGGTTAATTCGGATTAACGCAGCTAAATCCGAATTAAAGTCGTAGTGTAGACCAGGCCTTAGAGACTAACAAATTTATTAGAGCATAAGCTTTCGTGGGCTAC